>NC_141880.1:26173653-26480000 GCF_030686135.1 Camelina sativa | reverse complement strand
TAGTATTATAACTCTTCCTCGTGCAAGTTTAAGCTCTTCTTTGGTCTCAGTTTGGGTTAGTTACTCAACATCCATGGCACCTAGAATCCCTTTAGAAACTCTGAATTCGTTGCAAAATATAATCTGGATCTTTTTACCTTTACTGTTTCAGAACCAGCAATTATGGATGCAATTCTCTACTCCTTAGGTAAAGGATATTGCTCCTTCCCTTATTTTCCCTAATTAACAACATATGCATTAGAAACAACTCTACATGTTACCACTTGTTTTGTATTGTTGCTTATCTTGTTCAAGGCTTGTCTCTACTATAATATGTTTCTTCTTCTCATTCAGATCACGTGGTTGAAATATAATGATGATGCCACCTTTTAAAACAATAACTCCATCAACTCAGGTACCCAGCTCTGGCTATATATATCTAAAATTGATGGAAGTAAGCTTGAATTCTGTATTGTTTATCTTCAACGCTTGTCTCTAATTCATCGTTTCGCTGCTCTCTCCTAAATAGTTCTTATAAGCTTACTCTGCATTTTGTCTACATATCAAATGAGTGACAATAAGAAATCTGATAACTTACAGATTTTGTTTCTTTTTACCTTTACGGAAATAGACTTCTATTTCAATATCAAAAACACAAGGTATGTTACTTCCTGAAACCATAAACACTTCAATGCTAGTTCTGTGCATCTCCTGATTGGGAATCCGTTACCCGTTATACTTTTTTCAGATCCTGCAAATTTTCGTAATGGTAGGAGCTTTAGCTATGGGATTCTAAGTAGGCGTTTGTACCTGTGGATGCTTTTAAACGACTACTACATGAATATATGGCGCAAGGGATTCCCACTACCTCAGAAGTATGCTTTGGTAACTCATTTCCTTCTGACGTTTTTGTGTAGCTTCTGAATTTGTCTTTAGTTGCAGACTTCTTCAAAAATACCAGAGCTAGCTAGGTTGCGTCATTACGAGTTGTGAATTAGTGACTACAGAGATATTGCATCCCTTCCAATAATATCGTCCTTTCAAATTTAAATGTAGGAACATTAAGCTACGACTTAGGAGTTGATTTACAGATTATGATCAAACTAGCCTTGGTTTCTAATTCTGAAACATTGTGGTTCCACGTCTCATCTTTTTGTTTCACTTGTCCCCTCCAAGTGCATGGCATGTCATGTGTCTGTTCCTGTTTCAATGTGCTCAGTTTTTTCTAATCTGTTTTCCTAAATCTTCTTTACTAATTTGTTTCCTATTTTGTGTATGTCTTTCAACATGCTCAAGACACATACAATATTAAAAAAATTAATATAAACATTTAGCCGCATACACTGTCGGGAAATTTAGTTATTCCTCTATTTGGAAGACATACAATATTTAACAAAAAAATACAATATAAAATATAAATAAGAATGAAAATTAAATGTATGTGGTGTACGCCAGGTTAAAAAAAGAAACATGTAAACAAATGAACACAACAGTTAAGTGATTTTAACTAAAAATTATGTTTCTCTTCTATTTTATATGTGTTAGTGTTTCTTTTTGATTATAATAAGTTTAAGGTTTGGTTTTTACTTTCATTCAGTTTTATTACACTCCACCATCTATTTATATAATTGGCCATACTTAACACACAATAGCCCTGTTCTTTTCTTTGTCGCGCGACATGTTCTGGCGACCAGAAATTACATGGAGGACGCTGGTTTTTTTCTCTTTAACTGTCGCTGGTTTTCCTCCCTTCCTCCATTGTTATAGCTTTTGTTCTTAATAATTGGTGTCACTGGTTTTATTCAGAGTCGCCGTTTTATTAGGGGTCAAGGGTCGATGACACTTGCATCGCTACTTTAAGTTTTTCAGTAGCAGATGTGTCGGTGGATTATTAAAAGAACACAGCCAATATACTTATTTTCATCTTAGAATAATATACGTATTAACCAAATTTATATTCAATATTCAATATACATATCTACCCGCATATACGCCCATAAATGTAACATAAATCTATTGAGAACAAAAAAGATTAAAGTAACTAAATTCTATATAAATAGCAGGTGGAGTGTGTAACCTAAATTCATAAAACTGTCATAAATAAAATTTTACAACATACAACATCAAACATACAACATCAATTAAAATAAAGTTTAGTGATAAATAAAATATAGGTTTGCGGTATACCACGGGTTAAAATCTAGTATTAATTATAAGAAAAAAATAAGAAATTTTAAGTTATATATATATATATATTTTAAACCTGATTTATAGTTAACGCACTCCATTTTGCAATACAATTTTACTGTAGATTTTTATATCATATTGTATTAAAATTAGATTTTCACATCATATTAAAATCAATCATTGTATCAAAGTTATATCTTACTTCATATTTAAAACAATTAAAAATTAGTGAAACATAATTATCAAAGAAAAAACTGAATACTAATATTATCTCATAATTGAAAAACTAACAATATCAAAAATTCATAGACGTTTATTAAGTTTCCTCAAATTTTTATGAATTAAAGGTAAATTTACTTCCAAGAAAATATATATATATATATGCATAATATGTAAATATATGCTCTAATTTACGTAAACATATACATATATATATATATGTTATTTTTTTTTCAAAGTTTGATCTCATAGTTAAATTTTGACAAACAGAAAGAAAGAAAAAAAGAAAATATAATTAATATAGGTCATAAATTGCACATAGCTTTAATAATATAAAGAAGTTTAGTGGTGGTGTATTTGAAAAAACTATTACAACAATTTATTGGTGAATATCTAAAATCTTTTTTCTTTTACTATTATTAAAGATTGATAGTATAATTTTATTAATTATGGTATTATATAAAAAAATTGTATAATTTCCTTATTTTTTTTCTAATAGAATTAGTTATTTCAAATTAGGAAGAGTATTATCTTCTTTGATATACATATAACAATTATCTTTTTATATTTATTAAAATTGTTAAAATCTTTTATGTCTTATAATTATCTTATTAATTATAAAATTAGTTGAAACAAAGTTTTTGTATAACACATGGCAAAATCTCTAATCGTTAAAATTGACAAGTGTCACTATAAGTTACTAACTTTGAAAACCAAACTTTATATAATAAGATATACGTGGGTAAATCTATATGCATATATATAAACTTTCTACAGTTTTCTTGTTTAGTGTTAATTTTTTACTATTTTTCAAATTTAACCCAACTGACATAACTTATATTATATTTGATTACCAAAATTACAAATATTTGTTTTGATACTAGAAGATAAAATTTGTTTCATTTTCTAAATCATATTATTTTAAAGTTGAAATGTTAATTTTACAAATATTTGTTTCATTTTCTAAATCAGAAGATAAAATTTGTTTCAGTTTTCTAGTTTAGTGTTAAATTTGTACTATTTTAAAAATTAAACCCAAGTGACATAACTATTGATAACCAAAATAACAAATATATTTTTTGATCCTAGAAGATAAATCTAAAAACATATTATTTGAAAGTTGAAATGTTAATTTTACTCTAATAGAGATTTTGTAGAATATTAGCAAAAATGAAATATTTAAAATTTAGAAAAACAAACTTATTGTAGATGTATTTTAGGAATGTTCTGTTACATATAAAGATTATATAAAAATAACTTAAAATTACTTTAAGTAAATAAGAATCAATTTAACAGACATATTTTGAAAATTGACTTTAAGTAAATAAGAATCAATCAATTTCTTTTTTTTTTTTTGCGATTTTAAAAATTGTAGGTTTTAGGTAAACCTGACCATGTTTTTAGGCCCTAATGAATGACTTTGGCTATCGAATAATCCTGACCATGTTTTCCATTTTGTTTTTAGGCCCTAATGCATGTCGAGTTTGGGTGGATGTTGTAAAGGTTACAGATGTTGTAGGTTGGAGACTATCTTCTAAGATCAAGTATATGGAAGATGTGCATGAAACCTCTATTGCATGGCCAGAGGATAAAGTGGTACCTGTAGTGTTGAGATTTGGATTCATTTGCTTGTACTTGGGTTTTACATAAGTGGGGAAACAATGTCAACCTAATACAACATATTTTGTCTTCAGAAGTGAATTGAAGTAAATTGATTGTTCTGAATTGATGGAATGAAGTATGTTTATTGCTTCTAAGTTTATGCGGCTATGTTTGAGATTGATCAGTTTAAGACATGCCTTTTGGTTTGGGTTATCGCTTCTGTCGGTTACATGTTCTTTTCTAGAGTTCATATTTTTAATATATTCACATTGTATGCTTTAGATCTTCTATGGAAAACCAATGGTATTTTATAATCTTTTGTTTTTTTTCAATATATCATTTAGAAATCCCAATTAGTAATTGTAGTGCCCCCATCCCGCGATCCTAAAGGGGGGCAATTTGTTTTAAGGAAAATGATAACCGAGTTAAGTTGAGCTGTCGGCCAGCTCGTCTAGCTGATCTAGCTAGTGTATCATCTTGTGTAGCTGACCACCGCTTAGCTAGCTGGTTCCCCAAGTTTGTTGAGCTCCTTCAAAGAGAGGCAACCCATCGAAAAGGGGCGAGGAATGGGTGTGTCCTTTATAAAGGATGGACTCCCAGGCCATTCAACACACCATCATCCATCCATCGTCCGTCTATGCCTAAGAAGAAAATTGGGTGCGGCTCGGCGAGTACATCGATACTCGTCCAAACTAATGCGCATGCTACCTCTCTATCAGCACCAAATTTGACACCCGGAGCTACGACAAGGAGCCAGACAGTAGCAAGGACCGCAAGGAAGAAGTGTCTCATCTTTGTACAAGAATTTGTCCAAGAACAAGAAGCGCTCGATCACGGACCCAACCGACCCGACGGACAGCCAACCAAGGTTCTTCTCTCGGTCTTCACCATTACCCAAGGGTGAAGACCTCGAAGTCATTAGGGAAGTAGTAATCTTTTTCCAACCTTGGGTTTTTCCCAATGGGTTTACCAAGGGAGGTTTTAACGAGGCTATGATCCCTAGTGCAAGGCCATGGCCGAGGACCACTTTGGCCACGTGTCCATTCTATCCTTAATTTAATTTTTGCTTATGATTGTTGTCTTTTAAAACTATTTCCTGGATGTTGCGTTTTGTTTTTATTCCACGTGGGCCCTTGTAATGGCCAGCCTATTTAAGAGCCTAGACTCCATCATGTAAAGGTCAGACTGGTAATAAAAATCAAAGTGTTCTTTATCTCTCGTTTTCAGCGATTGAAACGAAAACCCTAGAAGCTTAACGAACCGGGTTCGTAATCTTCTAACCCAGCCGTATCACAAGGAGAGCCATCCCTCGTGTGTCGCTACCTCACCCCACTTCTACCTCCATTTATCTGAGGGACTAGCGAGTCGAGCATATCCTCGTGAACCTCTTACCACCCGTTCCTATAACTCTTTGGTGTTTTTCATACCCGCGTTCCATTCCACTCGTTGTTTCTCTTCGTCCGCGCCTTTCCTCTGGTTCAAGTTCCGTCCGTACGTTCGTGGTTCACGACTGTGGTCCGGGGTTCATGACTGTGGTCCATAGGCATAGATGGACGATGGATGGATGATGGTATCTTGGAATGAAGGCCATGCCCTCTATTTATAATGTCCTGGACGAAGTCTAGGTCCCAAAAGGCACCTATCCGACAAGACCGTTCGATCGCTCCCGTTCGATCGTGCACATTCGGTCGTGCCTGTCCGGCCATGCATGTTCGGACATGATCGTTCGTCACCGCGTCCCATGACCACCCACGAGCTCCCCTGCTGACCCGCACACTTTCCACCACCGCCGATCTCTCAATCTCTCGGAACCTTCTTCCTGATCCTATACTCATACACTAAAGTTTTTGGTGTGTTTCTCTGTTTTCGATGGTGTGTTGGAAATGAGAGAAATGCCCTCTATATATAGGGTACTGGCTGCGGTTTAGGGCCCAAAAGGCACCCATCGGACGAATCTGTTCGATCGCTCCCGTTGTATCGTGTACGCTCGGCCATACCTGTTCAGTCATGCCTGTTTGGTCACGAGCTCCCCAGCTGACATGTACACCGTCCACTACGAGACCATGAACGCTCGAGCCAGACCCAAACACCTCTCGGACGCTCGTATCACTCGCGGGACAACTTGGAGCCAGCATGCCCACGATCACTAAAAGACCCCGACCCAGACGTCCCTGCGTCCGCGGTCACGACTTCAATTTGGCCCCATTCCCGGCCGAATATCCATTGATTCGGTCACTTAGCTTTGGCTCGCGGCCTTGCTTTGTAGACCCCTTTACGCAGCGGAATATAACTTTACCCTTGACCCATCCCTTTTTGCTTAGCCATACAACCAACCAACCCCACAGGCTTGCACATATTAGGGATGGGGACATATAGTCCCTTCAGTTCACAATGAACGGTTGCTCTATCGGCTTCCCGAACCACTCGTGTTCCCGAAGCTTGGCATCAGACGTGCCATTAGTTGACCCAACGGTCATACCATTGAACACCGTCGACTTGTCAGTCTTGGTATCAGAGCTAGGTCCAATCGAACGATCCGACCCCATAATTGAATCGCCGATCGACCAGAGATCCGGGACGATACTTCCGAACGACTTACTGACCACCCAACTGATCAATCCAACCTACGGCTCGTATCGTCGATCCTTTGACCACCCGATCCGACTAGCAATTGAATCACCGGTCAACCCTCGATCGATCCGTCCATGGACGCATATCGTCGATGGCCTTTCGATCGGTCCGACGCTATGATCGAACCGTCGATCATCCTTTGTCTAGTTCGACTCCATGGTCGAACTGTCACTTATCCTACGATCGGTTCGGCCCGATGCCGACCCGTTGCTCGTCTCATCGTACCTTCGATAGAGAGGTAGCATGCGCATCAGTTCGGACGAGTATTGATGTGAGCGCCGATCGGCTCGCGGTACGGACAAAAGGTCACATATTCGGGTCGCTCAGCGTAGAGGCAACTTTCCTTGGGCCAAACTTTGGGGAATGGTTGTAGAGGATAAACAAACGGTGGAAACGAGTTTTGGGCGAAGAACAAACGAGTGGAACACGAGTTAGGACGATGCGGAAGCGATACGGAACGACCGTCGAGAAAGGGGAAGCGGCTAGCGAACCACGTGATGGTTTTGCCAGGAGGAATGGAAACGAGGGTGGATTGAATGACGACACACGAGTGTTGGCTCTACTCGCGATACGGTCGAGCTAGACGATTACGAACCCGGTTCGTGAATCGACTAGAGTTTCTCGATAGTTAGTCCCAGACTAGGTCTAAAGAGAGAAGTGAGACAAGAGGCAAAGATTCACTCTTTGAGAAAACTAATTTCATTCATGTCTGTGTTTTACAATAAAGACAAGGGTTGAAATAGTATGAGGGTTTAGAGGGAGCCTCGGACACGCGGACTCGCTATGGTCCGCACACGTTTTCCCTTGACGTGTTTCCTTTGTTGGAGAACACGTCACCCTCTAAGTGGTTTAAATAGAACCACAAACACGTCATACAACCCTAACGTTACAAAAGAAAGTTCTAGACAAAGTTCAAAATGCAACGCTTAAACAAAGATAGCACGTCTTTTGGCTTTGACACGGGAACCACGTCTTCGGCTTCAAAACAAGGAGTTTTGCGTTAGGACTCGTAGCCTCATTAAAACCTTCTCCAGTAAACCTCGTGGAAAAAACCCGGAGTAAGGAAAAAGAGTACAGGTCATGATCCTAACGACTTGGTCGCCTTCACTCTCGGGTAAGGATGAGGATGAAGGCCGTGCGGTCTCCACTTGAACTACTTTGGCCAGGTCGTCTTCCTGAACAAAGGCTTGCACTAACTGGTTGATCTTCTTTCTTGCGGCCTTAGACGAGCTCTTCGAGCGTGTAGTGGCTCCTGGCGTGATCCTTGGTGCATCGGCTCGATGTTTGTCATTCCTGGTGGCGAGTCCTGTTCTGTGCTCACATCATTCCCTCCCCCTTGAGAAGGTTTTGTCCCCAAAACTTCTTCGTCGTCACCTACGTCAAACGGAACAAGATCAGTAACGTTGAATGATGTAGACGTATTGTATTGTACTCACCTAGCAGTTCAAGGCGGTAGGCGTTGTCGTTGATCTTCTCTATGACTCGGAAAGGTCCGTCTCCACACAGGCTAAGCTTGTCCTTCCTCTTTTGTGTGAACCGCTCCGGCCTTAGGTGCAGCCAAACCCAATCTCATGGCTTGAAAAGCATAGGTTTACGTCCGCGGTTCAGGAATCGTGCATATTGTTCGGTCCTCCTCTGGGAATTGGGGTAGTGCATCAAACATAAGCATAAGTAATGCTTCGGATGGTCTGGTTGGTCGGAGGAAAGGGGGTGCGGCTCAGAAATGGATCGGGAACCGCCAGGTTCGCCGTGAGACAACCGAACTGATGCACATGCTACCTCCCTACCGTTCAGCGTACCATCCGGGGTGTCCGAGTACGGACAAATCAGGCGGAGAAAAGTAAACGCGGCTTGGTGGTTGGACAGGGATCGGTACAGACCCCCAATACACCGTCCGAACTGATGCGCGGGATAACTCTCTACCGGCCGATCTCTGTACTGGACGGTTATTAGTACCTAGCGTGCATTGCATGACATGTACAGCAGAAAAGGGAATGTTATTGATGCCTACTTGGTTTCAGGAAAGGAGGGTGATCGCGTGAAAGGAAGTGCTTAGGCGCGGGACTCATGGCCGGGAAGATGAGTGGTGGTGTGAAGGGTAGATAGGATCGATTATACAGCTTCTACTAGCTTATTATGCAAACTCATAAGCTGTATCGAATCCTTTGATTACTTAATGAATATCGAATGTTTACTTACTCTAAGTATTATATCATAAGGATTATGTATGAATCACAGAATGTGCAAACGAACATTGTTTAAAGGAATGGGCCCTAAAATATGACTAAGTAGTGTAATGGGACGGGAGAACCTCTCCGGCCATAGATGGCCGGGGATGGGGTCTTTCAAGTTGGTATCAGAGCATGCTTGATTCTAGGACCGGTAGTGCGGGTTTGGGGCATCACCACTCATCGGCTTCATGGGATCTTGCGGTAGTTGTTCTTACTGTTTGCGGTTTGTTAATTTAGCCGTGACTAATGCATAATTTTGCAGATGGGTAAGAGCAGCAAGGAAAAGAAAAGAAAAGGCAAGGAGGTGGCCGATGGGACCATGGACGCGGAGACTATGGTCGATGCGGACGTAGGGAACACGGACACCCTGATTGCAGCGGACCTGAGGCTGGAGAAAAACAACCGGATAATGATAAGCCGGAGAGTAGCGGAGCTACGGATGTGAATAGGCAACCGAATGTTGTACCATCGTCCCAGGAACAGTGGGAAACGATGAAGGCCATGATGGCACAGCTGGACGTGCTCACAAAGGCGTTGGTACCGGATCCTGTGGTACCAACGGTACGTAGCAAGATTTTTGCGGGGACCATTGGGGTAGGTCCTGGAGATTCTCCGAGAAAGAGAAAGGACTACCTTGATGCACTGGAGCATGTCACGAGGCTAAAAACAAAACATTTCCCGGGTAGTACGGACCCGATTGTGGCTGACGAGTAGAGGACATTGTTGTGCATTTCCTAGAAGAGGAAGCCCATGACTGGTGGGTATCAGTGGAGAAACGTATAGGTGGTCAAGTCCTAACCTATGCGGACTTTGAGATAAAATTCAACAAGAAATTCTTTCCCCCAGAGGCTTGGGACCGACTGGAAAGCGAGTACTCGAACCTGGTACAAGGGGAGATGACGGTACGCGCGTATGACGTTGAGTTCAGTCGCCTTAGGCGCTTTGTGGGAAAGGAAATTGAGGAAGAGAAAGCACAAGTACGTCGCTTTATCCGTGGACTAAGGGTGGACATTCGTAACCATTGCGTGAACGGTGTCTTTAACTCGGTCATGGAAGTGGTGGAAAGGGCGGCCATGATTGAAGCTGGGATAGAGGAAGAGAAACAACTCAAACGCGAGAAAGTTTCTTCTCGTTCGACTCACCCAGCCAAAACCACCGACCAAAAGAGGAAGTGGGACAAGGTGGATAACGCAAGGTCTGAACCCAAGTATGGGGAGTGCAAGACTTGCGGAAAATACCACAGCGGTTCTTGCTGGAAGGCCGTGGGTGCATGCGGACGCTGTGGAAGTAAGGACTATGAGATCCGAAACTGTCCAAGGATGGACAATGGCAATGGGCCAAGGACCTGCTACTTGTGCGGGAAGGAGGGACATTTTAAGAGGGAATGTCCAAAGCTTGATCAACGGGGAAACCGTGGCGAGGAAACTTTACCGCCACCACCAAAGAGACAGGCTGTTGCACCACGTGTGTATGAGCTGTCTGAGGAAACTGCCGATGGGAACTACAGGGCGATTACTGGTATGTAACGAGAACCCGTTTTAGTTCAATTCGTGCATTACATAGCATCATGGTGCATGTCTATGGGGGATAAGGGTACTTAGCATTCTAGAGGAATGTGTAGGGACCTTAAGTATAGGTGGTGTGGAAATGCACACCTTGTTTGATTCGGGGGCCACACACTGTTTTGTGAGCCCAGAAATGATAGGGAAAGGTGGATTCCAGAGAGAACCAAACACCGAATATGGATTGGTCCGAGCAGCCGGCGGGCAGGTGATGTTCCCGTACGGTGTGGTTCGCGGCATATCGGTCATTGTCAATGGTGTGGATATGCCTACTGACCTAATCATTGTGCCACTCATGAAACATGATGTTATCTTGGGGATGGACTGGTTGGGAAAGTACAAGGCTCACATTGACTGTCACCAAGGGAGAGTAAATTTTGAGGGAAAGGAAGGAACATTGAGATTCCAGGGAATAAGATCAACTTCGGGAAGTTTGATCATCTCAGCAATCCAGGCGGAAAGGATGTTGGAGAAAGGTTGTGAGGCGTACTTAGCCACAATCACAACAAAGGAAGTTGGGGAAAGTAAGGAACTGGATGAGATTCTGGTAGCCAATGAATTTGCCAATGTGTTTGAAGCGGTACGGGGAGTGCCAGCGGATAGATCAGATCCGTTCAACATCGAGCTGGAACCGGGGACGACCCCTATATCTAAAGCGCCTTACCGGATGGCACCGGCAGAAATGGCGGAGTTAAAGAAACAATTGGAAGAATTGTTGGAAAAAGGGTTTATCAGACCAAGTAGTTCACCTTGGGGTGCACCGGTCTTGTTTGTGAAGAAAAAGGATGGTAGCTTTAGGCTATGCATTGATTACCGGGGGCTGAATAGGGTTACGGTGAAGAATAAGTACCCATTGCCCCGGATAGACGAGTTGTTGGATAACCTCCAAGGTGCAAAGTGGTTCTCAAAGATAGACTTGGCCTCGGGGTACCATCAAATTCCGATAGAGCCATCGGACATTCGGAAAACGGCTTTCCGGTCGAGGTACGACCACTTTGAGTTTGTGGTTATGCCGTTCGGATTGACCAATGCACCAGCAGCCTTCATGAAAATGATGAATGGTGTCTTCCGGGAATTCTTGGACGAGTTTGTAATCATTTTCATTGATGACATACTAGTCTACTCGAAGGATTGGGAGACTCCTTGGACACATTTAAGGGCAGTTTTGGTGCAGTTAAGGGAACAAAAGATTTTTCGCAAAATTAAGCAAATGCTCGTTTTGGCAAAAGAGTGTCGGGTTCCTTGGACACATTGTCTCGGACCAAGGAGTGTCCGTGGATCCGGAAAAGATCAAGTCGATAAAGGACTGGCCACGTCCGAGGAATGCCACCGAGATAAGGAGTTTTCTTGGGTTGGCTGGATATTACCGAAGATTCGTCAAAGGCTTTGCGAGTATGACTCAGCCAATGACGCGATTGACGGGGAAAGATACCAAGTTCCTATGGACGGAGGAATGCGAGAAAAGTTTCACGGAGTTAAAGGCAATGCTCACAAGTGCTCTGGTACTGGTGCTGCCGGAAACGGACGAGCCGTACGTAGTGAACACTGACGCCTCTATAACCGGGCTAGGTTGTGTGTTAATGCAAAGGGGCAGTGTAATCGCATATGCTTCAAGGCAACTACGTAAGCACGAGAGGAATTACCCAATGCACGACTTAGAGATGGCCGCGGTGGTGTTCGCGTTGAAGATTTGGCGTTCATATCTCTATGGAGCCAAAGTTCAAATCTTCACCGACCACAAGAGTCTGAAATACATATTCACCCAGCCAGAGTTAAATCTAAGGCAAAGATGGTGGATGGAGTTTGTCGCGGACTATGACTTGGATATTGCCTATCAACCGGGAAAGGCGAATCAAGTCGCAGATGCTTTGAGTAGGAGACGTTTCGATGTGGAAGCTGAGAAAAATCAGGAAGCATTGGTTTATATGCTGGGGACCTTGCATTTAAATGCATTGTCGGGAGAAGTGGAGCCATTGGGCTTAGGGGCAGCTGATCAAGCGGACCTACTTAGTAGAATTCGTTTGGCTCAGGAAAAGGACAAAGAACTAAAGGGTTGGGCGGAGAATAATAAGACTGAGTTCCAAACATCGAACAATGGAACCATTGTGGTGAATGGACGGGTGTGTGTGCCGCAAGGTAAGGAACTAAGGGACGAAATCCTAAGGGAAGCGCACCAGTCTAAGTTCTCAATCCACCCTGGTTCGACCAAGATGTATCGCGATCTGAAACGATACTATCACTAGAAGGGAATGAAAAGAGATTTGGCCGCGTGGGTTGCCAAGTGTAAAACCTGTCAACTCGTTAAGGCCGAGCATCAGGTGCCGAGCGGTTTGGTCCAAAGTCTACCCATGCCGGAATGGAAATGGGATCATGTGACCATGGACTTTGTGACTGGGTTGCCTATGAGCAAGTGGAAACACGATGCGGTCTGGGTAGTGGTTGACAGATTGACCAAATCTGCACACTTCATCGCAATCGCAGAAACAGATGGGGCCGAAGTGATCGCGGTCAGGTACATGGAAGAGATTGTCCGGCTTCACGGGGTACCGGTGAGCATTGTCTCAGACCGTGATACACGGTTTACCTCGCTATTCTGGAAAGCTTTTCAAAAGGCCCTGGGAACAAGGGTGAACTTGAGTACAGCGTACCACCCACAGACGAACGGGCAGTCCGAAAGAACAATTCAGACGCTCGAGGATATGTTGCGAGCATGCGTACTGGATTGGGGTGGAGGCCTGGAAAGTTACTTGAACGTGGTGGAATTCGCATACAATAATAGCTACCAAGCTAGTATCGGAATGTCGCCTTATGAAGCGCTATATGGCCGAGCATGTCGAACGCCTTTGTGCTGGACGCCGGTTGGGGAACAGACGTTATTCGGACCCGGGATTGTGGACAAAACGGCCGACAAGCTAAGGTTCTTAAAAATCAAGTTGAAAGAAGCCCAAAACCGACAGAAAAGTTATGGGGACAAGCGTCGGAAAGAGTTGGAGTTTGAAGTGGGTGACTTGGTGTACCTTAAGGCCATGACCTATAAGGGAAAAGGGCGTTTCACTAAGAGGAAAAAGTTGAGCCCAAGGTACGTTTGTCCGTACAAGGTAATTGAACGGGTAGGTGCGGTGGCGTACAAGCTGGAGTCCAAACTGATGCGCATGCTACCTCTCTATCAAAGGTACCGATCGTAGGATAAGCGATGGTTCAGCGATGGAGCCGAACTGATTGCAGGATTATCGACGGTTCATCGACGATCCGCGTCAACGGATGGATCGATCGAGGGTTGACTGGTGATTCAATCGCTAGTCGGATCGGGTGATCAAAGGATCGACAATACGAGCGATAGGTTGGATTGATTGGTCGGGTGGTCGACAAGTCTGTTAGAATATCGGCCCAGGTCTGTGGTTGATCGGCAATTCGATTATGGGGTCAGATCGTTGATCGGACCTGGCTCTGATACCAACACCGATGAGTTGACCGGGGTATCAATGGTATGACCGATGGCTCATTTAAATGTTACGTCCGATGCCAAGCTTCGAGAACAGGAGTGGTTCGGGAAGCCGATAGAGCAACCGTTCACTGCGAACCGAAGGGACTATATGTCCCCATCCCTAATGTGTGCAAGCCTATGGGGTTGGTTGGTTGTATGGCTAAGCACAAAGGGATGGTCAAGTGTAAAGTTATATTCCGCTGCGTAAAGGGGTCACGAAGGAGGACCGCAAGCCAAAGCAAAGTGACCGAATCTATGGATATTCGGCTGGGAATGGGGCCAAATGGAAGCCGTGACCGCGGATGCTGGGACGTCTGGGTCGGGGTCTTTCAGATACGCAAGATCTCTTATGCCGTGGCCCAATTCACCGACTATGTACTCACATGGTGGGACCGCCTGGTAGCTAAACAGCATCGCAACCATGACCGACTTAGTGGCACTTGGGAAGTCATGAAAGCCGTTATGCGGCATCGCTACGTCCTGCCTCTCTATCACCGCGAGGTCCAAAAGAAGTTTCGGAGACTCACTCAAGGCTTGCGGTCCGTTTAGGAATATTACGAGGAGTTCGAGCACCTAAGCAACCGGCTCTAAGTCGAAGATACCGAGGAGTCCCTCATGGCCCAATTTATTGATGGTCTACAAAATCGAATTGCGCGCAAGGTTGAGCGCCAACCATACCAAGGTTTTGAGGAGCTATTGCATCTTGCAATGCAAATAGAGAGCCAAATCAAGAAGAAGCTCGCATCCACAAGGCGGACCAGAAATCAGGGTGTTCCTAACTGGTCGCCAAACGCATCACTATCCAACCGACCATAAGAGAAGTCTAAAGCGGCCGTTGTCGACTCACATTTCAAACCCAAGGAGCCAACCAAAGACAACCGCCAAGATCCGTGCAAGACGGCCAACGACGTTTCATAGCCGCGATTTTATTTGTTTCAAGTGCCATTATGCTCGTGACTGTCCGAACGCCCATACCATGATCATCACCGAGTCCGGAGAGCTCGAGTCCGAAGGAGAAATGACCAAGATGAAGCGGACATGGAGGAAGCCGTAGCTGAACCTAATGTCGGAGAGCTTATGATGATCCTGAAAGACCCTGATCCGGACGTCCCAGTGTCCGCGGTCACGGCTTCCATTCGGCCGAATATCCTTTGATTTGGTTATATAGCTTTGGCTCGCGGCCATGCTTTATAACCCCTTTACGCAGCGGAATATAACTTGAACCTTGACCCATCCCTTTGTGCTTAGCCATACAACCAACCAACCCCATAGGCTTGCACTTATTAGGGATGGGGACATATAGTCCCTTCTGTGAACGGTTGCCCTACCGGCTTCCCGAACCACTCGTGTTCCCGAATCTTGGCATCGGACGTGCCATTATTTAACCCATCGGTCATACCATTGTACGCCATCGACTTGTCGATTTTGGTATCAGCGCCAGCTCCGATCGAACGATCCGACCCCATAATCGAATCTCCGATTGACCTCCGACCATGCCGATACTTCTGACAGACTCGTCGACCACCCGACCGATCAATCCAACCTACGACTCGTATCCTCGACCCTTGATCACCCGATCTGACTAGCGATTGAATCACCGGTCAACCCTCGATCGATCCATCCAGGGTGATCGAACCGGTGATCATCCTGCGATCGGTTCGTCTCCCCGGACGAACCGCCGCCTATCCTACGATCGGATCGGCCCGATTGCCGAACCGCCGCTCGTCTCATCGTACCTTCGATAGAGAGGTAGCATGCGCATCAGTTCGGACGAGTATACTCGCCGAGCCGCACCCCCTTTTCTTCTTAGGCCTAGATGGACGATGGAAGGATGATGGTGTGTTGGAATGAAGGCCTTGCCCTCTATTTATAGTGCCCTGGACGAAGCCTAGGCTCCAAAAGGCACCTGTCCCTTCATTCGTGCACGTTCGGACATGCCTGTCCGTCCGTGCCTGTCCGGCCATGCCCGTTCGGTCATGCCTGTTCGGTCATGTCGTCCCATGACCGTCCACGAGCTCCCCAGCTGGCCTGGAGACTGTCCAACACCGTCCAGCTGGCCGAGCATAGTCGAGCTGACGATAGCTGGACGCTAACTGGACGCTAGCTTGACGAGCTGATACTAGCTGGCCTAGCTGTCCGCAGCTGGTCCATAGTTGTCCGCAGCTGGCCAATAGCTGTCCTTAGCTGGCCGATAGCTGTCCGCAGCTGAACTACTTGTTCATCGAGCTTGTTCAGCTCATTCAGCTCGTATTCCAGCTATTTGAGCTAGTAGCTTAGCTACTTAAGCTCATATAGCTATCGATTTCCTTAAAACAAACTGCCCCCCCTTTAGGATCGCGGGACGCGGGCGTTACAGATCCAACACTTCCTCAATGCTAGTCAGGAGCCAGACGACTCCAACTAGCGTGACAACATCTTTCACACGCGATGCACTGTAAGCGGTAAGGATCCTGCACGAATGTAGCTGTAATACCCGTGATCCTGAATAGGATCATAGGCCATGGCTTGGTGCGGGATGGTAGGGCGATCTCGGAGAAGTCGGGGAGGAGCTACTCGTTAGCTCGGTCAATGGGGAAAAACAAGCCAAGTATGGGACAAAGATCGGTCAGCTAAGGACAGCTCTCGGCCAGCTGCAGACAGCTCTCGGACAGCTGCGGACAGTTCCCGGCCTGCTGCGGACAGCTCGACCAGCTAGTGTCAGCTAGACAAGCTGCAAGGGAGCTCAACCCAGCTCGACCCAGCTCGACCCAGCTCGACCAGCTGGATGGTAGTGGACAGTGTACAGGTCAGCTGGGGAGCTCGTGACCAAAAGGGCACGTCCAAATGGACATGGCTGAACGGGTATGGTCGAGCGTACACTAGCGAACAGGAGCGATTGAACGGATTCATCCGAAGGGTGCCTTTTGGGGCCAAAACCGCGGCCCAGGACCCTATATAAAGAGGGCATTTCTCTCATTTGGAACATACATCGCTAACAGGAAAACATACTAAAAATTCGAGTTCGAGTATAAGATAGAGAAGAGGGTTCCAAGATATAAAGTTCGGCGATAAGGCCTAAGGCTTAGAGGTACGGTACATTACTGACCTTATGGTTTACGGGGAACGGGGTATTTGCATCTGCATAAGCATTTATAAAGCTTCGGTTGGTCTAGTTGGTCGGAGGAAAGGGGGTGCGGCTTGGAAGTGGATCGGGTACCACTAGGTTCACCGTGATACGACCAAACTGATGCACATGCTACCTCCTTACCGGTCAGCGTACCACCCGGAGTGTCCATGTACGGACGGCATGGTCGGAGAAAAGTAAACACGGCTCGGCGGCTGGCCCCGAATGTGTACAGATATCTGGGTACACCTTTGAACTGATGCGCGGGATAACTCTCTACCGGCCAACTGCTGTACTGGACTGATATTATGACTTATCATGCATTGCATGACATTGTACGGCCTTGCATGGCCTAAGAGAAATGTTATTTATGGCTACTTGGATTTCAGGAAAGGAGTGTGATCGCGGAAAGGGAAGTGCTTAGGCGCGAGACTCATGGACGGGAAGATGAGTGGTGGTGTTAAGGGTAGCTAGGATCAATTATACAACTTGTACTAGCTTATTATGCAAACTCACGAATTGTATCGACTCCTTTGATTACTTAATGTAATATCAAATGTTTGTTTTACTCTAAGTATTATATCATATAGACTCTATGTAATGTATCACTGTGCGAATGAACATTGTTTAAAGAATGGGCCCTAAAATATGACTAAGTAGCGTAATGGGACGAGAGAACCTCTCCGGCCATAGATGGTTGGGGTCAGGGTCTTTCAAGTTGATATCAGAGCATGCTTGGTTCTAGGACCGGTAGTGTGGGTTTTGGGTATCACACCACTCATCGTCTTAGTGGGATCTCGCGGTAATTGTTCTTACTGTTTGCGGTCTATTTAACTTAGCCATGACTAATGCATAAATTTTGTAGATGGGTAAGAGCAGCAAGGAAAAGAAAAAGAAGGGCAAGGAAGTGGCCAATGAGACCATTGGCGCCGCTGAGACATTAGTCGACGTGGAGCCAAGGAACACGGACACCCATAATCCAACCGGACCTGAGGCTGGAGAGAAACAACCGGATAATGATAAGCCGGAGAGTAGCGGTGCTACGAACGTGAATGGGCAACCAAATGCCGTACCATCATCCCAGGAACAGGGGGAAACGATGAAGGCCATGATGGCACAGCAGGACGTGCTCACAAAGGCGTTAGTACCGGATCCTGTGG
Source organism: Camelina sativa (assembly GCF_030686135.1). Classification (NCBI taxonomy): domain Eukaryota; kingdom Viridiplantae; phylum Streptophyta; class Magnoliopsida; order Brassicales; family Brassicaceae; genus Camelina; species Camelina sativa. The sequence continues at coordinate 26,461,842 of NC_141880.1, read as the reverse complement.
TACCAACGGTACATAGCAAGATTGTTACGGGGACCATCGGAGTAAGTCTTGAAGATTCTCCGAGAAACAGAAAGGACCACTTGGATGCGTTGGAGCGTGTCTCAAGACTGAGGACGAAACATTTCCTGGGAAGTATGGATCCAATCGTGGCTGATGAGTGGAGGAGTCGACTTGTAAGAAACTTCAACTCTACTTGCTGCCCGGAGGAGTATCAAAAGGACATTGTCGTCCGTTTCCTTGAAGAGGAAGCACATGACTTGTGGGTATCGGTTGAGAAACGTACATGTGGTCAAGTCCTAACCTATGCAGACTTTGAGAAAGAATTCAACAAGAAATTCTTTCCCCCGAAGGCTTGGGACCGACTGGAAAGTGCGTACTTGAACCTGGTACAAGGGGATATGACGGTACGTGCGTATGATGCTGAATTCAGCCGCCTTAGGCACTTTGTGGGAAAGGAAATCGAGGATGAGAAAGCACAATTCCGTCACTTTATCCGCGGACTAAGGGTGGACATCCGCAACCATTGCGTGAACAGTGTCTTTAACTCGGTCGTGGAAGTAGTGGAAAGGGCAGCCATGATTGAAGCCCAAAGCTAAGTATGGGGAGTGCAAGACTTGTGGAATGTACCAAAGCGGTTCTTGCTGGAATGCCGTGGCTGCATGCGGTTGTTATGGAGGTAAGGATCATGAGATCCGGAACTGTCCAAGGATGGAAAATGGCAATGGGCAAGGTCCTGCTACTTGTGCAGGAAAGAGGGAGATTTTAGGAGGGAATGTCCGAAGCTTTATGAGGGAAGACAGACCCATCAGCGTGGGAACCGTAGCGAGGAATCCTTACCGCCACCACCAAAGAGACAAGCTGTTGCACCACGCGTGTATGATCTGTCCGAGGAAACTGCCGCTGGGAATTTCAGGGCGATTACTGGTGTGTAACGAGAACCTTTCTAAGTTCAATTTGTGCATTACATAGCATAATAATGCATGTGAATGGGGGATATGGGTACTTAGCATTCTAGATGAATGTGTAGGGACGTTAAGTATAGGCGGTGTGGAAACGCACACCTTGTTTGATTCGGGGGGAACACACTGTTTTGTGAGCCTAGAATTGATAGGGAAAGGTGGGTTCAGACGAGAACCAAGCACTAGATATGGATTGGTCCGAGCAGCCGGCGGGCAGGTGATGTACCCGTACGGTGTAGTTCGCGGCATCTCGGTCATCGTCAATGGTTTTGATATGCCTACTGACCTGATCATTGTTCCACTCATGAAGCACGATGTTATCTTGGGATGGACTGGTTGGGAAAGTACAAGGCTCACATTGGTTGTCACTGAGGGAGAGTAAACTTTGAGGGAAAGGAAGGAACATGGAGATTCCAGGGAATAAGATCAACTTCGTGAAGTTTGATCATCTCGACAATCCAGGCGGAAAGGATGCTGGAGAAAGGTTATGAGGCATACTTAGCCACAATCACAACCAAGGAAGTTGGGGAAAATACGGAACTGGATGATATTCCAATAGCCAACGAATTTGCCGATGTGTTTGAAGCGGTATGGGGAGTGCCGCCGGATAGGTCAGATCCGTTCACCATCGAGCTAGAACCAGGGATGACCCCTATATCTAAAGCGCCTTATCGGATGGTACCGGCAGAAATAAGTACCCATTGCCCCGGATAGATGAGCTGTTGGATAATCTTCGAGGTGCAAAGTGGTTCTCGAAGATAGACTTGGCCTCGGGGTACCATCAAATTCCGATAGAACCATCAGACATTCGGAAAATTGTTTTTCGGACGAGGTACGACCACTTTGAGTTTGTGGTCATGCCGTTCGGACTGACCAATGCACAGACAGCCTTCATGAAGATGATGAATGGTGTGTTCTGAGAGTTCTTAGACGAGTTTGTCATCATCTTTATTGATGACATACTTGTTTACTCGAAGGATTGGGAGGCCCATACTTGTGTTCTGAGAGTATCAGCTCGGTCTGTGGTCGATCGGCGAGTTGATAATGGGGTCGGATTGTTTTATCGGATCAGGCTCTGATACCAAGACCGATGAGTCGATCGAGGTACCAAGGTATGACCGACAGGTCAACTAGTGGCACGTCCGATGCCAAGCTTCGGGAACATGAGTGGTTTGGGAAGCCGATAGCGCAACCGATCACCATGCACTGAAGGGGCTATAAGTCCCCATCCCTAATGTGTGCAAAGCCTGTGAGGTTGGTTGGTTATGGCTATGCACAAAGGGAAGGTAAGGGGTAAAGTTACATTTTGCTGCGTATAATGGTTTACAAGGCTAGGCCACAGGCTAAAGCTAAGTAAACGAATCAATGGATGTTCAGCCGGGAAGGGAAGCCATGACCGCGGACGCTGGGACGTCCGGGTCAGGGTCTTGAAAGACCCCATCCCCGGCCAACTATGGCCGGAGAGGTTCTCCCGTCGCTTTACACTACTTAGTCATATTTTAGGGCCCATTCCTTTAAACAATGTTCGTTTGCACATTCTGTGATTCATAAATAATCCTTATGATATAATACTTAGAGTAATAAATATTCGATATTCGTTAAGTAATCAAAGGATTCGATACAACTTATGAGTTTGCATAATAAGCTAGAACAAGTTGTATAATCGATCCTATCTACCCTTCACACCACCACTCATCTTCCCGGCCATGAGTCCCGCGCCTAAGCACTTCCTTTCCCGCGATCACCCTCCTTTCCTGAAACCAAGTAGGCATCAATAACATTCCCTTTCCCGCTGTACATGTCATGCAATGCACGCTAGGTACTAATAACTGTCCAGTACAGAGATCGGCCGGTAGAGAGTTATCCTGCGCATCAGTTCGAACGGTGTACTGGGGGTCTGTACCGATCCCTGTCCAACCGCCGAGCCGCGTTTACTTTTCTCCGCCCGAATTGTCCGTACTTGGACACCCCGGAGGGTACGCTGATCGGTAGGGAGGTAGCATGCGCATCAGTTCGGTTGGTTCACGGCGAACCTGGCGGTTCCCGATCCACTACCGAGCCGCACCCCCTTTCCTCCGACCAACTGGACCAACCGAAGCATTCCTTATGCTTATGTTTGATGCACTACCCCAATTCCCAGAGCCTATATGGACGGTACTGTACCGTACCTCCGACCCTTATTACCCTTCTCGCCGAACTCTTTATTTCTCGGATCCTTCTTCCTGATCTTTACTCGTACTCTCGAGTTTTTGGTGTATTTTTCAGTATCCGAACGTGTCCTCAGAATGAGAGGATCGCCCCCTTTATATAGGGTCCTGGGCCGCGGTTTTGGCCCCAAAAGGCACCCTTCGGACGAATCCGTTCATTCACTCCTGTTCGCTCATGTACGCTCGCCGTACCCGTTCGGCCATGACCTTTAGGCCGTGCCCTTTCGGTCCCGAGCTCCCAGCTGGTCAGTGAACTGTCCACTGTCGTCCAGCTGGTCGAGCTGGGTCGAGCTGGGTCGAGCTTCCTGGCAGCTGGACGAGCTGACACTAGCTGGCCGAGCTGACCGCAGCTGGCCTCAAGCTATCCAGAGCTGGCCGAGAGCTGTCCGGAGCTGGCCCGGAGCTGTCCGGACCTGGCCCGAAGCTGTCCGGAGCTGACCAATACTTGTCCCATACTTGGCTCGTTTTCTCCCCTTGACCGAGCTAACGAGTAGCTCTTCCCCGACTTGTCCGAGATCACCCTTCCATCCCGGACCAAGCCATGGCCTACGATCCTATTCAGGATCGCGGGCGTTACAAGTCTCCCCCCCTTGAAGGGGATTCGTCCCCGAATCCGGATCAAGTTGATCTTCACTCATCTCCTTGAACCACTTAGGAAAATCGGCCTTCATCTTGTTTTCAGTTTCCCAAGTAGCTTCTTCCCGTCCGCTGCAGTTCCACAAGATTTTTACCATGTTCATCTTCTTCCTGCGCATTTCCTTTACCATTCGATCAATGATCCGAATAGGTGTCGCTTCCACGGTCAAGTTCTCTTGCAACTCGGCCGGAACATCTTCGACCACTTCATCCTCTTCTCTTAGGCATTTCCGAAGTTGAGATACATGGAACACCTTGTGGAAAGCGTCTAACTTTGGTGGTAACTCCAGCTTGTACGCCACCGTACCTACCCGTTCAAGTACCTTGTACGGACCAACGTACCTTGGGCTCAACTTTTTCCTCTTAGTGAAACGCCCTTTTCCCTTATAGGTCATGGCCTTAAGGTACACCAAGTCACCCACTTCAAACTCCAACTGTTTCCGACGCTTGTCCCCATAACTTTTCTGTCGGTTTTGGGCTTCTTTCAACTTGATTTTTAAGAACCTTAGCTTGTCGGCCGTTTCGTCCACAATCCCGGGTCCGAATAACGTCCGTTCCCCAACCGGCGTCCAGCACAAAGGCGTTCGACATGCTCGGCCATATAGTGCTTCATAAGGTGACATTCCGATACTAGCTTGGTAGCTATTGTTGTATGCGAATTCCACCAAGTTCAAGTAACTTTCCCAGCCTCCACCCCAATCCAGTACGCATGCTCGCAACATATCCTCAAGCGTCTGAATTGTTCTTTCGGATTGCCCGTCCGTCTGTGGGTGGTACGCTGTACTCAAGTTCACCCTTGTTCCCAGGGCCTTTTGAAAAGCTTTCCAGAATAGCGAGGTAAACCGTGTATCACGGTCTGAGACAATGCTCACCGGTACCCCGTGAAGCCGGACAATCTCTTCCATGTACCTGGCCGCGATCACTTCGGCCCCATCCGTTTCCGCGATTGCGATGAAGTGTGCAGATTTGGTCAATCTGTCAACCACTACCCAGACTGCATCGTGTTTCCACTTGCTCATAGGCAACCCAGTCACGAAGTCCATGGTCACATGATCCCATTTCCATTCCGGCATGGGTAGACTTTGGACCAAACCGCTCGGTACCTGATGCTCGGCCTTAACGAGTTGACAGGTTTTACACTTAGCAACCCACGCGGCCACATCTCTTTTCATTCCCTTCCAGTGATAGTATCGTTTCAGATCGCGATACATCTTGGTCGAACCGGGGTGGATTGAGAACTTAGACTGGTGCGCTTCCCTTAGGATTTCGTCCCTTAGTTCCTTACTTTGCGGCACACACACCCGTCCATTCACCACAATGGTTCCATTGTTCGATGTTTGGAACTCAGTCTTATTATTCTCCGCCCAACCCTTTAGTTCCTTGTCCTTTTCCTGAGCCAAACGAATTCTACTAAGTAGGTCCGCTTGATCAGCTGCCCCTAAGCCCAATGGCTCCACTTCTCCCGACAATGCATTTAGATGCAAGGTCCCCAGCATATTAACCTATGCTTCCTGATTTTTCTCAGCTTCCACATCGAAGCGTCTCCTACTCAAAGCATCGGCGACTTGATTCGCCTTTCCCGGTTGATAGGCAATATCCAAGTCATAGTTCGCGACAAACTCCATCCACCGTCTTTGCCTTAGATTTAACTCTGGCTGGGTGAATATGTATTTCAGACTCTTGTGGTCGGTGAAGATTTGAACCTTGGCTCCATAGAGATATGAACGCCAAATCTTCAATGCGAACACCACCGCGGCCATCTTTAAGTCGTGCGTTGGGTAATTCCTCTCGTGCTTACGCAGTTGCCTTGAAGCATATGCGATTACACTGCCCCTTTGCATTAACACACAACCTAGCCCGGTTATAGAGGCGTTAGTGTACACTATGTACGGCTCGTCCGTTTCCGGCAACACCAGTACCGGAGCACTTGTGAGCATCGCCTTTAACTCCGCGAAACTTTTCTCGCATTCCTCCGTCCATAGGAACTTGGTATCTTTCCCCGTCAATCGCGTCATTGGCTGAGTCATACCCGCAAAGCCTTTGACGAATCTTCGGTAATATCCCGCCAACCCAAGAAAGCTCCTTATCTCGGTGGCATTCCTCGGACGTGGCCAGTCCTTTATCGACTTGATCTTTTCCGGATCCACGGACACTCCTTGGTCCGAGACAATGTGTCCAAGGAACCCGACACTCTTTTGCCAAAACGAGCATTTGCTTAATTTCGCGAAAAGCTTTTGTTCCCTTAACCGCACCAAAACTGCCCTTAAATGATTCTGATGAGTCTCCCAATCCTTCGAGTAGACAAGTATGTCATCAATGAAAATGATTACAAACTCGTCCAAGAATTCCCGGAAGACACCATTCATCATCTTCATGAAGGCTGCCGGTGCATTGGTCAATCCGAACGGCATAACCACAAACTCAAAGTGGCCGTACCTCGTCCGGAAAGCCGTTTTCCGAATGTCCGATGGCTCTATCGGAATTTGATGGTACCCCGAGGCCAAGTCTATCTTTGAGAACCACTTTGCACTTCAGAGGTTATCCAACAACTCGTCTATCCGGGGCAATGGGTACTTATTCTTCACCGTAACCCTATTCAGCCCCCGGTAATCAATACATAGCCTAAAGCTACCATCCTTTTTCTTCACAAACAAGACCGGTGCACCCCAAGGTGAACTACTTGGTCTGATAAACCCTTTTTCCAACAATTCTTCCAATTGTTTCTTTAACTCCGCCATTTCTGCCGGTGCCATCCGGTAAGGCGCTTTAGATATAGGGGTCGTCCCCGGTTCCAGCTCGATGGTGAACGGATCTGATCTATCCGGCGGCACTCCCCGTACCGCTTCAAACACATTGGCAAATTCATTGGCTACCGGAATCTCATCCAGTTCCTTATTTTCCCCAACTTCCTTTGTTGTGATTGTGGCTAAGTACGCCTCACAACCTTTCTCCAGCATCCTTTCCGCCTGGATTGCTGAGATGATCAAACTTCCCGAAGTTGATCTTATTCCCTGGAATCTCAATGTTCCTTCCTTTCCCTCAAAATTTACTCTCCCTCGGTGACAGTCAAGGTGAGCCTTGTACTTTCCCAACCAGTCCATCCCCAAGATAACATCATGTTTCATGAGTGGCACAATGATTAGGTCAGTAGGCATATCCACACCATTGACAATGACCGAGATGCCAAACTACACCGTACGGGAACATCACCTGCCCGCCGGCTGCTCGGACCATTCCATATTCGGTGTTTGGTTCTCTCTGGAACCCACCTTTTCCTATCATTTCTGGGCTCACAAAACAGTGTGTGGCCCCCGAATCAAACAAGGTGTGCGTTTCCACACCTCCTATACTTAAGGTCCCTACACATTCCTCTAGAATGCTAAGTACCCTTATCCCCATAGACATGCACCATGATGCTATGTAATGCACGAATTGAACTAGAAAGGGTTCTCGTTACATACCAGTAATCGCCCTGTAGTTCCCATCGGCAGTTTCCTCAGACAGCTCATACACGCGTGGTGCAACAGCCTGTCTCTTTGGTGGTGGCGGTAAAGATTCCTCGCCACGGTTTCCCCGTTGATCAAGCTTTGGACATTCCCTTTTAAAATGTCCCTCCTTCCCGCACAAGTAGCAGGTCCTTGGCCCATTGCCATTGTCCATCCTTGGACAGTTTCGGATCTCATGGTCCTTACTTCCACAGCGTCCGCATGCACCCACGGTCTTCCAGCAAGAACCGCTGTGGTACTTTTCGTAAGTCTTGCACTCCCCATACCTGGGTTCAGACCTTGCGTTATCCACCTTGTCCCACTTCCTCTTTCGGTCGGTGGTTTTGGCTGGGTGAGTCGAACGAGAAGAAACTTTCTCGCGTTTGAGCTGTTTCTCTTCCTCTATCCCAGCTTCGATCATAGCCGCCCTTTCCACCACTTCCACGACCGAGTTAAAGACACCGTTCACGCAATGGTTGCGGATGCCTACCCTTAGTCCACGGATAAAGCGACGTACTTGTGCTTTCTCATCCTCAATTTCCTTTCCCACAAAGCGCCTAAGGCGACTGAACTCAACGTCATACGCGCGTACCGTCATCTCCCCTTGTACCAGGTTCAGGTACTTGCTTTCCAGTCGATCCCAAGCCTCCGGGGGAAAGAATTTCTTGTTGAATTCTATCTTGAAGTCCGCATAGGTTAGGACTTGACCACCTGTACGTTTCTCCACTGATACCCACCAGTCATGGGCTTCCTCTTCCAGGAAATGGACAGCAATGTCCTTTTGATACTCCTCCGGGCAGCGAGTGGAGTTGAAATTTCTTACGAGTCGACTCCTCCACTCGTCAGCCACAATCGGGTCCGTACTACCCGAGAAATGTTTTGTCTTTAGCCTTGTGACATGCTCCAGTGCATCAAGGTAGTCCTTTCTCTTTCTCGGAGAATCTCCAGGACCTACCCCAATGGTCCCCGCAACAATCTTGCTACGTACCGTTGGTACCACAGGATCCGGTACCAACGCCTTTGTGAGCACGTCCAGCTGTGCCATCATGGCCTTCATCGTTTCCCACTGTTCCTGGGACGATGGTACAACATTCGGTTGCCTATTCACGTCCGTAGCTCCGCTACTCTCCGGCTTATCATTATCCGGTTGTTTTTCTCCAGCCTCAGGTCCGACTGCAATCAGGGTGTCCGTGTTCCCTACGTCCGCATCGACCATAGTCTCCGCGTCCATGGTCCCATCGGCCACCTCCTTGCCTTTTCTTTTCTTTTCCTTGCTGCTCTTACCCATCTGCAAAATTATGCATTAGTCACGGCTAAATTAACAAACCGCAAACAGTAAGAACAACTACCGCGAGATCCCATGAAGCCGATGAGTGGTGATGCCCCAAACCCGCACTACCGGTCCTAGAACCAAGCATGCTCTGATACCAACTTGAAAGACCCCATCCCCGGCCAACTATGGCCGGAGAGGTTCTCCCGTCGCTTTACACTACTTAGTCATATTTTAGGGCCCATTCCTTTAAACAATGTTCGTTTGCACATTCTGTGATTCATAAATAATCCTTATGATATAATACTTAGAGTAATAAATATTCGATATTCGTTAAGTAATCAAAGGATTCGATACAACTTATGAGTTTGCATAATAAGCTAGAACAAGTTGTATAATCGATCCTATCTACCCTTCACACCACCACTCATCTTCCCGGCCATGAGTCCCGCGCCTAAGCACTTCCTTTCCCGCGATCACCCTCCTTTCCTGAAACCAAGTAGGCATCAATAACATTCCCTTTCCCGCTGTACATGTCATGCAATGCACGCTAGGTACTAATAACTGTCCAGTACAGAGATCGGCCGGTAGAGAGTTATCCCGCGCATCAGTTCGAACGGTGTACTGGGGGTCTGTACCGATCCCTGTCCAACCGCCGAGCCGCGTTTACTTTTCTCCGTCCGAATTGTCCGTACTTGGACACCCCGGAGGGTACGCTGATCGGTAGGGAGGTAGCATGCGCATCAGTTCGGTTGGTTCACGGCGAACCTGGCGGTTCCCGATCCACTACCGAGCCGCACCCCCTTTCCTCCGACCAACTGGACCAACCGAAGCATTCCTTTTGCTTATGTTTGATGCACTACCCCAATTCCCAGAGCCTATATGGACGGTACTGTACCGTACCTCCGACCCTTATTACCCTTCTCGCCGAACTCTTTATTTCTCGGATCCTTCTTCCTGATCTTTACTCGTACTCTCGAGTTTTTGGTGTATTTTTCAGTATCCGAACGTGTCCTCAGAATGAGAGGATCGCCCCCTTTATATAGGGTCCTGGGCCGCGGTTTTGGCCCCAAAAGGCACCCTTCGGACGAATCCGTTCATTCACTCCTGTTCGCTCATGTACGCTCGCCGTACCCGTTCGGCCATGACCTTTAGGCCGTGCCCTTTCGGTCCCGAGCTCCCAGCTGGTCAGTGAACTGTCCACTGTCGTCCAGCTGGTCGAGCTGGGTCGAGCTGGGTCGAGCTTCCTGGCAGCTGGACGAGCTGACACTAGCTGGCCGAGCTGACCGCAGCTGGCCTCAAGCTATCCAGAGCTGGCCGAGAGCTGTCCGGAGCTGGCCCGGAGCTGTCCGGACCTGGCCCGAAGCTGTCCGGAGCTGACCAATACTTGTCCCATACTTGGCTCGTTTTCTCCCCTTGACCGAGCTAACGAGTAGCTCTTCCCCGACTTGTCCGAGATCACCCTTCCATCCTGGACCAAGCCATGGCCTACGATCCTATTCAGGATCGCGGGCGTTACAGGTCTTTCATGTGGTTTCCGTAAGTTGTGGTGGTTACCCTAGGGTGTGGTTCCCTAGGATGTTCTATGGACGTGGCCAGTCCTTTATCAACTTGATATTTTCCGGATCCCAGACACTCCTTGTCCGAGACAATGTGTCCAAGGAAACCAACACTCCTTTGCCAAAACGAGCATTTTCTTAACTTTGTGAAAAGCTTACGCTCTCTTACCGCTCCAAGACTGCCCTCAAGTGATTCTGATGGGTTTCCCAATCGTTCGAATAAACTACTATGTCATCAATGAAGATGATGACAAACTCGTCTAAGAATTCTCGAAATACACCATTCATCATCTTAAAGAAGGCTGCTGGTGCGTTTTTCAATCCGAATGGCAAGACCACAAACTAAAAGTGGTCGTACCTTGTTTGAAAAGCCGTTTTCTGAATGTCCGTTGGGTCTATTGGAATTAGATGAAACCCCGCGGCCAAGTCTATCTTCGAGAACCACTTTGTACCTCGAAGATTATCCAACAATACATCTATCCGGGGTAATGGGTACTTATTTTTCACTGTAACCCTATTCAGCCCCTGGTAATCAATGCATAGCCAGAAGCTACCATCCTTTTTCTTTTCGAATAAGACCGGTGCACCCCATGGTGAACTACTTGGTCTGATAAACCCTTTCTCCAACAATTGTCCCAATTTTTTTTTTAACTCCGCCATTTATGCTGGTGCCATCTGGTAAGGCACTTTTGATATAGGGTTCGTACCTGGTTCTAGCTCGATGGTAAATGGATCTGACTTATCTGGCCGCACTCCCCGTACCACTTCAATCACATCAGCAAACTCACTTTCTATCGGAATATCTTTCAACTACGCATTTTCCCCAACTTATGTTGTTATTATTGAGGCTAAGTACGCCTTACATCCTTTCTCCAGCATCGTTTCCGCTTGGATTGCCGAGATAACCAAACTTCCTGAAGTTGATCTTATTCCTTGGAATCTCAATGTTCCTTCTTTCCTTTCAAAGTTTACTCGCCCTCGATGACAATCAATGTGAGCCTTGTACTTTCCAAACCAGTCCATCCCCAAGATAACATCGTGTTTCATGAGTGGAACAATGATCAGATAAGTAGGCATATCAACACCATTGACGATAACCAAGATTCCCCGAACCATACCGGACGGGTACATTGCCTGCCCGCTGGCTGCTCGGACCATTCCATATCTAGTGTTTGGTACCTTACTGAACCCACCTTCCCTATCATTTCAGGGCTCACCAAACAATGTGTCGCCCCCAATCAAACAAGGTGTGCGTTTCCACACCACCTAAACTTAAGGTCCCTACGAATTCCTCTAGAATGCTAAGTATCCATATCCCCCTTTCACATGCATTATGATGCTATGTAATGCAAGAACTGAACTTAGAAAGGTTCTCGTAACATACCAGTAATTGCCCTGAAATCCCCAGCAGCAGTTTCCTCAGACAGCTCGTACACGCATGGTGCGACAGCCTGTCTCTTTGGTGGTGGCGGTAAAGAATCCTCGCCACGGAACCCACGTTGGTGGGTCAGTCTTCACACGTCAAGCTTCGGACATTCCCTCCTAAAATGTCCCTCTTTTCCGCACATATAGCAAGTCCCTGGCCCATCGCCATTTTCCAACCTTAGACAGTTCTGGATCGCATGATCCTTGCTCCAGCAGCAACCACATGCACCTACAGCCTTCCAGCAAGAACCACTATGGTGCTTTCCGCAATTCCTACACTCTCCATACTTAGCGTCGGACCTTGCGTTGTCCACCTTATGCAATTTTCTCTTCCTGTCCGTGGTTTTGGCTGGGTGGGTCGAACGCAAAGAAACCCTCTCGTGCCTAAGTTGTTTCTCTTCCTCCATACCAACTTCGATCATTGCTTCCCTTTCCACCAATTCAACGACCGTGTTAAAGACACCGGTCAAGCAATGGTTGCAGATTGCCACCCTTAGTCCTTGGATAAAAGGACGGACTTGTGCTTTCTCATCCTCGATATCCTTTCCAACATAGCGCCTAAAGCGGCTAAATTCAACATAATATGCACGCACCGTCATATCCCCTTGTACCAGGTTTAGGTACGCACTTTCCAGTCGGTCCCATGCCTCCGCTGGAAACAATTTCCTTTTGAATTCCGCCTCAAAGTCCGCAAAGGTTAGGACTTGACCACCTTTCCGTTTCTCAACCGTCAACTACCAGTTATGTGCTTCCTCTTCAAGGAAATGGACGGTAATGTCATTTTGATACTCCTCCGGGTAGCGAGTGGAATTAAAATTTCTCACAAGTCGACTCCTCCACTCGTCAGCCGATTGAATCCGAACTCCCTGGGAAATGATTTGTCCTCAGTCTAGAGACATGCTCCAACACATCCAAGTAGTCCCTTCTCTTTGTCGGAGAATCCTCATGACTACTTCAGTGGTCTCTGTAACAATCTTGCTACGCACCGCTAGTACCACAGGATCCAGTACCAAGGCCTTTGTGAGCACGTCCAACTGTGCCATCATTGCCTTCATCGTATGCCATTGTTCCTGGGACGATGGTACTGCATTTGGTTGCCCATTTACATCGGTGGCACCACTACTTTCCAGAATATCATTATCAGGTTGCTTCTCTCCAGCCACAGGTCCAGCTGGTTTCTGGGCGTCCATGTTTCCTGCCCCCGCGTTGACTACTGTCTCTGTGGCGTCAATGGTCTCATCGGCCAGCCCCTTGTCCTTCTTCTTCTTTTCCTTGTTCTCTTACCCATCTGCAAAACTCATGCATTTTAGTCATGGTTAAGTTAAATAAACCGCTAACGGTAAGAACATCTACCGCGAGATCCCATTAAGCCGATGAATGGTGATACCCAAAACCCGCACTACCAGTCCTAGAACCAAGCCTGCTCTGATACCAACTTGAAAGACCCCGACCCCAAACATTCTACTGCCGGTGAGGTTCTCTCGTCCTTTACTTGCTACTTAGTCATATTCTATGGTCCATTCTTTAATATAGTTCATTCGCATATTCTGAGATTCAATACGTAGTGTCTATAAGATATAAATTAGAGTAAAGCAAACACTCATATATTGTATTAAATAATCAAAGGATTCGATACAACTTATGAGTTTGCATATAAGCTAGTACAAGCTGTATAATCGATCATAGCTACCCTTACACCACCACTCATCTTCTCGGCCATGAGTCTTGCGCCTAAGCAGTTCCTTTTCCATGATCACTCTCCGTTACTGAAATCCAAGTAGCCATCAATAACATTTCCCTTAGGTCGTACAATGTCATGCAATGCACGCTAAGCTATAATATCCGCCCAGTACAGTAGTTGGCCGGTAGAGAGTTATCATGCGCATCAGTTTGACGGTGTATTGAGGTATCTGTACAGATCCCCAGTCCAACCGCCGAGCCGCGTTTACTTTTTTCCCTTTCCTCCGACCAACAGGACCAACCGAAGCATTATAAATGCTTATGTAGATGCAACTACCCTGTCCCTCAAAACCCATAAGGTTGGTACTGTACCGTACCTCCGACCCTCAACCTTACTCGCCGAACTCTCAGTCTTGGAAACCTTCTTCTCTATTGTGTACTCGTTCTTTCTCGAGTTTTTGTTATGTTTTCTGTTTCCGATGGTGTGTTTGGAATGAAGGCCATGCATCTATATATAGGGTTCTGGCTGAATTCTAGGCCCCAAAAGGTACCTATCTATCAAGTAGGTTGAGCTCCTTGGCAGCTGGCCGAAGTCTAGGCCCCAAAAGGTACCTATCCATCAAGCTGGGTTGAGCTCCTTGGCAGCTGGCCGAGCTACGGGTAGCTGACTGGCAGCTGGGTTGCTGACGCTAGCTGGTCGAGCTGACACTAGCTGGACAACAGCTGGTCGGCAGCTGGTCAAACTGTACGTAGCTGGTCGAGAGCTGGTCATGTTGTCCCTAGCTAGTTGAGAGCTGTCCATGATGGCTGATCTCTATTCCCGTACTTGGCTCGGTTTCTCCCACTGTCCGAGCTAATGAGCAGCTCCTACTAGACTTGTCTGAGACTTCCCTGCCATTCTCGGACCAAGTCACGGCCTACGATCCTATGCAGGATCGCAACATTACATCTACCAAGTTATTAACCTTGCCCAAGGTTCATTTGTTTTACCTTGATTAAAAGCAGTTTTAAGTTTGTGTTTGCTTTGTTTTGAGTTTGCTTTGTTTGCTTTCTTTAAACTAGCTTGTTAGTTAAGTTGTTTCATAAAACAATCATTTGTTACGTTTAGATTGAGGATATTTATGTATTCTTAGTGTTTGAATCTTTGCAAATTTGTGGTTCGATATTAAATGAATAGAGATAAGTACTACATCAATTTGGCATTGTTGCCCATTTGCAATAGATTTCACCATTAGGATTTAATCTTTGCTTGAGCCTAAACATTTTCTTTACATTATTACTTACTTGGTTTGCTTTGGTGTTTTGGATTCTCTTTTGCAAGGTGTATGAACTTGAGAAGTCAAGGCTAAGCCAATTTAGTTGAGTGTGTTGAAGACATTTGCCGTTTTGAATGAGAGAATCGCTGGCTAGCATGACAAGATATGGAGAAAAACCCTCCTCCTGTTGATGGTCATAATGGAAATGACCAGCCCAATGTTGAAAAAGCTCATATCCATCCTCCAAGACAACCAAGAGTCACTGGCACCTTTGATGAACCGAACATTCATGGGCACTGCATGGGGACTAGAGCACCGCTTGTTGAGAACAATAACTATAAGATCAAGTCAAGTCTTATCAACATGGTGCAAAGCTCAAAGTTCCATGGCTTACCTATGGAAGACCCTCTTGACCACTTGGATCAGTTTGATATGATGTGCGGAACAATCAAAATCAATTGTATCTCTAAAGATGCATTCAAACTCTGCCTCTTTCCATTTTCTCTTGGAGACCGAGCTAGAACTCTGGAGAAGAACCTACCAGTGGGATGAGTCACCTCTTGGGATCAATGCAAGAGAGCTTTCCTATCCTAGTTCTTCTCTCCTACAAGAACAAAAGGCTAAGAAATGAAATATCAAGCTTTGCTCAAAAGGGAAATGAGAGTTTTAGTGAAGCATGAGAGAGATTCAAGAGCTATATTATTCAATGTTCTCATCATGGTTTCTCTAAAGAATCTATTCTAAGTACAGTACACAAAGGGGTACTCCCAAAGATAAGAATGTTGGTTGATACAGCAAGTAATGGTGATTTCCTATGTTGTTGTTGGTATGACCTTAGTGGAGAATCTTGATCAAAGTGATGGAAATTATTGGGAGGATTATGATATAACTCCAAGGGATCATTCTGATATTAATGAGTAGCACGACAAGGAGATCAAAGGCATTGAATGACAAGATGGATAAGATGATTCTTGCTCTACTTCGCCAACTACTAGAAGGTCAAGGAAGAAGTGCTATTGAGTTGGCCACTCAAAAATGAAAGCTATGCACACCAAGGTTGATGAGGTGTATAGAGTGTTAAATGCTAAGATTGAGAGGTTGCAAACACAGGTCCATGGAAAATCTTCCTCTTCTACAAAGTGGCCAATGGGTTCATTGCCGGGAAAACCAGAACCAAACCCAAAAGAGTATATTAATGCCGTCACACTTAGAAGTTGTAAGACTCAGCCTACTCAAGAGATCAATAGGTACATTGAGCCTAAGGGAGGGGAGGTAGTGGTTGAGAATGAAGATGAAGATGAGTTGATAGAAAAAGATTGTGGTAAAGACATAGAAGCTGAAAAGGTTGTGGTTGACAAAGGGAAGATAAAATGGTTGAGGAACCAAAGAAAGATAAGACCATTGATGAAGCTCCCAAGAAGAGTAAAGATATTGCCAAGGAGACTCTATTTGTGCCTCCACCCTATGAGCGAAGTGGACAAGTATAGAGCTATGTTTGATGCACAAATGAAAGATGTTGCTATTACAATGTTAATTTGTGACGGTCCTTCGGGATGAGTGGTTTTTGTGATGGTCCTTCGGGATGTGTGGTCTGGGTAGCGGTCCTTGTTAGGACAATTACTTGGCATTGGTTGCGGTCTTGTTTAAGACATTTGTTAGGTATTGGTGGCAGTCTATTTAGACATTTGTTGGCCTTTGTGGCGGTCCTATATAGGACATTTGTTAGCCTTAGTGGCGGCTATTTTGGTATGTTGATGACCATTGTGTCGTCATGAGGTATCCCAATTAGAGGATATGTGGTTGGTAGGACATTGTGATGTTTTATGCAAGCTACATGAGGGAAACCTGGTTAGGAGATAGGACTCATACGTGTTCAGAATTATTTGCTCTATGAAAAATTGGTCCTTAACGACTCTTTGGGGAATCTTTTGTTCTCCTAGTATTGTCATATACAGAGACTTTGTGACTTGAGAGTGTGGCTGGTATATCGACTTTGGATGACGATCCAGAGGCGCACTGTAGGATGGAAACCCAAGAAAAGAATATTGGACTTCCCTTATATTTTATGGCATGTGGCTTAGGCCCGATGAAGAGCCAATACTAATGGCATGCAGGCTAAGGCTTGGTGAGAAGCCAATAAAAACGCAAGGTTGAAACTTATGAGTAAAGGAAAGTCCAAAATTCGAGAGCAAATAGTGCTTGGAACGCGAGTTCATCACCTGGAGGTAACCTTCACAAATTAGTCGGAAGAGGTGCAGGCCGTGCAGACAGTTGCATGGAAGTCCATGGCTGATGGTTGTTCAAGATTCGAGGACGAATCTATGTTGGTGGGGGAGAACTGTAATGCCCGTGAACCAAAAAGTGGAATTGTGGCAAGGGTGTCGCTCGACACCAAGTTTGGTCAGGAATTCAGTTCGATTACAAGATTTCTTGGTTTATTGCTGTTTCAATTTAGGGATTATAAAGGTTGTGGCCGACATTTTTAGGGTTTAATCTCCAATTTTCGTCCCCCTTTGTAACTGAGAGAGAAAACGCTTCATGAAAAGTTCCTGAGAGTTCCAGTAGGCTCTTCCCTAAACCGTTTGTACCTGTTTTCTCACACACCCTATGATCTAAACATGACCAGTCTTACCGTGAGACGTTCTTGGCAAGGAAGGATGGCTTTTTAGTAATAATAACCCATGCACCCGTTACACAACCATGTCCTAGAATTATAACCGTGCTCTAATACCAAATGTAAGACCCTGACCCTAAAATACCGTACATGTCCGTATCGGACAGTAAAAGTTTCTTAGGGCCTATGCAATTCTATTCGTTCGTTTAATATTGTGCAACACCGAATAGGTATAACAGGTGAAATAACTTAAAAATACTCATTCATTAAATCATAGGCTCAATTTATCCTTAACAACATTCCCATCCCATGCATGGTAACAATAGAAATCTTTAGAAATAAAAACCATAATTAAAATACCCAAAGCCACCATCCTCTTCCTCCCTTGCCTCGGTCACACAAGCTGGTCAGCCACTAAAGTCCTGATCATCAGACCTTTCTTTTCCTGCGTCCATAAAAGGAGGCGTAAGCAAACAAGTTTACTTAGTGGAGCGGTCATCCCGTCTCACTAAGTTAAGTTCAACAATCTCAATCCGACACAGAGTATATTCCAATCAAGTCATGCAAGTCAAACAATTCACATAGGATAGTTGTCTAAGTCGTTTAGACCAACCACCATTCATATTGCAATATAACACATTAACCATTAACCAAGACAAGCAATGAACAAGATTAAATAAACCACGGGTCAAGAGAATCAACCATGGAACTCGGCCACAGTCACACACTCACCTTCGATTTTGACCTGCGGTGCTAATCTCTTGGTTCCTATGCCCAAAACTGATCCCCGCCTCTACATGGACAGATCTACATCGTTAACCAGCAATGTATAACCCATAACTATCGACAGATCAAGGTGTGGGAAGACTTACCGTTCTTCTCTCAATCTAGACTTAGGATCTCTCGGTTAAAGCTTCGATGGAACTCTTCTCTCTCTCTCTCTCTTTCACGGCCCTCTCGGATGTTGTGCGAATTCTAGAGAATTTCTCTAAGGGTTTCTATTCCTTTTATAGGGTCGACTAAACCACCTCGAGTTGCCTCAAAACAATAAGCCTTATCACCCCCTAACTTCCCATAATTTTCGCACCTATCCTTATCCGATCAACTTTTCCTTTTCCGTGAGTTTCCATTTCTCTCAGGTTTCCTTTCCCGTGAGTCGGCTTAAATCTTTGCAAGATTTCCGAGTTCCCGGGCCTCCCATCAGCCCATAGTCTAACCGATCCATCCTTGTCCATCGGCCCAATCCATCGTTCACTAATGCGACCATTTCCGGATAGTCTACTTCACTATCACTCTCACTATCACTATCACTAGGACTTTCACTCCCACTATCACTATCACTATCACTATCACTATCACTAGGAATTTCACTCCCATTTTCATCCATAAACTTACATGCCTGCATCATCTACAATGTAGGTCACGAACTCCCTTTTTCTTCAGTTCAAACATCTGTTCACTACTTCGGTAGTCTCGAACTCTCCGTTTCCATCTGGATCTATCGGCTATCGAATCACAGCCATTGTCCTTTACGGACCATGATTTGTCCTATTCTCGTTCCGAGGTTTTTACCGCTATCGACACTTTACATACCACATTCGGTACTTCTCAACACTGGTTACCGTACCGCTATCGGCACTTCTCATGTACAGCTATCGGCACTTCTCATGTACCACTATCGGCACTTCTCATGTACCGCTATCGGCACTTCTCATGTACAGCTATCGGCACTTCTCATGTACCGCTATCGGTACTTTCCATGTACCTGCGTATGTACCATTTCTTGTACCGCGTATGTACCATCTCATGTACCGCGTACGTACCATCTCATATACCGTGTAAGTACCATCTCATGTACCACGTACGTACCAGGGAATCAGGTTGTTACACTTGGGACCGACTGGAAAGTGTGTACCTGAACCTGGTACAAGGCGATATGACGGTACGTGCGTATGATGCTGAATTCAGTCGTCTTATGCGCTTTGTGGGAAAGGAAATTGAGGATGAGAAAGCACAAGTCCGCCGCTTTATCCACAGACTAAGGGTGGACATCCGCAACCATTGCGTGAACAGTGTCTTTAACTCGGTCGTGGAAGTAGTGGAAAGGGCGGCCATGATTGAAGCTGGGATAGAGGAGGAGAAACAGCTTAAACGCGAGAGAGTTTCTTTGCGTTCGACCCACCCAGCCAAAACCACCGACCTAAAAAGGAAATGGGATAAGGTGGATAATGCAAGGTCCAAAGCTAAGTATGGAGAGTGCAAGACTTGCGGAAAGTACCACAGCGGTTCTTGCTGGAAGGCCGTGGGTGCATGCGGTCGCTGTGGAAGTAAGGATCATGAGATCCAGAACTGTCCAAGGATGGAAAATGGCAATGGGCCAAGGGCTTGTTTCCTGTGTGGAAAAGAGGGACATTTTAGGAGGGAATGTCCGGAGCTTGATGAGGGAAGGCAGACCCACCAACGTGGAAACCATGACGAGGAATCTTTACCCCCACCACCAAAGAGACAGGCTGTTGCACCACGCGTGTATGAGCTGTCTGAGGAAACTGCTGCCGGGAATTTCAGGGCGATTACTGGTATGTTATGTAAACCCTTCTAAGTTCAATTCGTTCATTACATAGCATCATAATGCATGTAAAAAAAGGGGATATGGGTACTTAGCATTCTAGAGGAATGTGTAGGGACCTTAAGTATAGATGGTGTGGAAACGCACACCTTGTTTGATTCGGGGGCAACACACTGTTTTGTGAGCCCGGAAATGATAGGAAAAGGTGGGTTCAGGCAAGAACCAAACACCGGATATGGTATGGTCCGAGCAGCCGGCGGGCAGGCGATGTACTCGTCCGGTACAGTTCGAGGAATCTTGGTCATTGTCAATGGTGTGGATATGCCTACTGACCTGATCATTGTTCCACTCATGAAAAATGATGTTATCTTGGGGATGTACTGGTTGGGAAAGTACAAGGCTCACATTGACAGTCACCAAGGGAGAGTAAATTTTGAGAGAAAGGAAAGAATGTTGAGATTCCAGGGAATAAGATCAACTTTGAGAAGTTTGATTATCTCGGCAATCCAGGCGGAAAGGATGCTGGATAAAGGTTGTGAGGCATACTTAGCCACAATCACAACAAAGGAAGTTGGGGAAAATACGGAACTGGATGATATTCCGATAGCCAACGAATTTGCCGATGTGTTTGAAGCGGTATGGGGAGTGCCGCCGGATAGGTCAGATCCGTTCACCATCGAGCTAGAACCAGGGATGACCCCTATATCTAAAGCGCCTTATCGGATGGTACCGGCAGAAATGGCGGAGTTAAAGAAACAATTGGGAGAATTGTTGGAGAAAGGGTTTATCAGACCAAGTAGTTCACCTTGGGGTGCACCGGTCTTTTTTGTAAAGAAAAAGGATGGTAGCTTCAGGCTATGCATTTATTACCGGGGGCTGAATAGGGTGACAGTGAAAAACAAGTACCCATTGCCCCGGATAGACTAGCTGTTGGATAATCTCCGAGGTGAAAAGTGGTTCTCGAAGATAGACTTGGCCTCGGGGTACCATCAAATTCCGATAGAGCCATTGGACATTCGGAAAACGGCTTTTTGACAAGGTACAGCAACTTCGAGTTTGTGGTCATGCCGTTCGGACTGACCAATGCACCGACAGCCTTCATGAAGATGATGAATGGTGTGTTCCGAGAGTTCTTAGACGAGTTTGTCATCATGCGAAGTTAAGCAAATGCTCGTTCTGGCAAAAGAGTGTCGGATCCCTTGGACGCATTGTCACAGACCAAGGACTGGCCGCGTCCGAAGAATGCCACCGAGATACGAAATTTTCTCGGGTTGGCCGGATATTACCGAAGATTTATCAAGGGCTTTGCGAGTATGTCTCAGCCAATGACGCGGTTGACAGGGAAAGATACCAAGTTCCTATGGATGGAGGAATGCGAGAAAAGTTTCTCGGAGTTGAAGGCAATGCTCACAAGTGCTCTGGTACTGGTGCTGCCGGTAGTCGACTAGCCGTATGTGGTGTACACCGATGCCTCTATAACCGGGCTAGGTTGTGTGCTAATGCAGAAGGGTAGTGTAATCGCATATGCGTCAAGGCAACTGCGTAAGCACGAGGGGAATTACCCAACACATGACTTAGAGATGGCCGCGGTGGTGTTCGCGTTGAAGATTTGGCGTTCATATCTCTATGGAGCCAAAGTTCAAATCTTCACCGACCACAAGAGTCTAAAATACATATTCACCTAGCCGGAGTTAAATCTAAGGCAGAGACGGTGGATGGAGTTTGTCGCGACTACGACTTAGATATTGCCTATCATCCGGGAAAGGTGAATCAGGTCGCCGATGCCTTGAGTAGGAGACGCTTTGATGTGGAAGCTGAGAAATATCAGGAAGCATTGGTTTAGATGTTGGGACTTTGTATTTAAACGCATTGTCGCGAGAGGTGGAGCCTTTGGGCTTAGGAGTAGCTGATCAAGCGGATCTACTTAGTAGAATTCATTTGGCTCAAGAAAAAGACGAGGAACTTAAGGGTTGGGCGGAGAATAATAAGACCGAGTTCCAAACATCGAACAATGGAACCATTGTGGTGAATGGACGGGTATGTGCTACAAAGTAAGGAGCTAAGGGACAAAATTCTAAGGGAAGCACACCAGTCTAAGTTCTCGGTCCACCCTGGTTCAACCAAGATGTATCGCGATCTGAAACGATACTATCACTGGAAGGGAATGAAAAGGGATGTGGCCGCGTGGGTTTCCAAGTGTAAAACATGTCAACTCGTCAAGGCCGAGCATCAGGTACCGAGCGGTTTAGTCCAAAGTTTACCCATGCCGGAATGGAAATGGGATCATGTGATGTTGGACTTTGTGACCGGATTTCCTATGAGTAAGCGAAAGCACAATGCGGTCTGGGTGGTGGTAGACAGATTGACCAAATCTGTGCACTTCATCGCAATCGCGGAAACAGATGGAGCCGAGGTGATCGCGGTCAGATACATCGAGGAGATAGTCCGGCTTCAAGGAGTGCCGGTGAGCATTGTCTCAGACCGTGATACACGGTTTACCTCGCTCTTCTGGAAAGCTTTTCAGAAGGCCCTGGGAACAAGGGTGAACCTGAGTACGGCGTACCACCCACAGATCAACGAGCAGTCTGAGAGAACAATTCAAACGCTCGAGGACATGTTGCGAGCATGTGTACTGGATTGGGGTGGAGGCTGGGAAATTACCTAAACTTGGTGGAATTCGCATACAACAACAACTACCAAGGTAGTATCGGAATGTCGCCTTATGAAGCGCTGTATGGACGTGCATGTCGAACGCCTTTGTGCTGGACGCCGGTTGGTGAACGGTCGTTATTCGGACACGAGATTGTGGACGAAATGGCCGACAAGTTAAAATTCTTGAAAATCAATTTGAAGGAAGCCTAAAACCGATAGAATAGTTATGGGGACAAGTGTCGGAAGGAGTTGGAGTTTGAAGTGGGTGACCTGATGTATCTTAAGGCCATGAGGAAAGAGGAAAAACGTTGAGCCCAAGGTACGTTGGTCCGTACAACGTGATCAAACGAGTAGGTGCGGTGGCGTAAAAACTGGAGTTACCACTGAAGTTAGACGCCTTTCATAAGGTTTTTCATGTAACGCCTATTCAGATCATTGATCGAATGGAAAAAGGAATGCGCAGGAAAAAGATTAACATGGTGAAGATCATATGGAACTGTGGTGGACGCGAAGAAGCTACTTGGGAGACTGAAAACAAGATGAAGGCCGATTATCCTAAGTGGTTTAAGGAGATGGGAAAAGATCAACTTGAACCGGATTCAGGGACGAATCCCTTTCAAGGGGGGGGAGACTTGTAAGGCCCACGATCCTGAATAGGATCGTAGGCTGGGACTTGGTTCGAGATAGTAGGGAGATCTCGGACAAGTCGGGAAGGAGCTACTTGTTAGCTCGAACATTGAGGGAAAACCAGACAAGTATGGGACAGCTCTCGGCCAGCTGCGGACAGCTCTCGGCCAGCTGCAGGCAGCTCAACCAGCTGTCGGCCAGCTACGGTCAGCTCGACCAGCTAGTGTCAGCTGGACCAGCTGACAGGGAGCTCGACCCAGCTCGACCCAGCTCGACCAGTTGGACGGTAGTGGACGGTGTACAGGTCAGCTGGGGAGCTCGTGACCGAATGGGCATGGCCGAACGGGTATGGCCGAGCGTACACGATCAAACAGGAGCGATTGAACGGATTCGTCCGATGGGTGCCTTTTGGGGCCAAAACCGCATCCCATACCCTATATATAGTGGGCGGAAACGGGAAAAACATACTAAAAACTCGAGTTTGAGTATAAGATAGAGATGAAGGTTCCAAGATATAGAGTTCGGCGATAAGGCCTAAGGGTCGGAGGTACGGTACAGTACCGACCTTATGGGTTTTTGGGAACGGGGTAGTTGTATCTGCATAAGCATTTATAATGCTTCAGTTGGTCTAGTTGGTCGGAGGAAAGGGGGTGCGGCTCGGAAGTGGATCGAGGACCACTAGGTTCACCGTGATACGACCGAACTAATGCGCATGCTACCTCCCTACCGATCAGCGTACCACCTGGAGTGTCCACGTACGGACAGTATGGTCAGAGAAAAGTAAATGGGGCTCGGCGGCTGGTCCAGAATCTGTACAGATATCTGGGTTCACCGTCGAACTGATGCGCAGGATAACTCTCTACTGGCCAACTGCTGTACTGGATGATGTTATGACTTATCATGCATTGCATGACATTGATGGCTACTTGAGTTTCAGGAAAGGAGAATGGTCGCGGAAAGGGAACTGCTTAGGTGTACTAGCTTATTATGCAAACTCATAAGTTGTATCAAATCCTTTGATTACTTAATACAATATTGAATGTTGCTTTACTCTAAGATAATTTCATATAGAATCTATGTATTGAAACACAGAATGTGCGAATGAACATTGTTTAAAGAATGAGCCCTAAAAATATGACTAAGTAGTGAATGGTAATGAGAGAAACTCACCGGCCATAGATGGTCCGGGGTCGGGGTCTTTCAGTTGGTTGGTTGTATGGCTAAGCACAAAGGGATGGTCAAGGGTAAAGTTACATTCCTCTGCGTATAAAGGTTCACAAGGCAAGGCCGCGGGCCAAAGCTAAGTAAACGAAACAATGGATGTTCGGCCGGGAATGGAAGCCGTGACCACGGACGCTGGGATGTCCGGGTCAGGATCTTTGAAGTTGGTAGTAGAGCATGCATGATCCTTTGAGGAAGTCTGCAATTATGCTATGTGTTCGGACGAAATAGAAATCTCTGATAAGATCGAAAACAATCTTGGGAACGGGAATGTGTTCGCCAAGATGCGCTCGTGAACACATTCGAACACATAGTATATCGACCGTTACGACCGCATCCGGGAAAGACCAAGGTCGGGAAATATTGACCAGAAGGTCGGGAATTACGACCGCATCCGGGAAGGACCAACATCAGGAAATATCGACCAAAAGGTCAAGGAAAATGCGACCAAAGATCGTTAATGGCAACCGAGTCCGGGAGAAAACGGTCGGGAAATTGTCCTAGTCGGTATGGAACTAGGACGGGAAAAGACTTGATCTATTCGGAGAGTGACCAAGATCAAGAGAAATAGATCGCGTCGGGAAAGACGTAGATCAAGGAAAATGACCAAGTCCCAAAAATAGCAAGATCGAGAATAGATCAAGTCTCAAGTGGACGAAGGTCGAGAATCTGTACACCCACCAACTTCGAGGACGAATTCATTTTAAGGGGGGTAGATAGGTAACGCACGCATCCCGCGATCCTAAAGGGGGGCCAATATGTTGTAAGAAAAACAATAGCTAGATGAGCTTAAATAGATAAGCTACTAGCTCAATCAGCTGAAATATGACCAGAACAAGCTGACCAAACTCTATGAACAAGTTAGTTCAGCTACAGACAGCTCTCGGCCAGCTACAGTCTGCTATCAGCCGACTGTGGATACCTATCGCCCAGCTGCGGACAGCTGTCGGCCAGCTTCGGACAGCTTGCGTCAGCTCGACCAGCTGCCAGTCAGCTACACTAGCTCAACCAGCTGCCAAGGAGCTCGACCAAGCTCGACCAGCTGGACGATGGTGGACAGTGTGCGGGTCAACTGGGGAGCTCGTGGGAGGTCATGGGATGCAGTGACGGAACAGACACGGACGGACGGTCATGGCCACATAGGCACGGCTGAACATGCGCGATCGAATGCTTTTGTCGGACAGGTGCCTTTTGGGGCCTAGACTTCGGCCAAGACCCTATAAATAGAGGGTGTGGCCTTCATTTCCAAGACATCCCCATTGTCCATCCATCGTCCATCTATGCCTAACTTATTCGCATGCTACCTCTCTATCGACGGTATGATGAGACGAGCGACGGTTCGACAATCGGTTCTAACAGATCGAAGGATAAGCGGCGGTTCGTCCATGGAGTCGAACTGATTGCAGGATGATCGACGTTTCGATCATAGTGTTGGACCGATCCAAAGATCATCGACGATCTGCGTTAATGGATGGATCGATCGAGAGTTGATTGATGATTCAATCGCTAGTCGGATCGGGTGATTGAATGATCGACGGTACGACCCGTAGGTTGGATTGATCGGTCGGATGGTCGACAAGTTGTTCAGAAGTATCACTCCGGTCTGTGGTCGAACGGCGATTCGATTATGGGATCGGATCGTCTGATCAGACCAAGCTCTGATACCAAGACCGACAAGTTGATCAAGGTACCAAGGTATGACCGACATGTCAACTAATGGCACGTCTGATGCCAAGCTTCGAGAACATGAGTGGTTCGGGAAGCCGATAGCGCAACCGATCACCATGTACCGAAGGGACTATAAGTCTTCATCCCTAATGTGTGCAAAGCCTGTGGGGTTGGTTGGTTGTATGGCTAAGCACAAAGGGATGGTCAAGGGTAAAGTTACATACCGCTGCGTATAAACGATTACAAGGCAAGGCCGTGGACAAAAGCAAAGTAATCAATGGATGTTCGGCCGGGAATGGAAGCCGTGACTACGGACACTAGGACGTCCGGACCGGGGTCTCTCAAGTACTTGTAACACCTGCGTCCCGCGATCTTAAAGGGGGGGCAATTTATTTTAAGAAAGATAATAGCTAGATAGCTACTAGCTCAATCAGCTGGAATAGGAGCTGAGCGAGCTGAACAAACTCGATGAACAAAATAGTTCAGCTACGGACAGCTCTTGGCCAGCTGCGGACAGCTATCGGCCGGCTGTGGACAGCTATCAGCCAGCTGCAGACAGCTATCAGCCAGCTGCGGACAGTTGTCGGCCAGCTAGCGTCAACTCGACCAGCTGCCAGTCAGCTACCACAAGCTCGACCGGCTGCCAAGGAGCTCGACCAAGCTCGTCCAGCTGGACGGTGGTGGACAGTGTGCGGGTCACCTGGGGAGCTTGTAGGCGGTCATGGGACGCGGTGACAGAACATACATGGAAGGACGGTCATGGCCGAACATGCATGGCCGGACAGCCAAGACCAAACGTGTGCGATCGAATGGGAGCGATCGAACGGTCTTGTCGGACAGGTGCCTTTTGGGGCCTAGACTTCGGCCAAGACCCTATAAATAGAGGGCATGGCCATCA
Source organism: Camelina sativa (assembly GCF_030686135.1). Classification (NCBI taxonomy): domain Eukaryota; kingdom Viridiplantae; phylum Streptophyta; class Magnoliopsida; order Brassicales; family Brassicaceae; genus Camelina; species Camelina sativa. The sequence continues at coordinate 26,435,119 of NC_141880.1, read as the reverse complement.
TTTCCAAGATACCACCATCGTCCATCCATCGTCCATCTATGCCTAAGAAGAAAAGGGGGTGCGGCTAGGATAGTACTGAAAGACCCCGACCCGGACGTCCCAACGTCCGCTGTCACGGCTTCCATTCGGCCCCATTCCCAGCCGAATATCCTTTGATTCGGTTACTCAGTTTTGGCTCGCGGCCTTGCTTCATAACCCCTTTACGCAGCGTGATGAAACCATGGCCAGCTCAACCAAACAGCACGAACCTGAGGAGCAGCTTGAACCAGAGGAAGCACCGGAGGAGCAGCTTGGAGCAGAGGAAGCACCGGAGGAGCAACTTGTACCAGCAGAAGCATCAAAGGAGCAGCTTGTACCGGAGGAGGCATTGATCATTTCGGTGGGTCCGCTAACAAGGTCCAAAGCCAAGAGGTTCAACCAAGCCATCCAAGGATTACTCAAGTAGCTGAACAAGAACCAAGAAGACGTGGCTCAAACCACTATGACATTGCTCACAGCGCAAGGTGCTCGGTAAAGGGTAAAATGTTGCTTTGGTGCTCTTTTTCCCTTGGTCAAGTTTTGTCCCATTGGGTTTTCTTGACAAGGTTTTTAATGAGGCCTAAGTAACATTTTCAAGCCCCTTTGCCAGCCCAAGTCGTGGTCCAAGGTCCATTACAAAGCCTTGTCCCATTTTGTTTCTATCTCTTCGCATTTATTGTTTTGTAATTTCCAAGACTTTGTGCATGAGCTTGCATGAGTGTGGACTCTTGCATGTGCTCGACCTCTTCTCCTTCTAGACTCTTCTCCTTCGTTCCCCCTTTTCTATTTAAGCACCATGTATCTCTCATTTGTAACTCATCAAACATTTTAATCAAAAACCTCTTTCTACTTGTTTGATCTGAGAAGTGTGTAATATCTTCTCAACTTGTTTACTTCTTAGTGTGTAATATCTAAGTTGTATTCGATTCTGAAGTCTAAGAGATTTCCATCTCTCTTAGAAGTTCATTTCGTTCCCCTTTTCATCTGCTGCATGTTTTTCATCCCTTTCATCATCTTCGATCCGCTGCATATTCACCCCTTCACCTTCTTTGTCAATCTTGTCTTTGCATCTTCAACCCATTGATCATCATCATTCCGACCGTTCATCTTCAAGACCTTGCGAGTGTGTTCTTGGGAAGCAGATTCCTTACCAGGAGTCTATCATGTGGTATCAGAGCAACCGCTCTGCAATTAGGTTTTGAATTCCAATCGTCACTTTTCTCTTATTTTCAGATCTGTCGCTTCATCTTACAAGAGTTTTATAAAATGTTTTACTCGCCCAGATCTGTTTTCATTTACGTGTTTTTAGAACTATTTACTGGTGGATCGTTGTTCCTGTCTTTTCAGGTACCATAGTGACGTTGGAAGAAGAAGAGTCATCCACCTCTAGCCTGGAAAGGAGAATCACGAAATCAATCACAGCTGCTATGGCAACAATGCTTGACGAAAAGCTTGGTGCTCTACGTCAAAGACAACACCAAGATCTTAAACCCAAGCCACCAGATGACACATCTAGATCAACCTTGAGCAGTGTAACGCCCGCATCCCGCGATCCGAAAGGAGGGGCAGTTTGTTTTAAGGAAATCGATAGCTATATGAGCTTAAGTAGCTAAGCTACTAGCTCAAATAGCTGGAATACAAGCTGAATGAGCTGAACAAGCTCGATGAACAAGTAGTTCAGCTGTGGACAGCTATCGGCCAGCTATGGACAGCTATCGGCCAGCTATGGACAGCTATAGGCCAGCTGAGGACAGCTATGGACCAGCTGCCGACAGCTAGGCCAGCTAGTATCAGTTCGTCCAGCTAGCGTCCAGCTAGCGTCAGCTCGACTAAGCTCGGCCATCTGGACGGTGGTGGACAGTCTCCAGGCCAGCTGAGGAGCTCGTGGACGGTCATGGGACGGCATGACCGAACAGGCATGACCGAACGGGCATGGCCGGACAGGCACGGACGGACAGGCATGTCCGAACGTGCACGAATGAAGGGCCTTGATGGACAGGTGCCTTTTGGAGCCTAGACTTCGGCCAGGGCACTATAAATAGAGGGCAAGGCCTTCATTCCAACACACCATCATCCTTCCATCGTCCATCTAGGCCTAAGAAGAAAAGGGGGTGTGGCTCGGCGAGTATACTCGTCCGAACTGATGCGCATGCTACCTCTCTATCGAAGGTACAATGAGACGAGCGACGGTTCGGCAAGTGGGCCGATCCGATCGTAGGATAGGCGGCGGTTCGTCCGGGGAGACAAACCGATCGCAGGATCATCGACGGTTCGATCATAGAGTCGGACTGATCGAAGGGTTATCGACGATCTGCGTCAATGGACGGATCGAACGAGGGTTGACCGGTGATTCAATCGCTAGTCGGATCGGGTGATCAAAGGGTCGACGATACGAGCCGTAGGTTGGATTGATCGGTCGGGTGGTCGACGAGTCTGTCGGAAGTATCGGCCTGATTGGAGGTCGAACGGTGATTCGATTATGGGGTCGGATCGTTCGATCGGAGCAGGCGCTGATACCAAGATCGACAAGTCGATGGCGTACAATGGTATGACCGATGGGTCAACTAATGGCACGTCCGATGCCGAGCTTCGGGTACGCGAGTGGTTCGGGAAGCCGATAGAGCAACCGTTCACCATGCACCGAAGGGACTATATGTCCCCATCCCTAATATGTGCAAGCCAGTGGGGTTGGTTGGTTGTATGGCTAAGCACAAAGGGATGGGTCAAGGTTAAAGTTATATTCCGCTGCGTAAAGGGGTTATGAAGCAAGGCCGCAAGCCAAAGCTGAGTAACCGAATTAAAGGATATTTGGCTGGGAATGGGGCCGAATGGAAGTCGTGACCGCGGACGCTGAGATGTCCGTGTCGGGGTCTTTCAGTACCACAGGATCCGGTACCAACGCCTTTGTGACCACGTCCAGCTGTGCCATCATGGCCTTCATCATTTCCCACTGTTCCTGGGATGATGGTACGGCATTTGGTTGCCCATTCACGTCTGTAGCACCGCTACTCTCCGGCTTATCATTATCCGGTTGTTTCTCTCCAGCCTTAGGTCCGACTGGATTCTGGGTGCCCATGTTCCCTGCGTCCACATCGACTAGTGTCTCCGCGGTGCCAATGGTCTCATCGGCCACTTCCTTGCCCTTCTTTTTCTTTTCCTTGCTGCTCTTACCCATCTCGGAAATTTATGCATTAGTCACGACTAAGTTAAATAGACCGCAAACAGTAAGAACAACTACCGCGAGATCCTATTAAGCCGATGAGTGGTGTGATACCCAAAACCCGCACTACCGGTCTTAGAACCAAGCATGCTCTGATACCAACTTTAAAGACCCCGACCCCGGCCATCTATGGTCGGAGAGGTTCTCTTGTCCCATTACGCTACTTAGTCATATTTTAGGGCCCATTCTTTAAGCAATATTCATTCGCACATCCGTGATTCATTACATAGAGTCTATATGATATAGTACTTAGAGTAAAGCAACATTCGATATTTCATTAAGTAATCAAAGGATTCGATACAACTTATGAGTTTGCATAATACGCTAGTACAAGTTGTATAATCGATCCTAGCTACCTTTAACACCACCATTCATCTTCCCGGCCATGAGTCTCGTGCCTAAGCACTTCCTTTCCCGCGATCACCCTCCTTTCCTGAAATCCAAGTAGGCATCAATAACATTCCCTTTTCAGTTGTACATGTCATGCAATGCACGCTAAGTACTAATAACCGTCCAGTACAGAGGTCGGCCGGTAGAGAGTTATCCCGCACATCAGTTCGGATGGTGTACCAAGGAATCTGTACAGATCCCCGTCTAACCGCCGAGCCGCGTTTACTTTTCTCCGTCCAAACTGTCCGTACCCAGACACCCTGGATGGTACGCTGATCGGTAGGGAGGTAGCATGTGCATCAGTTCGTTCGTATCATGGTGAACCTAGAGTTTTCCGATCCACTTCCGAGCCGAACCCCTTTCCTCCGACCAACTGGACCAACCGAAGCATTATATATGCTCATGCTAGATGCAACTACCCATCCCCTAGAGCCCATAAGGTTGGTACTGTACCGTACCTCCGACCCTTTTAACCTTACTCGCCGATCTCTCTATCTCTCGGAACCTTCTTCTTGATCTTATACTCGAACACTTGAGTTTTTGGTGTTTTTTCTCTGTTTGCGATGGTGTGTTCCAAATGAGAGAAATGTCCCCTTTATATAGGGTCCTGGGCCTCGGTTTTGGCCTCAAAAGGCACCCTTCGGACGAATCCGTTCAGTTGCTCCTGTTCGCTTGTGTACGCTCGGCCATACCCATTCGGCCATGGCCGTTCGGCCGTGCCCTTTCGGTCACGAGATCCCCAGCTGACCTGTACACCGTCCACTACCCTCCAGCTGGTCGAGCTAAGTCGAGCTGGGTCGAGCTGGGTCGAGCTGGGTCGAGCTGGGTCGAGCTGGGTTGAGCTGGGTCGAGCTCCCTGGCAGCTTGTCTAGCTGACACTAGCTGGTTGAGCTGTCCGTAGCTGGCCGAGAACGGTCCGCAGCTGGCCGAGATCTGTCTGCAGCTGGCCGAGAGCTCTCCGGAGCTGACCGATCTTTGTCCCATACTTGGCTCGTTTTTCCCCATTGACCGAGCTAGCGAGTAGCTCTTCCCCGACTTGTCTGAGATCTCCCTACCATCCTGGACCAAGCCACAGCCTACGATCCTATTCAGGATCGCGGGCATTACAGTGTGGTTCCCTAGGATGTTTGGTGGTTCCCTAGCATGTTCTATGGACTTGGCCAGTCCTTTAACGACTTGATCTTTTCCAGATCCCAAACACTCCTTGGTCCGAGACAATGTGTCCAAGGGAACCAACACTCCTTTGCCAAAACGAGCATTTTCTTAACTTTGCAAAAAGCTTATGCTCTCTTAGCCGCTCCAACACTGCCCTCAAGTGATTCTGATGGGTTTCCCAATCCTTCGAATAAACTACTATGTCATCAATGAAGATGATGACAAACTCGTCTAAGAATTCTTGGAATACACCATTCATCATCTTAAAGAAGGTTGTCGGTGCGTTTGTCAATCCGAATGGCAAGACCACAAACTAAAAGTGGTCGTACCTTGTTTGAAAAGCCGTTTTCCGAATGTCTGTTGGCTCTATTGGAATTTGATGAAACCCCGAGGCCAAGTCTATCTTCGAGAACCACTTTGCACCTCGAAGATTATCCAACAATACATCTATCCGGGGCAATGGGTACTTATTTTTCACTGTAACCCTATTCAGCCCCTGGTAATCAATGCATAGCCTGAAGCTACCATCCTTTTTCTTTTCGAATAAGACCGGTGCACCCCATGGTGAACTACTTGGTCTGATAAACCCTTTCTCCAACAATTGTCCCAATTGTTTTTTTAACTCCGCCTTGTCTGCTGGTGCCATCCGGTAAGGCGCTTTTGATATAGGGTTCATCCCCGGTTCTAGCTTGATGGTAAATAGATCTGACCGATTTGGCGGCACTCCCCATACTACTTCAAACACATCAGCAAACTCACTTGCTATTGGAATATCTTTCAACTACGCATTTTCCCCAACTTCTGTTGTTATTATTGAGGCTAAGTACGCCTTACATCCTTTCTCCAGCGTCCTTTCCGCTTGGATTACCGAGATAACCAAACTTCCTGAAGTTGATCTTATTCCTTGGAATCTCAATGTTCCTTCTTTCCTTTCAAAGTTTACTCGCCCTCGATGACAATCAATGTTCCTTCTTTCCTTTCAAAGTTTTCATGAGTGGAACAATGATCAAATCAGTAGGCATATCAACACCATTGACGATAACCAAGATTCCCCGAACCATATCGAACGGGTACATTGCCTGCCCGCCGGCTGCTCAAACCATTCCATATCCAGTGTTTGGTACCTTACTGAACCCACCTTCCCTATCATTTCAGGGCTCACCAAAACAATGTGTGGCCCCCGAATCAAAAAAGGTGTGCGTTTCCAAACCACCTATACTTAAGGTCCCTACACATTCCTCTAGAACGCTAAGTACCCATATCCCCCTTTCACATGCATTATGATGCTACGTAATGCAAGAACTGAACTTAGAAAGGTTCTTGTAACATACCAGTAATTGCCCTAAAATCCCCAGTAGCAGTTTCCTCAGACAGCTCGTACACGCGTGGTGCAACAGCCTGTCTCTTTGGTGGTTGCGGTAAAGAATCCTTGCCACGGGACCCATGTTGGTGGGTCAGTCTTCCCACGTCAAGCTTCGAACATTCCCTCCTAAAATGTCCCTCTTTTCCGCACATATAGCAAGTCCTTGGCCCATCCCCATTTTCCAACCTTAAACAGTTCCGGATCGCATGATCCTTGCTCCCACAACAACCACATGCACCTCCGGCCTTCCAGCAAGAACCACTATGGTGCTTTCCGCAATTCCTACACTCCCCATACTTAGCGCCGGACCTTGAGTTGTCCACCTTATCCCATTTTCTCTTCCTGTCTGTAGTTTTGGTTGGGTGGGTCGAACGCAAAGAAACCCTCTCGCGCCTAAGTTGTTTCTCTTCCTCCATACCAACTTCAATCATTGCTTCCCTTTCCACCACTTCAACGACCGTGTTAAAGACACCGATCAAGCAATGGTTGCGGATTGCCACCCATAGTCCCCAGATAAAAGGACGGACTTGTGCTTTCTCATCCTCGATATCCTTTCAAACATAGCGCCTAAGGCGGCTAAATTCAACATCATATGCACGCACCGTCATATCCCCTTGTACCAGGTTCAGGTACGCACTTTCCAGTCGGTCCCATGCCTCCGCTGGAAAGAATTTCTTGTTGAATTCTGCCTCAAAGTTTGCAAAGGTTAGGACTTGACCACCTTTCCGTTTCTCAACCGTCAACTACCAGTTATGTGCTTCCTATTCAAGGAAATGGACGGTAATGTCCTTTTGATACTCCTCCGGGTAGCGAGTGGAATTAAAATTTCTCACAAGTCGACTTCTCCACTCGTCAGCCACGATCGAATCCGAACTCCCTATGAAATGATTTGTCCTCAGTCTAGAGACATGCTCCAACGCATCCAAGTAGTCCTTTCCCTTTTTCGGAGAATCCTCATGACTATTTCAGTGGTCTCTGTAACAATCTTGCTACGCACCGCTGGTACCACAGGATCTGGTACCAATGCCTTTGTGAGCACGTCCAACTGTGCCATCATTGCCTTCATCGTATCCCATTGTTCCTGGGATGATGGTACTGCATTTGGTTGCCCATTTACATGGGTGGCACCACTACTTTCCGGAATATCATTATCAGGTTGCTTCTCTCCAGCCACAGGTCCAGCTGGTTTCTGGGCGTCCATGTTTCCTGCCCCCGCGTTGACTATTGTGTCTGTGGCGTCAATGGTCTGATCAGCCATCCCCTTGTCCTTCTTCTTCTTTTCCTTGTTCTCTTACCCGTCTGCAAAACTCATGCATTTTAGTCACGGTTAAGTTAAATAAACCGCTATCAGTAAGAACATTTACCGCAAGATCCCATTAAGTCGATGAGTGGTGATACCCAAAACCCGCACTACCAGTCCTAGAACCAATCCTGATCTGATAACAACTTGAAAGACCCCAACCCGGAACATTCTACGGCCGGTGAGGTTCTCTCGTCCTTTACTCGCTACTTAGTCATATTCTATGGTCCATTCTTTAATAAAGTTCATTCGCATATTCTGAGATTCAATATGTAGTGTCTATAAGATATAAATTAGACTAAAGCAAACATTCAGATATTGTATTAAATAATCAAAGGATTCGATACAACTTATGAGTTTGAATATAAGCTAGTACAAGCTGTATAATCGATCATAGCTACCCTTACACCACCACTCAACTTCCCGGCCATGAGTCTCGCGCCTAAGCAGTTCCTTTTCCATGATCACTCTCCGTTCCTGAAATCCAAGTAGCCATCAATAACAATTCCCTTAGGTCATACAATGTCATGAAATGCACGCTAAGCTATAATATCCGCCCAGTACAACAGTTGGCCAGTAGAGAGTTATCCCGCGCATCAGTTCGACGATGTACAGAGGTATCTGTACAGATCCCCAGTCCAACCGCCAAGCCACGTTTACTTTTTTCCGACCATACTATCCGCACATGGAAAATCCGGATGGTACGCTGATCGGTAGGGAGGTAGCATGCGCATAAGTTCGGTAGGGAGGTGGCTGGGAGAATGTAATGACCATCACTAAGGGTAGAAATCCCGAAAATAAAAGTTCGAGGAAATGGCCTGGAAAAGAATTAAAGAGGAAGAGGAAGAAAAACAAAGGATAATGACCGAAGGAAGTCCGAGGAAAAATGCACAAATCAGAGGATAGCCAAGCCAAGACCAGAGTGGTCGGATGTACGATCGAGACCTTAAGACTGATCGGGAGTTGACCGTTTACACAGAAAACCGCTTATGCAGAAGAGACAGTCCGAGAAGTACCAGAAAGAACAGTACAGACCGAGAAGTAACCGAAAGACCAGTACGGTCCGAGGGAAGTATCAGAGAGGACATGAAGGACCCGAGAGAGAAAGCCGAGAGTTATCCGAGAGACGATCGAGGGAGTCCGGAGGAGACGAACGCAATCTGGACCGAAACCGAACCATGGCCGAGAGATGTCCGGGCGATACCGTACGTGCCGTACGGTAGGACAGTGCGGTTTTTGGGTTGAAGAATGAAGTACTAGTGGCGGCATAATCATCATGTCTCTAAGAGTTGGAAGAGGATGAGGCGAATCCTAAGAAATCAGAGGAGCAAAGGAGCAGTGCGAATCAATCGAAAATGGCAAAACAAAATTGAGAAGGTCGAACCAAGTATGAGCAAGAAAGTGCAAAAAGTAATGCATGGTCCAGGAATTAAGTGCAAAAGAAGGTGCAAGAAGATAATGCGTAGAAGATGTAATTATCTATGAATAGACAAAGAGGGTGCAAGAAAATAATGGAGGGCAAGGAAGAAGTATTGTTATGCTAAGTGGCGAGAGAGCAAAAAGAAGAGAATTAGCTTTGCAACCCTTGTGTCCCATGCGCGTTGTGTTGACCTGGACAAGGCCGAGTACCATTTGCAACTTGCCATGTTTTCCCCGAAAACCGAATATATTATTTTAATAAATCATTTTATTGAAAACAAGTCATCAAAGCAATATACATAGGTAGTCGGATAAGTTTACAAATATCGTTTAGGAAAATATAGGGTTTTTATAAAGAACACAAAAAAACCCTATCCGGTACCCTAAAGTTTGCTCCAGCTCTAGACTCACTTAGGCTTCCTGCACAACAAAAATATTATCATGAGTAATCTAAGATTACTCAGTGAGCCTGGGCTCCCCTTTCCTAAACAGGATTCTACTTCCCCAACCCGACTACCCTAACAGGAAAAGGAAACAAGCAAGGCAGACAAGCCATCAACAAACAAAGCTAAAGAATTACATGATAGCCTACGCTAACATCATGCAAGACTAAGCAATGCTGATGCAAGACCACCAGGATGCGGTTCCCAAACAAGTAGCGTCTCGGTGCCGTCCGTGGTTCTGTCCGGCCGTACGGCGGTTCAGTGGCATTACACCCTTTCCTCCGACCAACTGGACCAACCGAAGCATTATAAATGCTTATGTATATGCAACTACCCCGTCCCTCAGAACCCATAAGTTTGGTATTGTACCGTACCTTGGACCCTCAAACTTACTCGCCGAACTCTCGGTCTTGGAAACCTTCTTCTCTATTGTGTACTCGTTATTTATCGAGTTTTTGTTGTGTTTTCTGTTTCCGATGGTGTGTTTGGAATGAAAGCCATGAATCTATATATAGGGTTCTGGCTGAATTCTAGGCCCCAAAAGGTACCTATCCATCAAGCTAGGGTGAGCTCCTTGGCAGCTGGTCGAAGTCTAGGCCCGAAAAGGTACCTATCCATCAAGTTGGGTTGAGCTCCTTGGCAGCTGGCCGAGCTAGGGGTAGCTGACCGGCAGCTGGGAATGCTGACGCTAGCTGGTCGAGCTGACACTAGCTGGACAACAGCTGGTCGGCAGCTGGTCGAACTGTATGTAGCTAGCCGAGAGCTGGTCAAGTTGTCCCTAGCTGGTCGAGAGCTGTCCGTGATGGCTGATCTCTATTCCCGTTCTTGGCTCGGTTTCTTCCACTGTCCGAGCTAATGAGCAGCTCCTACTAGACTTGTCCGAGACTTCCCTGCCATTCTCGGACCAAGTCACGACCTATGATCCTATGCAGGATCGCGGCATTACATCTCCCAAGTTATTAACCTTGCCCAAGGTTCATTTGTTTTACCTTGATTAAAAGCAGTTTTAAGTTTGTGTTTGCTTTGTTTTGAGTTTGCTTTTTTGCTTTCTTTAAACTAGCTTGTTAGTTAAGTTGTTTCATAAAGCAATCATTTGTTAAGTTTAGATTGAGCATATTTATATATTCTTAGTGTTTGATTCTTTGCAAATTTGTGGTTCGATATTAAATGAATAGAGATGAGTACTACATCAATTTGGCATTGTTGCCCATTTGCAATAGATTTCACCACTAGGATTTCATCTTTGCTTGAGCCTAAACATTTTCTTTACATTATTACTTACTTGGTTTGCTTTGGTGTTTTGGATTCTCTTTTGCAAGGTGTATGAACTTGAGAAGTCAAGGCTAAGCCAATTTAGTTGAGCGTGTTGAAGACATTCGCCGTTTTGAATGAGAGAATCGCTGGCTAGCACGACAAGCTATGGAGAACAACCCTCCTCCCATTGATAGTCATAATGGAAATGACCAGCCCAATGTTGAAAAAGCTCATATCCATCCTCCAAGACAACCAAGAGTCATTGGCACCTTTTATGAACCGAACATTCATGGGCACCGCATGGGGATTAGAGCACCGCTTGTTGAGAACAATAACTATAAGATCAAGTCAAGTCTTATCAACATGGTGCAAAGCTCAAAATTCTATGGCTTACCTATGGAAGACCCTCTTGAGCACTTGGATCAGTTTGATATGATGTGTGGAACAATCAAAATCAATTGTATCTCTGAAGATGCATTCAAACTCTGTCTCTTTCCATTTTCTCTTGGAGACCAAGCTAGGACTCTGGAGAAGAACCTACTAGTGGGATCAGTCACCTCTTGGGATCAATGCAAGAGATCTTTCCTATCCAAGTTCTTCTCTACTACAAGAACAACAAGGCTAAGAAATTTAATATCAAGCTTTGCTCAAAAGGGAAATGGGAGTTTTTGTGAAGCATGAGAGAGATTCAAGGGCTATATTATTCAATGTTCTCATCATGGTTTCTCTAAAGAATCTATTCTAGGAACATTATACAAAGGGGTACTCCCAAAGATAAGAATGTTGGTTGATACAGCAAGTAATGGTGATTTCCTATGTTGCTGTTGGTATGACCTTAGTGGAGAATCTTGCTCAAAGTGATGGAAATTATGGAGAGGTTTATGATAGAACTCCAAGGGATCATTCTGATATTAATGAGTATCACCACAAGGAGATCAAAGGCATTGAATGACAAGATGGATAAGATGATTCTTGCTCTACTTCGCCAACTACTAGAAGGTCAAGGAAGAAGTGCTATTGAGTTGGCCACTCAAAAATGGAAGCTATGCACACCAAGGTTGATGAGGTGTATAGAGTGTTAAATGCTAAGATTGAGAGGTTGCAAACACAGGTCCATGGAAAATCTTCCTCTTCTACAAAGTGGCCAATGGGTTCATTGCCGGGAAAACCAGAACCAAACCCAAAATAGTATATTAATGCCATCACACTTAGAAGTGGTAAGACTCAGCCTACTCAAGAGCTCAATAGGGAAATTGAGTCTAAAGGAGGGGAGGTAGTGGTTGAGATTGAAGATGAAGATGAGTTGATAGACATAGAAGCTGAAAAGGTTGTGGTTGACAAAGCGAAGAGTAAAATGATTGAGGAAACAAAGAAAGATAAGACCATTGATGAAGCTCCCAAGAAGAGTAAAGATGTTGCCAAGGAGACTCTATTTGTGCCTCCACCTTATAAGCCAAGTGGACAAGTATAGAGCTATGTTTGATGCACAAATGAAAGATGTTGCTATTACAATGACAATTTGTGACGGTCCTTCGGGATGAGTGGTTTTCGTGATGGTCCTTTGGGATGTGTGGTCTTGGTGGCGGTCCTTGTTAGGAAAATTACTTGGCATTGGTGGCGGTCTTGTTTAAGACATTTGTTAGGTCTTGGTGGCGGTCTGTTTAGACATTTGTTGGCCTTTGTGGCGGTCCTATTTAGGACATTTGTTAGCCTTAGTGGCAGCCATTTTGGTATGTTGATGACCATTGTGTGGTCATGAGGTATCCCAGTTAGAGGATATGTGGTTGGTAGGACATTGTGATGTTTTATGCAAGCTACATGAGGGAGACCTAGTTAGGAGATAGGACTCAGACGTGTTCATAATTATTTGCTCTATGAAAAATTGGTCCTGAACGACTCTTTGGGGAATCTTTGGTTCTCCTAGTACCGTCATATACAGAGACTTTGTGACTTGAGAGTGTGGCTAGTATATCGACTTTGGTTGACGATCCAGAGGCGCGTTGTAGGATGGCAACCCAAGAAAAGAATATTGGACTTCCTTTATATTTTATGGCATGTGGCTTAGGCCCGATGAAGAGCCAATATTAATGGCATGCAGGCTAAGGCTTGATGAGAAGCCAATAAAAACGCTAGGTTGAAACTTATGAGTAAAGGAAAGTCCAAAATTCGAGAGCAAATAGTGCTTGGAACGCGAGTTTATCACCTAGAGGTAACCTTCACAAATTAGTCGGAAGAGGTGTGGGTCGTGGAGACGGTTGCACGGAAATCCATGGCTGATGGTTGTTCGAGATTCGAGGACGAATCTATGTTGGTGGGGGAGAACTGTAATGCCCGTGAACCAAAAAGAGGAATTGTGGCAAGGGTGTCGCTCGACACCAAGTTTGGTCGGGAATTCAGTTCGATTACAAGATTTCTTGGTTTATTGCTGGTTCAATTTAAGGATTATAAAGGTTTTGGCCGACGTTTTTAGGGTTTAATCTCCAATTTTCGTCCCCCTTTGTATCTGAGAGAGAAAACGCTTCATGAAAAGTTCCTGAGAGTTCCAGTAGGTTCTTCCCTAAAGCGTTTGTACCTGTTTTCTTGAGGGATTTCTCCGTGGGAGTGAAGATTTGAGACAACGGGCATGAGAGAGGCTTGCTATGTGTGTTTTTCCTAAGTTTTTGGTCAGAGACTTCCTGCTATAGAGCTGAATGCATGACCATGGCTAATCTAAGCTTGATAATTTTATGTTTCCGGTATTCTTTGAGTTGTATGATTGATTCCTTGCTTGCATGTGGTCGATTTGTGGTTTATATGGCCTTATGGGTCTTTTGGTTGAGCCTTGGTCGCATTGGAGACGTTTGGGGACGGAGATCTGTGCTAGAGCTTCGAGGAAAACAATGCTCGGCATCGAGGTCGATCGACATAAGGACTGTGTCAGTCAACACTAATGCGAGGACGGCTGGAAAGCTCAGAGGATTGTAGTTCGACACTGTAACGCCCGCATCCCGCGATCCTAAAGGGGGTCAATTTGTTTTAAGGAAAGATAGCTAAATGAGATTAAGTAGCTAAGCTACTAGCTCAACTAAATGGAATATGAGCTGAACGAGCTCGATGGGCAAGTTAGCTCAGCTGCAGACAGCTCTCAGCCAGCTGCGGACATCTCGGCCAGCTAGTGTCAGCTCGTCCAGCTAATGTCAGCTCGACCAACCAGCATCAGCTAGACCAGCTGGACAGTGGTGGACAGTCATGGGACAGCATGACTGAGCAGGCATGACCGAACGGGCATGGCCAGACAGGCACGGATGGACAGGCACGTCCGAACGTGCATGATCAAAGGGCCTTGACGGACAGGTGCCTTTTGGGGCCTAGACTTCGGCCAGGACAGTATAAATAGAGGGTCATGCCTTCAATTTTCTACACCATCATCCATCCATCGTCGATCTAAGCCTAAGAAGAAAATGGGGTGCGGCTCGGCGAGTTTACTCATCCGAACTGATGTGCATGCAACCTCTCTATCGAAGGTACGATGAGACAAGCGATGGGTTGGCAATCGGACCGAACCGATCGTAGGATAAGCGGTGGTTTGGCGACGGAGTCGAACCAATCACAGCATGATCGACGGTTCGATCATAGAGTCGGACAGATCGAATGGTGATCGACGGTTCGATCATAAAGTCGGACAGATCGAATGGTGATCGACGATCCGTGTCAATGGACGGATCGATCGAGGGTTGACTGGTAATTCAATCGCTAGCCGGATCGGATGATCAAAGGATCAATGATCCGAGCCGTAGGTTGGCTTGGTTGGTCGGGTGGTCAACAAGTCCGTCGGAAGTATCGGCCCGGGTCTGTGGTTGATCGGTGATTCGATTATGGGGTCGGATCGTTCGATTGGACCTGGCTCTGATACCAAGACCGACAAGTCGACGACGTTCAAAGGTATGACCAATGGGTCAACTAATGGCACGTCTGATGCCAAGCTTCGGGAACACGAGTGGTTCGGAAAGCCGATAGAGCAATCGTTCACTGTGAACCGAAGGGACTATATGTCCACATCCCTAATGTGTGAAAGCCTATGGGGTTGGTTGGTTGTATTGCTAAGCATAAAGGGATGGGTCAAGGGTAAAGTTATATCCGCTGCGTAAAGGGGGTTCACGAAGCAAGACCGCGAACCAAAGCTAAGTGACCGAATCACTGGACATTCGGCCAGGTATGGGGCCAAATGGAAGCCGTGGCCGCGGACGCTAGGACTTCCGGGTTGGGGTCTTTCAAGTTGTTATCAGAGCATGTGCGATCCTGTGAGGACCAATGCAATTGTACTATGTGTTCGGTCAAAATGGAAATCTCTGATAAGATCGAAAACATGCTTGGGAACGGGAATGTGTTCGCCAAGATGGCTAGTGAATCAGGCGATTGTTCAAAACGTCGAACACATAGCATATCGACTATAAGGTCGGGAATTATGACCGCGTCCGGGAAGGACCACGGTCGGTAAATATCGACCAGAAGGTTGGGAGTTATGACCGCGTCCGGGAAGGACCATGGTCAGGAAACATTGACCAAAAGGTTGGGAAAGTGTCGACCGAAGTTCGAGAGAAACATGGACCAAAGGTCCAGGAAATGACGACCGGAAGGTCGGGAGAATACGACCACTGGTCGGGAATGACGATCGAGTCCTAGGGGACCATGGTCGGGAAATTTTCCTAGTCGGGATGGAACTAGGACGGAAAAAGACTTGATCAATTCGGAGACTGTCCAAGATCAAGGGAAATAGATCGCGTCAGGAAGACGTGGATCTTGGAAAAATGACCTAGTCCCAAAAAGAGCAAGATCTAGAATAGATCAAATCTCAGTTGGACAAAGGTCGGGAATTTCTATGCCCGCCAAATTCGAGAACGAATTCATTTTAAGGGGGGTAAACTTGTAACACCCGCGTCCCGCAATCCTAAAGGGGGGCAATTTGTTTTAAGGAAAGATAGCTAAATGAGCTTAAGTAGCTAAGCTACTAGATAAACTAGCTGGAATATTAGCTAAACGAGCTCGATGAGCAAGTTAGCTCAGCTGCAGACAGCTGCAGACAGCTCGGCCAGCTAGTGTCAGCTCGTCCAGCTAGCGTCCAGCTAGTGTCAGCTCGACCAGCTAGCGTCCAGCTAGCATCCAGCTAGCGTCAGCTAGCGTCAGCTAGACCATCTGGACAGTGGTGGACAGTGTCCGGGCCAGCTGGGGAGCTTGTGGATGGTCATGGGACAGCATGACCGAACAGGCATGACCGAACGGGCATGGCCGGACAGGCACAGACGGACAGGCACGTCCGAACGTGCATGATCGAAGGGCCTTGACGGACAGGTGCCTTTTAGGGCCTAGACTTCGGCCAGGACAGAATAAATACAGGGCCTTGCCTTCATTTTTCTACACCATTATCCTTCCATCGTCCATCTAAGCCTAAGAAGAAAAGGGGGTGCGGCTCAGCGAGTTTACTCGTCCGAACTGATGCGCATGCTACCTCTCTATCGAAGGTACGATGAGACGAGCGACGGGTTGGCAATCGGGTCGAACCGATCGTAGGATAAGCGGTGGTTCAGCGATGGAGTCAAACCAATCGTAGGATGATCGACAGTTCGATCATAGAGTCGGACAGATCAAATGGTGATCGACGATCCGCGACAATGGACAGATCGATCGAGGGTTAACCGGTGATTCAATCGCTAGTCGGATCGGTTGATCAAAGGATCGACGATCCGAGCCGTAGGTTGGATTGATCGGTCGGGTGGTCGACAAGTCCGTCAGAAGTAGCGGCCCGGGTCTATGGTTGATCGGCGATTCGATTATGGGGTCGGATCGTTTGATTGGACCTGGCTCTGATACCAAGACCAACAAGTCGACGACGTTTAATGGTATGACCAATGGGTCAACTAATGGCACGTCCGATGCCAAGCTTCGGGAACACGAGGGTAGCCGTTCACTGTGAACCGAAGGGACTATATGTCCCCATCCCTAATGTGTGCAAGCCTATGGGGTTGGTTAGTTGTATGGCTAAACTCAAAGGGATGGGTCAAGGGTAAAGTTATATTCCGCTGCGTAAAGCTGGTTCACGAAGCAAGGCCGCGAGCCAAAGCTAAGTGACCGAATAAATGGATATTCGGCCGGGAATAGGGCCGAATGGAAGTCGTGGCCACGGACGCTGGGATGTCCGGGCGGGGTCTTTCAGACACTATGTGAAGGTGTCGGTCAACACAACTAGGGTTTTCGACTAATGTCGAGCAGGTGTCGGTCGACACCAGGAGGGACACCAACCTTTGCTAGGTGTCAGTATCGATCGACACCAGGTTGGTGTCGGTCAAGGAAAACTTTCAGTAGAGGACTCATACTTGCTTTTCCTGGTTTGATTATGTTGTGTGATGATTTTTGAACATTAAATTCTCAATTTCTTGTGTGTACAACCCAGTAGATGGGATGATTGTCTCACTGAGTGTTATGAAAATACTCATGCATCTCAATTTGTGTTTATGGTGCAGGTAAAGTGATAACTCTCTAATTTACATGTTTTAGACACCCTTTTTGTCCATATTCTGCATTATATATACCCTAACCGTAGCATTTTTAGCTCATTAACTGTAGAAATTTGCATTTAGGCCATTTAGGGTGCTGCATTCTTGCATTTGTGCATTTTGGATGAAAACAGGTGCTTTAGAGCCTAAAATGGGGAAAAACAAGGTCAAACCCGAGCATGTACCCGAAGGAGCTATTGTGCAAGAAGATTAGTCTGAACCTCAACCCGATCAAAGAGGATCTAAGAGCAGGAAGAACAACCCGAAGACCTACCCGAGGAACAACCCGATCAAAAAGGTTTCCATATATAAACCGCCTCTTCTTCCTCTCTCCCTAGCACGCCGCAGACACTCAAAACAGAGAGCGAGAGCTTCTGAGAGAGAGACTGAGCGATTCAAACACTTTTTCCACTTTGTTAGTATTCTTTTGGTTTTCTTTTCTAGTTTTCGATTCTGCACTCTACTACTTTTATTTTATTTCAATACAATGCAGTTTACTTTCATTTGTGTTTTTATGCTTTCTAAAATGAGATCTGAGTAGTGAAATAAAGTTCCTAAGGATGGGATTGACAAATATGTCTTCTTGATCGGTTAGGATGTCTTAGCTTGATTGTTAATTTTATATAAATTCCTTTCTAGATTGGTGTTCTTAATGCTATTTTCAGACCGAGAAGTTGAGACTAGATCTAGGGTGTTTTGCCATCGAGAGATGTTGTTGAAATGCTTGAATCAATCAATGCTAGAGATTTACTTACTTAGCCTAAGAGATTAGATGTGTAAGGAGTTTATTGACAATAATGAATCGGTTTGTAATGCCCTGCTTGGTCATGTTTCTCCAACGAGAGTTGGGTAGGGGAGTGACCAAGGTTGATTGTTTCTATCACGAGAGTGTTTTAACAAGATTTAAGAGATTCATTGTCTAGGGAATATATGTTTGAGGCATGTAAGACATCCCAAATTTATCAGGAACACTTATGAGTCAATTACCCCATCCTTAGGAGCTTTCTTATCTTGATTGTTTAGCTTTCTTCTATAACTCGACCCCTTACCCAAACTGGTACTCGATCACCAGCTTCGTGTATACCTTCGAGTTGTTCATCCTTGACTATTTGATCTGATCACCCCACCCGATCCTGTACTCGAAGGCTTGCATCGAGTGCTTAGGTTGTGTGGTTCTTGCCTTTTTATTTACTTTTGCTTATTTTAGGATTGTTAGATGAAACCCCAATTATTGCTTGGCTTGACTTGCTAGTTTCTGATCATATCTTATCGGCTAGCATAACAACCATCTTGATTGATAACCCTTTGTACTACAATTGCATAGGGATATGATACCCTGGTTGAAAATCCTGTTATCAATTTGGCGTCGTTGCCATTTGGTTGAATTTTGTTTGCAACGTTTAAGATTTCAGCACTTGCTAAATCAAGTTCTTTTCTATACTTTGGTTCGGATCTAACTTGTTTACTTTCGTGTTTCTGTGTTTTGCATTTCAGGTACAACCCGAGTACCCACCCGTCACTCGATCACCTAGATCGGGTAGACCTTCGTGTACTCACTCGGTTCACTGATTGTGCATGCAAACATGGTCCAAGGGTAGCCAACAATTGAGTCTTTTCATCGACAACATCGACAGACCAAGGTTACTCCATCAACAACAAGTCCAGCAACCGCAACCAACAACAATTGAGGAGGTCATGAATACTCAGAATGGTCCACCAGCTCCTCAAGAGAGGACCCACATAGGAGCAGGATATGCTCCATCTACTCACACTCAAAGGACATGGCATTGTGCCACCTGCTGTTTAAAACAACAACTTTGAGATCAGGAGTAGTCTCATCCAAATGATTCAAAGCAATAAATTTCATGGATTCCCAATGGAGGACCCATTGGATCATCTGGATGAGTTTGATAGGCTTTGTAGCCTAAACAAGATCAATGGAGTTAGTGAAGATGGATTCAAGCTCCGGCTTTTCCCATTTTCTTTGGGTGACAAAGCACACATCTAGGAGAAATCACTCCCCAAGGAGTCCATCACCACTTGGGAAGAATAAAAAAAGGTGTTCCTTGCCAAATTCTTCTCCAACTCCAGATCTGCAAGGCTGAGAAATGACATCTCCTGCTTTGTTCAAAAGAGCAATGAGACGTTCAGTGAAGCTTGGGAACGTTTCAAGGGATACACAAGCAGATGCCCGCATCATGGATTCAACAATGCCTTGTTGCTAAGTACACTTTACCGAGGTGTAGTCCCTAAGATAAGGATGTTGCTAGACACCGCTAGTAATGGTAATTTTCTCAACAAGGATGTTGATGAAGGTTGGGATCTAGTGGAGAACTTAGTCCAATCTGATGGGAACTACAATGAGGAGTATGATCGTAGAATTCGATCTTCTGGAGAGGATGATGTCAATACAAGAGAGACATGAAAGCACTCAATGGCAAATTGGACAAAATCCTCAACCAGCAGCAACATGTCCATTCCATCTCGGAGGAAGACTAGTTTCAGCAACAAGATGGGGAGAGTATTCAGCTAGAGGATGTTAACTACATCAACAATCAAGGAGGTTACAATAAAGGATACAACAACTACAAACCAAACCCGAATCTCTCCTATCGTAACCCGAATTTTGCAAATCCTCAAGACCAAATTTACCCTTCCGCAGTCCAAGGAAACCATGGCCAGCAAAAGCCTTTTAACCAATACAATCAAAGCTTTGCTCCTAAGCAGCAGTACTCTTGCCATTACCACCAACCAATTGCACCACCTGGATTCCCACCACAACAAGGATCACATAACCAATCTCAAGAAGCTAACTTACGCGGCCTAATTCAGCAGATGATACAGAGTCAATCATCGGCTGCAATGGACAATGCAAAACGATTCGCGGAGATGAGCAACAAGATCGATTCTGGGTACAATGACCTGAATGCCAAGTATGATTCTCTCAACACTAAGTTGCGATACCTAGAAGGCCAACACAACACCCAACCACCTCCAAAACTTAACCAGCTTCCAGGTAAAGTTGTTCAGAACCCAAAAGACTATGCTACTGCCCAGGCCATCATTCTTGAAGATGTTGATGACTACCTCACTGAGTACAACGATGTTCAAGAGGGAGGATATGGATCACGGTGAGATGTATGAGCACCATTACTACTTCTCCGAGTATGAACCCTATCCTTCACCCGAGGAGGCTGATCGAGCTGATGATCGAGCACTGGTTTGAGAATCGCAAACCAATGCACCACTCGAGGCTGAACCTGATGACACACCCGATGATGGTGATCGGATGATCCATCGGGTAGATGTCCAGATGATAGATCAACCTCAACTGCCGGCAGCTGAGGAAGGGGAATTAGAGGAAAGATTCAGAGCAGCTCTTGACATCCAATTGGAGGCGCTTGCAGAGCGTATGTCCAGACGAAAAGCCCCACCTCCTAAGATGTTGCCACCACACGTGCTTCGAGAGGAAACCATCAAGGAGACAGCTCAGCTGGAGATTGAAGTAAAGGAAGCTGATAACAGGATTTTCACCCAGGATATCAATTCCCTATGCATTTGTAGTACAAAGGGTTATCAATCCAAATGGTTGTTATGATAGCAGATAATATATGATCAGAAGCAAGCAAGTCAAGCCAAGCAACAGTTGGGGTTTAATCTAACAATCCTAAAATAATCAAAAAGAAAAAAAACAAGCAAGAACCACACGACTTAAGCAATCGATGCAAGCATTCGAGTACAGGATCGGGTGGAGATATCAGGTCAGGAAGTCAAGGATGAACAGCTCGAAGGTATACACGAAGCTGGTGATCGAGTAGTAGTTCGGGTAAGTGGTCGAGTTATAAAATAAAGCTAAACGATCAAGATAAGAAAGCTCCTAAGGATGGGGTAATCAACTCATAAGTGTCCCTGACTAGTATGGATGTCCTACATGCCTCAAGCAAATATTGCCTAGACAATGAATCTCTAAAATCTTGTTAAAACACTCTCGTGATAGAAACAATCAACCTTGATCACTCCCCTACCCAACTCTCGTTGGAGAAACATGACCAAGCAGGCAATAGAAACCGATTCATTATTGTCAATAAAATCCTTACACATTTAATCTCTTAGGCTAAGTGAGTAAATCTCTAGCATTGATTGTTTCAAGCATTTCAACTACATCTCTTGATGGCAAAACACCCTAGATCTAATCTCAACCTCTCGGTCTGAAAATAGCATTAAGAACACCAATCTAGAAAGGAATTTATATAACATAAACAATCAAGCTAAGACATCCTAACCATTCAAGAACACATATTTGTCAATCCCATCCCTAGAAACATTGTTTCACTACTCAGATTTCATTGCAGAAAACATAAAAACACAAATAAACGAAAATTGCATTATATTGAAAATAGAATAAAAGTAGAAGAGTACAGAATCGAAAACTAGAAAGAATAGCAAAAGAAATGAAAACAAATCCTAACAAAGTGGAAAAAGTGTTTTAGTCGCTCAAAATCTCTCTCAGAAGCTCTCGCTCTCTATGTTGAGTGTCTGCGGCGTGCTAGGGCGAGAGGAAGAAGAGGGGGGTTTATATATGGAAACCCTTTTAACCTAGCTGCTTGGTCCTGCCCGAGGGTCTGCTCGAGGGGGTGAACAAGGTTCAAGTCGGGTAACTCCTCGGGTAGGTCTTCGGGTTGTTCTTCCAGCTCTTAGATCCTCCTTGATCGGGTTGAGGTTTGGACTGTTCTTCTTGCACAACTGCTCCTTCGGGTATATGCTCGGGTTTGACCTTGTTTTCCCCCATTTTATGCTCTTAAGCACCTGTTTTCATCCAATATGCACAAATGCAACAATGGAGCACCCAAAATGGCCTAAATGTAGATTCCTGCAGTAAAGGACCTAAAAATGCTAAGATTAGGGTATATATAATGCAAAATATGGACAAAAATGGGTGTCTAATACATGTAAATTAGAGAGTTATCATAAGCTGTTAAAGAGATTAGGAATGCGATTCTGAGGAGTGGAGTGTGTTTAGATCCTGAACTGTGAATTGATGAGAAATTAGAGGATCCCGGCTCTTTTACTTTGCCATGTTCAATAGGCCTTCGGATTTTCAACAACTGCTTGTGTGATTTGGGTGCTTCGGTCAGCATCATGCTACTTTCAGTTGCCAACAAGATGGGTTTCAGCAGTTTTAAACCAAGTAGTATGTATTTGGTCCTAGCTGATAGAACAATCAGACACCCCATTGGTATCCTGGAAAACTTGCCTCTCAGGATTGGAAGAGTGGAGGTTCCTACCGATTTCATGATCCTGGACATGGATAAGGAACCAGACGATCCACTGATCCTAGGTAGGCCATTCTTGGCAACAGTAGGAGCAGTGATTGATGTAAAAAAGGGACAGATCAGCATTGAGCATGGAGAGCACTTCAAAATGGAACTTGACATCAAGAAGGTGATTAAAAGGCCAACCATTGATGGTCAAGTTTTCTCCACCCATACGAAGCCAAGAGAAATCAAACATCACCAGGAAGTTCATACTACATTTGTTGTGGAACCAGGACAATAACCGAAAAATCCATTTAATCAGTCTGCTACAGTGGAGAGGATTCCAAAACTTCTCCCTCCCAAAAATCATGCTTGAAGAGCGTGAAGAGTCAATCTTAGTGACTTAAAACAAGCTCACTTGGGAGGAAGTCCCAAAGGTATATTTTACTTTCTTTTACTTTTATTTTATTTTATTTTTTTTTGTTTTGTTTAATTCGGATTTTACAATATTTTTATGTTTCCATGAGTTTCAAAAAAAAAAAAAGGAAAAAGAAAAATTTGGGGAACTCGAGGCTATACCTGAATCCGTACCCGACGCGCCTGATCGTGTACCCACTCGGATGGCGAGTGGAGTCCGAATTCCACAAACCCTAGCCCACTCTCGGTGAAGCCCAAGCCAACCCTCTCTATTTAAGGAGCCTCAACTCCCCAACTTCATAAATCCATAAGTTTTCTCTAAACTCTAAAACTCTTTGTATTCCAAACTTCTTCTCTCTCCCTAGAAATCGAGTTTTTCAATCTTGGTGGACTAACCCTATTGATCTCGGTTTAGTATCTTTTTCTTCATTGCAAAGATTCACCAATGGCTCCAAAGATAAGGACATATCAAAAGAAGGGATCTAAGTATACCTCTGCCGCTGCTAGAACCGGAGGTGACGGCATGGATGCTCGCGATTCCCAAGGAGGAGGAGACGCTTCACATTCTCAACTGCTGAGTGGACGTTTCCATTCCCCAACCCGATCCTTCACCCAAGCCGGTGCTCGAGCACCTGATCGTGTAGACCCCCGAGTTCGCTCACCAAGCCCAGTGGCGAGTGCTGTCCGGAGATATCCCCGACATAGGGACCTTTCTACGTCCGAGCAAACTGTCATAGACCCTATGAAGGTTGACTCAGACACCGATGGAGGAGAACCAAACCTCACGGTTGAGGAGAAGAGCCGCGGTTGCAAGAGAGAAGAGACCAGCTTCTGAAAAAGCTAAGGAGGTAGCTGAGAGGGCGGCGGAATAAGAAGATCGAGACACGGAGGGTGAGAGTCATGACAATGAAGAGGAGCAGAGAGAACGCACCCGGTTGGCATTGAGGAGGCTGAAGCAAAGAGAGGTTGAGAGTCCGGCCAAGCTCTTCAAGGTCCTCCACAAGATGAGCTTTGTTGGGACCCGCTACACCCACCGCAAAACGATGAAACAGTTGGGAATCGCTAGAGACGTCGAGTTTCTCTTTGACATGTGCTACCTGGGCTAGATGATGCGAGCCAACCTCGAAGCATACGAGGAGGAGACGGTTCACTTCCTTTCCACGCTGCAGTTACATTATTTTGAAGACCACCCGACCCTGCTACCCGATGG
This sequence comes from Camelina sativa, assembly GCF_030686135.1. Taxonomy (NCBI): domain Eukaryota; kingdom Viridiplantae; phylum Streptophyta; class Magnoliopsida; order Brassicales; family Brassicaceae; genus Camelina; species Camelina sativa. Next base: position 26,411,145 of record NC_141880.1, on the reverse strand, counting down.
GGGGATTGGGTTCATCACCTTCTCCGTGCACAACAAGGAATACCGACTCACTTTCAGGGAGATGGTGGAGCTGTATGGTTTCAAGGCTGGTAGTGGAGAAAACATGGAGGTAAGCAAGGAGGAGATGAGATCCCTATGGCTGACAATAGGAGATAAGCTTCCCTACAAATCTACAAGCTCCAAATCTGCTCAAATTAGGAGCCTTGTTTTGAGGTATTTCCACAAGTCCCTAGCCTGCAATTTATTTGCTAGGAAGGAAACTAGGAATGTGAATGATCATGAGCTCCAACTGCTAGATATAGCCTTTTGTGGGATTTTGGATAATACTAGAGATGGTAGACCACTAGTAGGGGATGTTGCGGACACTAGTTTGGTTTTTGTGCTGCTTGATCAGTTCTTGTATCTGAAATCCTGGGCAATGAAAACAGAGAGGCGGGAAGGAGCTGGAGAGATCTCTATAGGAGGTTTAGTCACACCGATTTTGGTAGCTTGCGATGTGTAACATCCCCATTTTTAATTAGTGGGCTATTTGAAGTTTTAGCCCATTAATAGCCCAAGTTAACCAAAGTTAAAACGACAAAGGGTTTATGGTGTAAGTGTGGATGCACTCATATCGTCGTACTTGTTTTGTCGAAAGAAGAGAATTTGTGAACCCTAATCCTAAGTCTCTCTCAACGTCGTAGTTCACCATCGTCACCGTCTTTCTCATGTTGTTGTCATTGCCATCGTTGAGAAGGAGAGCAAGAGGTCACGGGGATTTGTTGTTCGTCATCCTCGATCACCATCGTTAGTCAGCAACCCATCGTGAATCACCAGAGTTTGAAACCATGTGTTAACCACTATGAGCAGAAATGTCAGTCGTTGTCTCCGTAACAGCCATAGCCATTGTCGAGGCCGTTAAGGGTAAGGAAACCCTAGTGTTCTTTTGTAACTTGCGCATTAAGTAAATAATATTTTCTAATGATCTGTTGTTGTTGTTTGATTGTGAATCATGAGAACTGAACACCAACGTGAGCTTGAGCCACCTTGGATCCCTGTTGCCGAGTAGACTCCGTTGCTTGAATCGTGGAGCAAACAACGGTGAAGCTTACTCTTGTCGTTGTTGTGTTGTTATTAAACCGGATCTCAAATAGAGTAAATCAAGAATTCTAAGTTGCGTAATTGACGTCTTGAACCGAAGTTTCAATACGTGAGTTGATTTGTGTTGGTGTGGTCACGTGTATAAGTTGAACGGCGGTGTAATGGATAGTGTGCTGTAATTGGTTATTTATTAAACTCAGTTGTATGATTGTGGTGATGAATTGTGATTATTGAACTGAATCATGGTCTCGTGGAATTATTAATTATTGGATTTTGGTTTGGTTTAATTACTAAGCTAGATCTAATTAATTAACTGGAATGTCACCCATACAATTTAAATAGAGATTTTGGGGTGGGTTAATTGATTATAGTCATCTAAACCGCTGCAGATCAAGGATTGTTGCTGAAGCGGGTTTCTGTTGTTGCTTTTTCTAAACCAAGTATTAAATTCAATGGCTAAGGTGATGGTGGTATTTGCGGATAACAGTAACCTCTTTCCTTATGTACTCTTCGAGAGTTACTGAGTATAGACTCAAGAATTGTTTGTTAGTTGAATGTGTTTGTGTGGATTTGTGTGAATGGTAAAGTCGGTTGTTAGTAACATGATATATGTGAAGCACATTAGCTACATAATATGATGTTATGAATTAACTTATATATTATATCATAAATATAATTACGAACATACATGAGAATGAGATGAGAATGAGAAAGGAAAAGATACTTGAGGATGTTGGACTGTAATGGACCGACGGGTTCATTGCAGGTCATAAACCGCTGACGAGCAGGGAAGAATCGAGCTATTGGCCGTGGTCTTCTAAGAAAGGGGGTTTGGGAGCCAGAAAAAGTGTTAATGGCCAAACCTATAAAGAACGTAAAACTTCTCTAATAATATAAAGAAAGCAGAAATGTTTTAGTGTGGTAGTTGCCATGAAAGTACATAAAATAATATCGAAGTTATTGTTGACATTCTGAATCTATGCTAAGTAATGGTTGTGATTATATATGGAACATGATTACTGTTTGTCCAGTGGGCAGAGTTTGATCTCCTCACTGAGTAAACTTGTTTACTCACCCCCTTATTTCCCTTTTTCCCAGGTTAGTAAGTTCAAGAGTTGCAGTTTGAAGTTTGTTCGTTGGTGAATTTTAAAGAAATAAACGTTTTTGGCCAGACCGGATGGATTACATGTTGTTCCGTCTTTTGCGATGGTACGGGTGTTACAATGTGCCCCTGAAGGGAGTGGTACATGAGCCGAGATGGCTAGACATCGATTACCTCACATTGACAAGATTCTTGGCTTATGAGAAGCCAAATGATAGGTTACTCTTCAAGTTCGTTCATCCATCAGTCGGAGCTACTCAAATGATTCTGCCCAACGTCGTGTGCACAAAGATCCGACTAGGGGAGAACATAGACTTCATGCCACCATTGGAGGAGTTGTACAACCCTGAGAGGAAATCTGAAGCTGAAGAGAGAGAGCCAACAGGGCAAGGACAGTGAGACAATTCGGAAAACTATGATTTTGAGGAGTATGTTTGCTCCCAAAAGCAACCATTTGGGGTGAGAGAAGCTCACAAGAGAATCAGATGGTTGAAGAGGATGAACAAGTTCCTAGCTAGGAAAGTGAAAGACCTTACCGGCACAGTGAAGGTGATGGGAGGACAGACCAGGGAGTTACAAGACAAGGCAAGTTGTGCCTCAGCTCCCACTTCAGCATATGCACCCACATGGATGGGGAGGAGCGGACCACTAGGAGGAATCCAAGGATTAGCACCTCCAGAGCCTCCTAGGGCGTCATCCTACGAGCCCCAAGCAGAGGAAGGTATCACCAGACCCCATAGATCACAGAGAAGACACTTGGATGCCTATCAGACGCCTCACCTGACGGGGTACACAATGTCATACCCGATGCCTGCACCGAGCACACACTCGGGTGACCACTCGGGTCCTTTCCCGCAGACCTATCAAATGTCATATATGATGCCCTACTCAATGCACCCTGCGAGCAGCTACACGGTGACCATTCCGGACCTCTCCCACCATACCCGTTGTACTACCCGATGCCCTACCCGATGCCCTACCCGATGAGCTACGCGATGCCTTACCCGATCAACCCCTCGGATGCTGGTCTGAGCAAGTCGTCCGTGCACATAACCGAGCTCTCTGATGAGCAAATCCCGGCGCCTACTGAAGCCGATGACGATCCTGGGTACACGTTGGCAAGCATGAAGGCTGCCACAACCTCCTTCTTCACCAACCCATGAGGTACCATTTTCATCCACACCATTGTTTATACCATTGCATTTTATTTTGTTTCAATTTGTGTGATTCTCAGACTTCTTTTTCAGACATTTATTTACACAAGAGACTGTGTAATTTAAGTTTGGTAGAGGGTCTGAGAATGTATCTAACATTGTATTTTATTTTATTATTTTTTTATTTCAAATTTTTACATGTTAGTTTTATTCATTTGAGTCTGCATCTATTTGCATTAAAAACCCAAAAACATTTAAAAAAAAATTTTAAAAAAAAAAAAAAAAAAAAAAAAAAAAAAAAGAGTGTTCATGTAGTTGCATTTACATATTAGGATTGAGTCTAGATTGCTTCATATAGGATTGTTTCATATAGATTTTAGGGGACAATGATTAAAACCACCTAGTTTAAAGTCCAACCTTATGATTGAAGTTATAGCCCTTAATCACAGTTCATTGTTGCTAGATCAATCTTTGGAAAAAAATGAAAAATCTTTGTGTAAACCCTTGTGTCTTTTGAAAGCTTCCTCCACTTGTGTGAAACTTTCTTGAACATTGCATCATCTCTATATTATTGGACTTAACCTAAACTTAAATTATCTTGCTTATGGAATTTGAATGCTTGCTCATGGTAACTCTAAACTCGGGTTAACACTCCAATTCTATCAATCTTTTCGTTTAACCCGAATTGCTTTCCCCCACCCTTGAACCCAAACCTTTCTTTCAAGCCTTGTTGTGATTTGTTGAGTGAGGCCTTTTCCTGGTGCTATAGGTTGTGAAACCTTGAGAGTATTGAGAACGACAGAGAACTGGCTCTTGTTTTAGCTAAGTTTAGAATTATTTGGACTAGCTAATAGAATCGGTTATGAAAGATAGGTGGTTAGCATGTTTATTTGGGGTTGGGTTGAGGAATAAAATAGAAACTAAAGAGGAGAGTCTCTAAGGTTGAGTTTAATTAGCTCTAAGTCTCTAAGTAAAAAAAAAAAAAGAGAAAGATCTCCTAAAAAGAAAAGAGAAAACAAAAAAAATGGGAATTTATTAAAGTAAGAAAAAGAAAGGAAAAAAAATTAGAGAGCTAGATGTTTAAAGTTAAAACCTTAGGGATTATAAAAAAAAAAAAAAGAGTTTAAATCAAGGTTGTGGGCAGTTTTACTCTAGGGTATTTGGTAAAAAAAAGAAGGTGAATGACAAAAGGGTAGATTATCAAGAGTTAAGCTTTGTATGCCCTAATTGTTCTCAATCTTAGATAGTTTTCACAACTGTCTAGCATTTCTTCTTTTGAGAGTAAGCCACCCAAAGATATTGTTTAAAACCTACCTACCAAAAAAAGCCTTACCCTTGAAACCGATTGAGCTTGATTCACTTCCCATTTGCAAGAATTCGCCAAACACTTTATTGAATGTGAAAGATATGTTGTTTGGAATTGCAAGTCTTTACTGATAGTTGGAGGATGAACTGGATCGATGCATGGCAATAAGCAAGGAAAAATATTTTTAAGTATGTTGATTGATCTTAGCACCGTTAGACTATCTTTAAAGACTATAGCTTGAATCCTTCGCTTAGCACAAAAAGGTTATGAGTCCCCATTTTTAAACCTCATTCTCCTACTTCCTTCCTAGAGAACTAGCAAGATTTAAGTTTGGGGGTGTGATAACTCTCTAATTTACATGATTTAGACACCCTTTTTTGTCCATATTATGCATTATATATTCCCTAACCTTAGCATTTTTAGCTCATTAACTGTAGGAATTTGCATTTAGGCCATTTAGGGTGCTGCATTCTTGCATTTGTGCATTTTGGATGAAAACAGGTGCTTTAGAGCCTGAAATGGGGGAAAACAAGGTGAAACCCGAGCATGTACCCTAAGGAGGTATTGTGCAAGAAGATTAGTCTGAACCTAAACCCGATCAAAGAGGATCTAAGAGCAGGAAGAACAACCCGAAGACCTACCCAAGGAACACCCCGACCTTATCCTCGTGCACCGCATCAAGCAGACCCTCGGGCATGACTGAGCAGCTAGGTTAAAAGGGTTTCCATGTATAAACCGCCTCTTCTTCCTCTTGCCTTATAACGCCGCAGACACTCAGAACAGAGAGCGAGAGTTTCTGAGAGAGAGACTGAGCGATTCAAACACTTTTTCCACTTTGTTAGGATTCAATTTTGCTTTCTTTTGCTTTTCTTTTCTAGTTTTCGATTATGCACCCTACTACTTTTATTTTATTTTTAATACAATGCAGTTTACTTTCATTTGCGTTTTTATGCTTTCTAAAATGAGATCTGAGTAGTGAAATAAAGTTTCTAGGGATGGGATAGACAAATATGTGTTCTTGACCGGTTAGGATGTCTTAGCTTGATTGTTTATTTTATATAAATTCCCTTCTAGATTGGTGTTCTTAATGTTATTTTCAGATTGAGGGGTTGAAACTAGATCTAGGGTGTTTTGCCATCGAGATATGTTGTTGAAATGCTTGAATCAATCAATGCTAGAGATTTACTTACTTAGCCTAAGAGATTAGATGTGTAAGGAGTTTATTGACAATAATGAATCGGTTTGTAATGCATGCTTGGTCATGTTTCTCCAACGAGAGTTGGGTAGGTGAGTAACCAAGGTTGATTGTTCCTATCACGAGAGTGTTTTAACAAAGATTTAAGAGATTCATTTTCTAGGGAATATTTTGCTTGAGGCATGTAGGACATTCCAAATTGATTAGGAACACTTATGAGTCAATTACCCCATCCTTAGGAGCTTTCTTATCTTGATTGTTTAGCTTTATTCTATAACTCGACCCCTTACCCGAACTGGTACTCGATCACCAGCTTCGTGTATACCTTCGAGCTGTTCATCCTTGACTATTTGATCCGATCACCCCACCCGATCTTGTACTCGAATGCTTGCATCGAGTGCTTAGGTCGTGTAGTTCTTGCCTTTTTATTTACTTTTGCTTATTTTAGGATTAATAGATAAAACCCCATTTATTGTTTGGCTTGACTTGCTAGTTTCTGATCATATCTTATCTACTAACATAATAACCATTTGGATTGATAACCCTTTGTACTACAACTGCATAGGAAATTGATACCCTGGTTGAAAATCCTGTTATCATAAAGGCAATGTGTTATCGTGAAGTCAAGGCAATGAGGATGAGGATGTTCTAGAGGCTCGGTTGTTTGTTCTATGTTGTTGTTAGGTTTCGAGTATTGAATGTACTTGTCTAGAATGTATGTTTAGGTTGTTGTTTCATTGCTTTATGACTTTGATGCTTATTGGTTATTGAATTCATTGGTTATTGGATATTAATTCTATTGGAGTTTCTGGTTTTACATTATTGATTATTTCCATTGTATGTTGATTGGGGTTAGGATGTTGGTGAGTATAGGATCAGTAGTTTAATATTATATTAAAAACGAAAAAATAGATCGGGTCGTTTTAGTATCATCCATTGACCTATCAGTCATATCTTCGAACCTCCATCGACTCGTCAAACTTGGTATCAGAGCTAGGTCTGATCGATGTGTCCGACCCCACAATCAAATCGAGGATCAACTACAGACTCGACTGATACTTCCAAATGACTTGTCGAATCATTGCTTCTCCTTCGATCAGTTTGACCCGATCAAAAGGTCATCGAAGATCCATTGAAATGGTCGAATCGTTCGAGGGTTGATCGGTAATTCAATCACTAGTCGGATCGGGTGATCGAATGATCAACGATTCAAGCCGTATGTTGGAATGATCGATCAGATTGTCAGTGATTCAGACAAAAGTATCAATCTACTCGGTGGATGATCGACGATTAGATGATGAGGTCGGATCGATATATTGACCTGGCTTTAATACCAAGACCGACGAGTCGATTATCGCATGTCTGGTGCCATGCTTTGGGAACACGAGTGGTTCGAGAAGCCGATAGTGCAACTGATCGTTGTGAACCGAAGGGACTATATGTCCCCATCTCTAATGAGTGCAAATCCTATCGGGTTGGTTGGCTGTATGGCTAAGGCACAAAGGGATGGAGGTCAAGTGTAATATTATAATCGCTGTCTATAAGGGTTTAATAGGCAAGGTCGCGAGCCAAAGCTAAGTAAATAGGTTAAGTCAATGGATGTTCGGCCGAGAAACGGGACAAATAGAAGTCGTGATATTGGACGCCTAAACGTTCGGGTCGGGGTCTTTCGGGTTGGTAGCAGAGCATGCAAGATCCTGTGAGGATGTATGCGGTTGTGCTATATGTTCAAACGAAATGGAAGTCTATGATAAGATCCAAAAGAACCAAATGTCTGTAAAGGATTGACCGAAGGTCAGAAAAACACCGACCAAGGTCGAGAGAAGAATATAAACTAGAAGGTTAACAAAACATCTACCAAGCGTCGAGGAGAATATCGACCAAGGTTCGAAGAAAATGTTGACCAAAGGTCGGAAAAGCATCGACCAAATGTCAGGGAAAATACGACCAACGATCGAGAATGACGATTGCATCCGGGAAAGACCTTGGTCAGGAAATTGTTCTAGTTAGGATGGAACTAGTATGGGAATATATTTGATCTATTCGGAAACTGACCAAGATCAAGGGAAAAATATTGTGTCGGGAAAGACGTAGATGAAGGAAAAATGACCAAGTCCCAGTAATAGATCAAGTCTCGAGTGGACAAAGCTTGGGAAAATCTGCGCCTACCGAATTTGAGGACTAATCCATTTTATGGGGGGGGGGGTTGACTTGTAATGCCCTCTTCCCGCTATCCTAAAGGGGGGAAATTTGTGATGAGGATATCGAAACCAACTCAACTGAATCTGACGAAGAGACCATCAATATCCCTAGTGTGAATCAACCACCAAGAACTAGATCAAGCACAAGGAAATTAAGAGAGGAGTTTAACAATTCTGTAAAGACACTCATTTTTATCATTGAGCTTGAAGAACTCCAAGAAGACAAGATCGACAAGGAAATGCTAGAAATCACTCAAGAGAAACTCAAGACTCCAACAACTGTGTTTCTACCAGTTTTCCAAGGAATCAAGGAAGCTACTGTATTCACCATTTCAAGTGCAGGAGAACCCACCAGTTTAGGAAACCCACCACAACAAAGCTTCAGACCGGGCGCTATTCCCACCAGGATGACATTAGGCAAAACCGGCCAGTATGACAGACTGCTCACCACCCGGCCAGTATCAACGTGGACACAATTATTTATCTAAGGTATGATTTTCAATTTGAATAAATAACGGTTCTTTTCTTGTTTTGCAGGATTATGACCGTTATAGTTTTTAAGAGTCTCTTCTTTTAATTCCCTTTCAATTTTGTTGTTTTTACAAGTTTAGCCCTTTTATTATGTAATATCTTCGACCCTAGAAGGTTCCCGGCTGTTGGACTAGTATATAAAGTCCCTTCTCAGCTATGTATCCTTTCAACGTTGAATGAAATAAAAAGAGTGTTTTCTTTGGTTTTCTTCTGAGATAGAAGCAACCACCCTCTCCTTCTTCTTCTTGTATGTGAATCCTTGAAGCTTGAGAGTTATTTGATGATATTTTGTGTTTTTGTTGGGTTTTAATACTTGTTTTTGCATAGTTTTGTTGCATAATCTTGTCATTCTAGGTTGTTTTAGGGGCATTTGCATTTAATTTGTTGTTTCTCAGGATTTTGGAGTGGCTTCATCACATTTGGAGCATTTGGACTTTATTTGGTGCAAAGAAGCAAAGAAGAGTGAAGTGACGGATAGGCGTCCAGACCCTTTGGTCAGACCATGTCCGTAGCTCATCTTCAGTGTCTCCCTTCGCCAACAAGAACCTGAAGCCATTTCTCAACATCAAGATCAAAACTGATAAACGACAATCTCCTTTGGTCAGACGACGACTGGTTCACACCTTCGGCCATCTCCTTCGGCCAGACGACGACCGGATCACACCTTTGGCCTTGTCCTGCGGCCAAGCCTTGCCCGGGTCACTTTCTCTGATGGAAGATCAGAAAGAGTAAACGGTCTACCCCTACGGCCAAACCATGGTCGAAGCATCCACACAACATTCTCTGTTCGACCAAGACCACCCCGTAGCCGCCTAGTCCGTACTTGGTTCAGCTTTGACCCGGGTTTGATCCGGTTTGGCCCGGGTTGACTCGGTTCCCTTCTATTTTCTTATAAATACATTACACTTATTAAGGAAAGGACTTATTTTTTGTTCAGTAGCTTTTAGGGTTCTTAAACTTGTTCTAGATTTGTTGAATCTTTGTTTACTTCTAAGTTTTTAATAGTAATTTCTTCTTTATTTCTCCTAACCTACAGTCTCTTATTATGATTTCACAAAGATCAAACTTTTTTGCTTTGTGTGATCATGATTATGAGTGAGTAGTCTAATAGAGTCTTTGGGTTTTTGTAGATTAGGACGATTTAGAAGTTGGGTTATGGAGTTTATGTTTATAATTCTTTAGATCCTTGCTTATTGGTTGCTAATAAAGCTAGATCAGCCTTGATCATGTTGATTCTAGAATTTAGGAATTTCATGCCCAGAAGGTGTTTGATGAATTTCCTGAATCAAAACTTTTAAGGGTTTTGCATTCCTAACCTTTGGAAAATCTTGACTATGGTGCTTAGTGGCTAGATAGACTTGATTCTAATTCTAATTGATCATTAATTGCCTTTGGAAGAAGTTGATGATTGATTGATTGATTAGTAAAGGGATTAATTGCATGAAAATGTGTTAGTCTTGTTATTGTTCTATTGCCTAGGGATCTTGCTTAGTTTAAGTTGTTTGATACTCCATAATCCATCTCTTATTTCACTCCTAATCAATTACCGTATCCCCTGAGATTATCCTTTAGTTATTGTTGAGTTGATTTTCTATTTCTTTCTTGGTTTATTGTTGAGCTTTTTTACAATTTATTTGCTTTGCTTAGGTTAAGATTCTTAAAAAAACCATCTCTTGTTTAAGGATAGATTAAGTAGCTTTTTGCATAGTGTGTTTATCATTGCAAATTAAGGATTGATAATTTAATTGATTGAAATATACTACATCAATTTGGCGTAGTTCCCTTGAGGTTGAGGATGATAATTGGGTTGGGAGGGAAAACCGGGAAGCTTTTGTGGCGGATAAGTCTGATCTTGCAGGTTCTCCACATTAGTAATGCGGTAAGAGAGGTTTGGATGGTTGCGGTAATTGGGATTGAGCTTGTTATAACCCTGGACACCAACATAATTGACCTATTCTTGTCTTTCAACACAAGCTTTTATACCTTCTAGTAAAAGTTCACACTCACTGACAAAGTGAACGGGCTTTTGATTCGCAACAAGTAACTTATCCATTTTATCATTCAACGCCTTGATCTCCTTGCGGTGCTGCTCATTCATATCAGTATGGTCCCTTGGAGTTCTATCATAATCCTCTCCATAATTTCCATCACTTTGAGCAAGATTCTCAACAAACGACATCCCTTGTTCTGGATTCTGACCCAAGAAGTTTCCATTGCTTGCTATGTCAAGAAGCATTTTGTATTTAGGCAAGACTCCTCGGTAGTGTGTACTCAATTGTGACTCTTTGGAGAAACCATGATGTGGACATTAATACATGTACCCTTTAAATCTCTCCCAAGATTCAGAAAAACTCTCATTATACCGCTGAGAAAAATTGGATATCTCATTGCGAAGGTGAGCTATTCTTGTAGTAGAGAAGAACTTTGATAATAAAGCCTTCTTGCAGATATCCTAAGATGTAATGGTGTTATGAGGCAGATTTTATTCCCATATGTGAGCCTTGTCACCAAGAGAGAATGGGAAGAGGCGGAGTTTGAAGGCATCTTCCAAAATGTCGTTTATCTTAACAGTGACATAAAAAACGATCAAACTGATCCATGTGATCAAGTGGGTCTTCCATCGCCAAAACATGAAACTTTTACCCTTAAACCATTTTCATAAGACTGGCCTTGATCTCAAAGTGATTGTTCTCAACTGGTTGAGCTCTAATATTGGTGCGATGACCATTGACGTTTGGCGCATCATAAGCTCCAATCAGTGGGGCTTGTCTTGGCACATGGTGAGGAGCTCAGTCATCATTGGGCTGGTCATTTCCATTATGACCAGCAGCGGGAGGAGGGTTGTTCTCCATAGCTTGTCGTGCTAACCGGTGATTCTCACGCTCATTACAGTAAATGTCGTAAACACGCTTGATCTAGTCATCTTGGCCTTGACTTATCAAGTTCATACACCTTGCAAAAGAGAATTCAAAACACCAAAGCAAACCAAGTAAGTAACAATGTAAAGTAAATGATTAGGCTCAAGCAAAGTTGAAATCCTAATGGTAAAATATAATGCATACGAGCAATGGCGCCAAATTGATGTAGTACTTTTCAATCAATTAAATTATCAATCCTCAATTTGCAATGATCAACACACTAGGAATGCACAAAGCTGTTTAATATAACCTTAAACAATAGATGGTTTTTGTAACAATCCTAACTTAAGCAAGCAAATTGATTGTAAAAAGCTCAACAAATAAACCAAGAAAGAAATAGAAAATCAACTCAACAATAGCTAAAGGAGAATATCTCAGGGTTAAGGTAATTGATTATGAGTGAAATAAGAGATGGATTATGGAGTATCAAACAACTTAAACTAAGCAAGATCCCTAGGCAATAGAACAATAGCAAGACTAACACATTTCCATGACATTAATCCCTTTACTAATCAATCAATCAATCATCAACTTCTTCCAAAGGCAATTAATGATCAATTAGCATTACAATCAAGTCTATCTAGCCACTAAGCACCATAGTCAAGATTTTCCAAAGGTTAGGAATGCAAAGCCCTTAAAAATTTTGGTTCAGGAATTTCATCAAACACCTTCTGGGCATGAAATTCCTAAAGTCTAGAATAAACATGATCAAGGCTGATCTAGCTTTATTAGCCACCAATAAGCAAGGATCTAAAGCAATTTAACCATTAACTCCATAACCCAATTCCTAAATCATCCTAATCTACCAAAACCCAAAGACTCTGTAAGACTACTCACTCATAATCATGATCACACAAAGTAAATAGTTTGATCTTTATGAAATCATAATAAGAGATTGTAGATTAAGAAAAATGAACAAGAAATTACTATTAAAAACTTAAAAGTACACCAAGGATTCAATAAACCTAGAATAAGCAAGTTTAATAACCCTAAAAGCTGCTAATCAAAAGATAAGTCCTCCCCATAATAGGTTTAATGTATTTATAGGTAAATAGAAGGGAACTGGGACAAACCGGATCAAACCCTGGTCAAAGCTGAACCAAGTGCAGACTAGGCAGCTACGGGATGAGAATGAACGGTCTATTAAAGAGATCTCTACTCTTCTATATGGTTTTAGTATTGAGAGCTTAGTGGTTGATAAAGAGGAGAAGACCGAGTAAGGCTCTAAAGGAAATGATATATTTGTCAAGGGTGTTGAAAAGAAAGATGTGTCAAGTGTTGATCTTCCTCTTTATAATCCTCTACTTCCATTTTCAAAAAGAGTTCTTACAAAATCTAAAAAGAAAGTGCTCTCAAGTTTGAAAGCCAATATGAGTAGAGTTGGAGCACCTTTCCCTTATGTGGATAGCTTGTCTCAAGTTCCTCTCGATATAGATTTCATCAAAGCAATTCTAGCAAACCAAGAAAATGTGAAAGAAATCATGGGAATCTTTGATTCACCAAGTGAACAACAACCCGGACCAAAATCGCTTTCCAAGCTTGAAGACTCGGGCAGATTCACTATACCTTGCTCATTTGGTGCTTTACAACTTGATGATGCCTTATGTGATTTAGGAGTAATTTTTAATGTGATGTCACTTGAGATGGTAAAGAGTCTTGGGATAAGACATGAAGAAGCCCTCTTCTTCCATCATGTTTGGAGATGCTTCTTCAAAATCTCCACTTGGTTTGTTTGAGAACTATCCACTCAAAGTTGGTGATTGCACAGTTCCAACAGACTTTATGGTAGTTGAGATGAAAGAAACCAATAAGCTCCCTCTCATACTAGGAACTCCCTTTCTCAACACTGTGGGGGCAAGCATTGATTTCCCAAATAAGAAAGTAACTCTTCTTCAAGTGAATCCCAACACATCCTATCCTATCAAACCTTCCTCTACAATGTTTTGTGAACAATCACTAGCGAAGAAGTGGCAACTAAGGAAGAGCATAGAGACTTGAATGATCAACATGAAGAGCTCCAAGTTGCTAATGTGGGGATTAAAGAGACTCTAAAGGTTGATGAGGAAATTTTGGATGGTGAGTGTTTAGACTCTTTATTTGATTACCTCAAAGGAGATTCTAGAAAGAGGATTTGGGTCAACAACTTTATTTTGTTTTATTTATTTTCATTAGTCTTTCTCTTGGACTTTTCTCACACCTGAGACGGTGTGAATTAAGTTTGGGGGAGAGACTAACCATCTAACACTGTGTTTCATTTTATTTTTCATCTTTTGTGTGATGCATTATTAATAGTTATGTTTTAAAAAAAATCAAAAATTTTAAAAAATTTCAAAAACCAAAAACAAATGCATGTAGTTTTGCGTTTTCATTCTTGTGTTTAGGATTGAGTCTAGAAGCATGTAGTATGCATTTTGCATTTGGGATGATGATGAAGTTGCCTTGGTAGAAGTAGAGTCTTAGGATTGAACCCACAGCCCTCATTTATAGTTCATTGGTGCTTGATTAACTTTGGTAAAAAGTGAAGAATTTTAGCTTAAAGCATTGTGCCACTTGAAAGCACTTTCTTCTAATGCAAAGCTTTTATGATCATTTCTGCATCTCTATATTATTTGGGCTTTAATTTGAACTTTAAAATATCTTGCTTATGGACTATGAATGCTAGCTCATGGAACTTAATTTTGGGTTAAGAATCTCTTTTTACCACTCCACTCATTTAGCCATAACTTTAAACCCCAGCCTTTTCTTTCAAGCCTTGTATTGATTTGTTAAGGGAGGCATCTTTGTTGATAATGCTATAGGTTGTGGAATCTTGAGAGTATTGAGAACGACAAACAATTGGCTCTTGTTTTAGCTAGGATTGGAATCATTAGAACTAGTTAATACGACTGGTTTTGAAAGAATAGGTGGTCAGAATGTTGATTTGGGTTCAGGTTTGGGAACAAGAGAGAATAATAAGGGAAAGAAACGTTTACTTAGTCAAAAGAAAACAAATGAAAGGTCTCTAAGGTTAAGTTTGGTTATAAGCTTTAAGTCTCGGAGAAAAGGTATAGAAAGTCTTGTTATACTCTCCTAGAATCAAAAAGAAAAGAGTAAAGAAAAGTCAAATAAGATTGGGAGTATAACAAAGAAAGAAAAGGAGCTAGTGTTTAAAATAAACATTAGCCTTAGAGATATACAAAAATAATAAGACCAGAAGTTACAAAGGGGGTTTAAGAGATCAAAATCTGAGTTTTTGGGTTGATAAGAAAGAAAAAGGGAATGAGAAAAGGGTAAAAAAGCTTCTAGGTGGGTAGAACATCAAGAGCTAAGTTTTGTATGCCTAAATTGTTATCAGTCTTAGATTAGTTTCACAAGTGTTTAGTATTTGATAGACTCCTGGATGAGGATCTACTCCCAAGAACACACTTTGCAAGGTTTTGAAGAGGAATGGACGAAATGATGATGATGAATGGGTGGAAGATGCAACGGAATGGAGAGATGATCGGCGGAGCAGGTGAAGAGGTGTAATTGCAACGAATTGAAGGGGAGAACGAAGTGTACTTATAAGAGAGATGGAGATCTCTTAGACTACAGGCTTGATTACAACTTAGATATGACACACTGAGAAGTAAACAAGTTGAGAAGATACTACATACTTCTCTGATCAAACAAGTAGAAAGAAGGTTTTTGATTGAAATGTTTGATGAGAAACAAATGAGAACTACATTGTCTTTTTATAGGAGAAGGGGGGACGAAGGAGAAGAGGAGAGAAGGGAGAAATAAATGTCTCGGAAATCATGCAAGAGCATTAACAAGGTCAAGCTCATGCACAATGCCTAGAAAAATACAAAAGCAATAAATGCAAAGTTTGAACAAGAGAGAAATAAAAAATGGGCCAAGACAAAGAGATGGGCCTTGGACCACGAAATGGGTGAAAAAGGGGCCTTGTAAGTGTCACTTAAGCCTCGTTAAAAACCTTTTCAAGAAAACCCAATGGGACAAAACTTGACAAGGGAAAAAGAGTGCATAAGCAACACTTAACCCTTCATTGAACACCCTGAGCTGTGATCATTGTTAGGATGGCTTGAGCCATGTCTTCTTGCTTCTTGTCCAGCTCTCTAAGTAGACCATTGATGGCTTGGTTGAACCTCCTTGATTTTGACCTTGTTAGAGGACCCGCCGGAACGATCAATGCTTCCTCTGATGTTTCTGCTGGTACAAGCTGCTCCTCCAATGCTTCCTCTGGTTCAAGCTGCTTTTCCAATGCTTCCTCTGGTTCAAGCTGCTCCTCATGTTCATGTTGTTTGGTTGAGCTGTCCATGGTCTCATCAGTATTCCTTCTTGTTTGAGAGTTAGCCACCTAAAAACTTCATTGTTAACCACTTTAGTAAAAAGCCTTCCCTTTGATCAGATTCAGCTTAATTCATTTTCTATTTGCAATGTCACACCAAACACTTTAATGAATGTGAAAGAGATGTCCAATATGATTGCAAGTCTTTACCAATAGATAGAAGGTGAACTAGAGTGGTGCAATATGATAAGCCTAAAAAAATATTTGTAAACACTTTGATTGATTTGAGCACCATTGAATTGCATTTAAGGACTGTAGTTTGAATCCTTTGTTGATATTGTTTGGTTTCAAATCCCTCTTTCAAACCTCTCTCTCTCTCTCTCTCTCTCTCTCTCTCTCTCTCTCTCTCTCTCTCTCTCTCTCACTTACTTGTTTGGTTCTTGCTTGAGGACTAGCAAGAGATAAGTTTGGGAGAGTTGATATATTGTGTTTTTGTTAGGTTTTAAGACTTGTTTTGCATAGTTTTGTTGCATAATCTTGTCATTTCAAGGTTTTTTTAGGGGTATTTGCATATATTTGGTTGTTTCTCAGGATTTGGAGTGACTTCATCACATTTGGAGCATTTGGACTTGATTTGGCAAAGTTCCAGAACGGATAGGCGTCCAGACCCTCCTGTCAGACCATGTTTGTAGCTCATCTTCGGCATCTCCCTTCGGCCAACAAGCAATCGAAACCATTTCTCAACGTCAAGATCAGAATTGATAAACGGCCATCTCCTTCGGCCAGACGACAACCAGTTCACACCTTAGACCATCTCCTTTGGCCAGACGACAATCGGATCACACCTTCATCCTTGTCCTTTGGCCAAGTCTTGCCCGACTCACTTTCTCGGATGGAAGATCAGAAAGAGTAAACGATCTAACCCTACGTCCAAACCATAGTTGAAGAATCCATACAACGTTCTCCCTTCGACCAAGACCACCCCGTAGCCGCCTAGTCCACACTTGGTTCAGCTTTGATTCGGGTTTGAACTGGTTTGTCCAGGGTTGACCTAGTTCCCTTCTATTTTCCTATAAATAGATTAAACCTATTAAGGAGAGGACTTATCTTTTGTTTAGCAGCTTTGAGGGTTCTTAAACTTGCTATTATAGGATTGTTGAACCCTTGGTGTACTTCTAAGTTTTTAATTGTAATTTCTTCTTCATTTCTCCTAATCTACAATCTGTTATTATGATTTCACAAAGATCAAGACTTTTCCTTTGTGTGATCATGATTATGAGTGAGTAATCTTATAGAGTCTTTGGGTTTTGGTAGATTAAGATGATTAAGGAGTTGGGTTATGGAGTTTATGGTTATATTGCTTTAGATCATTGCTTATTGGTTGCTAATAAAACTAGATCAGCCTTGATCATGTTGATTCTATACTTTAGGAATTTCATGCCCAGAAGGTGTTTGATGGAATTCCTGAACCAAAACTTTTAAGTGTTTTGCATTCCTTACCTTTGTAAATTGTTGACTATGGTGCTTAGTGGCTAGGTAGACTTGATTGTAATGCTTATTGATCATTTAATTGCCTTTGCAATAAGTTAATGATTGATTGATTAGTAAAGGATACCTTGGACGTCATAAATGAGCGTCGAGACCGAGCTTCTGTTCGGATGCAGAATTATCAGAATGCGGTAGCCCGTTATTATAACTCAAAGGTTAAAGTTACGCCTCTAGCAGTTGGCGACCTAGTACTCTGGAAAGTCCACGAGAATGCCGAAGAGGGTAACGCAGGAAAGCTAGGGATCAACAGGGAAGGGCCATATAGAGTCACCCGCAAAGTGCGAAATGGGGTCTACCAGTTAGAGGATCTGGACGGGAAAGCAGTCCCGAGGTCCTGGAACTCCATGCATCTCAAATGTTTTTATTGTTAGTTCGAATAACTTTGTACCGAACTATGATTGGCTTGATCCCGACAAAGGTACGTAGGCAGCCCACTTCAGGTCCAGCTATCCGCATTTAATAAAATTATTAAGTTTGTCAATATGTTCTCTTATCTTGCATAATTCTGAAAATCGGGGTCTTACCTCGTAAACCTCAAAAACCGGGGTCTTACCTTGTAAAACTCAAAAACCGAGGTCTTACCTCGTATAGCTAAAAAACCGAGGTCTTACCTCGTATAATTCCGAAAAATGGGGCCCTTCTTCGTAAAAAACCAAGGTCTTACCTCGTATAGCTCGTAAAAAGCGAAGTTTCTCTTAAAATAAATAAATAAATAAACCTAACGTAAATTCATTAACTTCGAAGAATCACTTCGTAATACTTTTCAGAAACCGAGGTATTACTTCGTGCACTTCGAAACACTAAGAATCATACTTTAAGATTTTTAAACTTCAGAGTCCCGAACTCGCTAAAACTCGAAGTAACTTCGCACTATCTAAATCTCACTTTGGGGATTCAGCTTAATTTCCGAAGTCCGTATCAGATCTACTCTATAAGTTTGATCTCTTTCCAAACTTCAATGATAAAAGTGTGTCACTAAAAATAAGTTCAAGCCGAAGTCTTACTTTGCACTATCTAAGTCCAACTTTGGGAACTCAGTTTCATTTCCAAAGTACGAATTATAATTACTTTATAAAATTCTGGTTTTCAACAGAAATTGAGGGAACGAAAAGGAAGTAACTGATCAAAAGTCAAAAGCCAAAAACAAAAGGGGCGGTCACCGCGACCAAAAACCCCAAACCAAGTTCAGCGAAAATAAAAAGAAAAATAACATAAGGGGGGGGGGCAAAGTCACGAACGGTTACCTTCATGACCTCATTGTCGGCTTTCTCCTTGTCGGCTTTCTCTCTGCACCCTCTCTATCTCGCGGCTGTTCCCAGCCTCTAGAAGCTGGTTGCGAATCTCAACCTCATGTAACCTATTCTTGGCCGCTTTCTCGTTTTCAGCAGCCTTGTAGTACAGTTCGCCTGCCTTCTTCAACTTTCCCCTGAGGTCCTCGTTGGCAACCCCGAGATCCAGAACCTGTACCTCGGCTTTCTTCATCCGAGCTCGAATCTGCTTGGCCTTCTCTACAGTCTTTGCGTTCTCGGCTTCTAGCCGAACGTATTCTGCCAATTGACCTTCAAGATCGGCCACCTTGCGCTGAAGCTTGGCCACTTCGGATACCGAGGGGGAGGTGAACAGCTGCTCCTCGTAGGACGCCACAGCGGTGTTGAACTCGATCATCATTTGCAAAGATTGAAAGTTAGTAAAGAGGCACAAAGATGTGTATAATAATCAAGGCAGCCCCTTTTTACCAACCTCGCCGACTTAGTCCGCAAATCGGAAGAAATTTCCGCGGTTGATCTCGGACATGTCAGAGAACGCCTGGATGCGGACTCTAGGACGCACATAGCTCCTCATCAAGTCAGCTGGAGATGCGGGGGGAGCTAAGCAAAGTAAAATGGGTTACTCCCAATAAAACAGAAATTAAGGAATGGCATAAAGATTTCTGCTTACCACGGGGGGAGTGGCGATGTTCCTTCGGGGAATTCGACCGGAAGAACCTCCGGACTCTTTGGCATGCTGGGACTCCCTGGACTTCTTTTTGGAGAGGGAGGCTCGGTCCCGAGACTCGGATCGGCTCTGCCCATCTCCCAAAGAAGAGGTTCGAGCTCAGACTTTCTCGCGAAGAGAAGAAGAGGATTCCAACTCCTTCCTTTTCCTAGACGGCTCGGTTCGCTGTGGGTCACTGTTGGTTTGCTGAGGGTCGTTACCAGCGGCCAGCGCAGGAACCTCCTCCCCCTTAGGGTCATCGGCACAGTCCGATATGACAATCACTGGGGGCCCTGAGGGTTCTGAAACAGGAGCAGCAGTAGGCTCCGAAGTAGGAGCAGGAGTTGGGGCCAAGGTCGAAGCATGAACTTCTGCCACTTTAGAGGTCGAGGAATCAGTGTTCTTACCTTAGATACGAGTCTTGCCTTCAGCGAGGGCATTGGACATCAGCCTCTTTGCCTCCTTTTCAGCGATCTCAAGCTCCTTCTTAAGAGCCCATTCTTCTCGGTAACCCATTGAAGAGGTGTCGATGCGGGGTGAGGAAGAGATGATGTGGGAGAATTTCCTGAGCCTCACTCCGGACTCCCTGATTCGCACGCACGAAAAAGAGTCCCAAGCGATCTGACCTCCGCTTAACTTAGTGAAGTACTCCGCAAAGACTGGAGCAAGCTGACCACGCTCGAAGTGAGCTAGAAAAGAAAAAAGGCAAAATTTAAGAAAAAGGAAACCAAGGGAAAGGGTGTGTAATGCCATGTAAGGTGTTCTACACTACCAATTTTCGAGGCCCACTTCGACACGTGCAAACCCGTGAGGTGACCAAAGGTCAGCTTGTTGACCGGGAAGAAGAAAAACGACTTCCGCCATTTCTTGTCCTTCTCGGGGAGGTCGTCAAATACCTTGAGACCAGAGAGCGGGCTCACATAAAGGGTACCCTTGGTACGCCCAGTCTTCACAGTATAGATATGGAGGAAGTCAGCAAGAGACAGCTTGTATCTATACTCCTCTGCCAAGGTTTGGAGACATAGAACAGTCCAAACAAAATTCGAGCACATATGAGGTAGGGCAAACCCAAGCTCGAACATCATCCGAACGATGAGTTCGGGAAGCGGAAAGGATAGCCCGCAAGGGGAAAAGAAGCTCTCGAACGCGCAGCAGTAACCCTGAGGAGGATTTTCCAAGGAATTGTGAGCCTTCGGGAATCGAATCTCGATCCCCGAAGAGATTCTGTAAGACCCTCTGATTTTTGCTGCGTTGTTTTCGGGTGAGAATAGACGGCGGGTGGGGGCCGAAAACTCCAGAAATATGAGGTTTAGCGGTCTTGCTCGGAGTAGATTTCGGAGGAGACATGGCTTTCAAAGGAAATCGGTGGAAGAGGGAGTTGTTTTTCCGGTAAACAGAAATAGTGAAAGCAAAAAAACGAGAGCAAAAAGAGAGAGATATTAAACAAAGTTCAGGAATTAATGAAAAAGAGAGGGGAGAAGACTACCTTTATACACCAAAAAGCAATGATTAGCCGAGAATACGAAAGTACACGGCTCGTTTCCCACTCTCTTATAGCGTGTCGAGGTAGAAAAGTGGGCCCTAAGGCTCGCTTGGGAAGTGAAACCCTTCATTACCTCAATCATATCATGGGATACGGGGGATATTTAGTTTCCGGAAATGACCAATTGAAGATCAAAAGTCCCTGGAACTAAGCAGCTCGGGAGACTTGGGGGGGGGGCAACTATTGGTACCGCGACCATTCACTTCGGGAGTTGGACCATGGCCCAATTCCTCAGGAACATGGGCCAGAGTTATAAACAAGACTGGCCCATTAAACGTTAAACGGGAAGAATGGAACGAGGTGAAGAGCGGTACGAGTCACTCCGGAGCTCGGAAGACGGTCAAAGATTCCCCTAATCAATTGTATTAAATAACGCAAAATGTGCGGGATTTAATGAGAGAAAATTAATGATAGTTTGGGAGTATAAGTACGAATAGAGAGATGATTGTAATGGGGGTCGAAAAACTCTTACTTGGCAATAACATATTACTTTCACTTCGCAATAGTAGTTTTTACTTTGTTATTTAGGTCGGAACTAGAACGGTGGTAAGCACCTCCGCCCAGTAACTCTCTGGAGGTAGAAGAGTAAACTTTGATTCTCACACATTAGTATAGGGTGGAACATCCTTCCCCCCCAAACTTAAATCATATCATCCTCGGTGGACAAAAAGAAAAAGTTGAGGATGGAAAATCATAAAGAAAAGTTTGATTTTAAGAACAATGTCACCTTGATGGAATGATGCTTGTCGACTCTAAGACATTTTAATGGTTGCCAAAAAAATTTCTAGAGGTCGGCTGTCGAATGAAGATGTGGTGATTAACCGTTTGTAACTTACTTTGGTTGCTTGACATCAAAGTTGAACTAGGCTAAGTTCATTCGAATTTTGGTTGATATCTCTGAATGCATTCTCTGTGAAACAAAAACCTAAAACCATCAATAATAATCATAAATAAAAATATGAAAAAAAATACTTAAGTGATAGAATGGTGACGGATGATGATTAGATGGTTGTGGATATCTCATTGAAGTCGTAATGAGAAAAAGATTGGTGAACCAAAATCTCCGGTTTTAGTGAAAGAAATGCTTCGATTTGGTTAAGGAGACTCAACGCTTTCAATGAACCAACTCGCTGATTAGCTGAACCACAGTCAACGTTGAGACTCGGCGAGGGTGGAGATGATGATTTAAAAGTATGATAACCTCATGTAACGAGTCGTCTGATTGGCTTTCCGATTCATTCTCTGTTTTCGTAAATCAGAATTATTAACTAAAGAGAGAGAAGGTGAAGAAAAGAAGCCAAATTTTTCTTTTTAATATATTAAAACTTCACTCAACCACATGTCATGAATAAAAAGTGTTATTAAACCTTCGAAATAAGAGTTGGTTTTTCTTCATTTAACAATTTTTGATTTATTTTTCAACTCATTTTATGATAATGTAAACTAGGCAAAAAGCATAAGCTCTTTTGTCGGGGGCGATTAAACCCTAAATAAATATATGAAAACTTCACTCAACCACATATCATAAATAAAAAGTGTTTATTAGACCTTGCTGATTTCAATCAAGCATTGCTTGTCAAACAGGCATGGCGTATTCTCAACAAACCGGAATCGTTGATAGCAAAGTTTTATAAAAGCAGGTATTTCAGGAAAAGCTCAGTTCTGCAATGTGGTACTGGTACCAGACCTTCGTATGCTTGGAGAAGCATCCTACATGGTAGGGATTTACTGAGGAATGGTTTGATGAAACTCATTGGGAATGGCTGTGACACCTTTGTCTGGAAGGAGAAATGGCTATTTGATAAACACCCTCGAGCAACATATAGACTCCAAACCTTCTTTGAAGTCAACTTACGGGTGGCGGATCTCATAAATCAAGCCAATGGACAGTGGGATAGTGGTAAGGTGAAGGACTTGATTCCACCAGATGATGCTCGTCAAATCCTCCTGATGAAGCCTTCGGTGGCTTCTTTGGATCGTTTCATTTGGCCGTATACCAAGTCGGGTTCTTACACTGTGAGAAGTGGGTACTGGTTGGCTCGTTCTTTCCCGACCCTTTATGAGCCACGATCAACTGAAGACCAGAAGACTAATGAGCTCAAGGCAAAGGTATGGAATTTGAAAACAGTGCCAATGGTAAAATCATTTCTATGGCGTATGCTATCTGGAGCTCTAGCAATTTCGAGTCGTTTAGCATCAAGAGGACTGCAGGTGGATGTTATTTGTACAATTTGTGGTCACAATGAGGAATCTATATGCCATACTCTCTTTGGATGTCCTGTAGGAAGGCAAGTTTTTGCTTTGGCAAGTGTACCGCTGCCTTTAAATGGTTTCTCTGAGAATAGTGTGCAGATGAACTAGGAATATCTTATGAGTTTAATCCAGGATATGGTGATTCGTGAAGAAATCCGTATGTCTATTCCTTGGTTGTTGTGGGGTATATGGAAACACAGGAATAACTTTTTCTTTCAAGGGAAATGGGGGGACTTATGGGACTTGGTGAAGAAATCTCAACTTGAAGCAGCACAATGGCAAGAAGTACATGTAATGGTCTCTTTGGACAAATCGAGCTCGCAGACGCAGAAGTCGAACTTAGAGAACAAATGGCGTCCACCAGCTGAGGGAGTGGTTAAGTGTAACATTGCAAACTCATGGGTGAATAAGGAATCAACGGCTGGTGGGGTGTGGATTGCTCGGGATTATCAAGGGGAGGTACTCTTTCATGTTAGACATGCCTTTTCACAATCTGACTCGCAGATGGGTTCAATGCTTAGCACGGTGCTTTGCTCGATTCAAGCTCTATTTGTTCTCCATTTTTCAAGAGTAGAGATAGCTATAGATAACGAAGCAGTGGTGGAAGCAATCAACAAGCCTCAGGACTGGCCTCGGTTCTGTTTTGTGTTGCAGGCGATTCATGCTCAGCTTGCTGGCTTCAGTTCGTGGGATTGTCGTCAAGTAGCTACTCCAGTGAATAAGGTGGCGAATGCTATTGCAAGGAGTGTCACAAGGGACGGTAGGTATCAGTCATATTTGTTGATGTTTTGTGTTTGTGTGTTTACGATGATGAAAAAATAGAGTAAGAAAGTAATACTTTTATTGATCTGAAATTTGAATGTATTACAGACTCGATTGTGTTGTGTTACAAAGACTTGATCTATACTTATATGAACCAAACCATTTTATTGTGTGATAACAGACCAGAAACAACTCTTTGATCAAAAGACACAACTGTAAAACAGAACAACTTGTGTCCCTTAATCAAATAACTAACTTATATAAATATGTTGTGTTATGTAAATGTGTTATGTTATGTAAATGTGTTATGTTATGTAAATGTGTTGTGATGCAAGATTTGATTATGCTTCAACACTCCCCCTTCATCATATCTCGGTTTCACTCCAAGCTTTCTTCTAAGATCTTCAAACCTTGTAACACTTAAGGCCTTGGTGAGTATATCCGCGAGTTGATATTCTCCTTTGCAATACTCAAGTTGAATGAGTCCTTTGTGCTCAGCTTCTCTCACGAAATGGTACTTGATCTCTATGTCTTTTGTTCTTCGATGCTGCACCGGATTCCTTCCAATTGCTATTGCAGACTTGTTGTCACAGAAGATGGGAGTTCCTTCTTCAAGCTTTAAATCGAAGTCTTCCAATAGTCTTTGTAACCATATGGCTTGATTTGTTGCTGCACATACTGCTATGTACTCTGCTTCCGCCATTGATTGAGCCACTGTTTGCTTCTTACATGACTGCCAACAAAACATAGCTGATCCAAGACTAAAAACATAGCATGTGGTGCTTTTCTTGTCTTCAGGACAACCACCCCAATCACTGTCCGAGTAAGCTATTAACCTTGGTGTCTCTTTTCTTGTAAAGAACATGCCAAAGCTTGAGGTTCCCTTGACGTATCTTAACACCTTTTTGGCTTCTTGATAGTGCTTCATGCGTGGTGATGACATGTATCTTCATAGATAGGAGCTTGCATACATCACATCAGGTCTTGATGCACACAAGTACAAAAGTCCTCCAACAATGTTTTGATACTTTGATGGATCTCCAAATTCTTTGTCTTCATCTTCTACTCCTTTTTTCCTTGTGGTGTAAGTGGAGTGCTTACACTCTTGCTCTCCTTCATCCCAAACTTATCAATAAGTTTGTTTGCATATTTTCCTTGTGAAAGAAATATGCCACGATCATCTTGGATCACTTCCATCCCAAGGAAGTAGTTCAGCAAACCAAGATCAGTCATCTCAACGCTCTTCATGTTCTCCTTGAATGTGTTGATGAGTTGAACATTGTTTCCGGTGATGATGAGATCATCGACGTATAATCTAACGATCAACACGTCTTCTTCTTTCTTCTTAGTGTACAAAGCCGTATCACATTCTTCTTCTCTGGCTTGTCTACTAGTTTCCATGTTCTGTTTTTCTCGATCATTTCTATCTCCTCGCTCATGGCCCTTCTCCACTATTCATCATCACAAGCTTCATCATAAGTTTGTGGTTCTTCATGAGCAAGAAGACAAACTTCTATGACGTGAGCTGCTTCTTTGAGAACCACATTTTGTGTATTTTTCATGAGTTCCTTCACAGATCTGTATCTCTTTGGAGATTCTGAGCTGTCTCCTTCTTTATCGCTCACATGATCATCGGTTAGAGACAAAACTGGGCTGGAGGTTTCTCTTTCTTCATTATTCGCATGATCATTGATTTGAGACAGAACAGGACTGGAGGTTTCTCCTTGTTGATCTCTTGACTCTTGTGTGTCATTGATGGGTAAGACAACGATCTTATTGACTTCCTCTTGTCTATCCCAACTCCACTTCTTATTCTCTTCAAACTCCACATCTCTCGACACTTCAATTTTTTCATTCTCTAAGATGAGGATTCTATAGCCTTTAGATTTATTGCTATAGCCAACAAGAATCCCACGCTTTGCCTTAGCGTCTAGTTTTCTCCTTTTCGGATCTGGAATATGCACATAACATATGCTTCCAAACATCTTCAAGTGTGACACGTTTGGCTTGTGTCCACACCACTTCTCCATTGGCGTCATGTCTTCTTCGATTGCTTTTGATGGTAGACGGTTTTGTAGATAAGCCGAAGTATATACCGCTTCTACCCATAACTTAAACGGTAAACCTTGTTCCACAAGCATTGCTCTTGCCATCTCCATCAAGGATCTGTTCTTCTGTTCTGCTGCACTGTTTTGTTGTGGTGAGTAAGGCAAAGTCACTTGCCGATTGATTCCTTCTTCTTCACAAAATTGGTTGAATTCTTGTGAAGTGAATTCACCACCTCCATCATATCTCAACGTCTTGATGGTACAATCTGATTGCTTCTCCACCATCGCTTTGAGCTTCTTGAATAATAAGAAGGTCTCCGATTTTTGTTTTAGGAAGTATACCCAACACATATGAGTATAGTCATCCAGAAACAATAGAAAATAACGGCTTCCATCAAGTGATTGGTTCTGCATCGGCCCACATACATCTGTATGCACAATCTCAAGCTTCTCTTTGTCTTCGTTTGAGATTCTTTTGGAAAGATTTTGTGTGACTGCTTCCCAAGGTTACATGCCTCACACACTTCCTTCTTGACTTTAAAACTTGGTAACCCCTTTACCAAATCCTTGTCTTGCATTTGTTGCAAACGCTTGCTACTTACATGGCCAAGTCTCTTGTGCCATGTTTCCTCCATTTGTGCATTTGCTGTCATGGCTTCTTCTTCTACTGAACTCAACCTTGATCTTGAAGCTTTTGTTCATCATTTTAATATCCATGATCTCCTTGCCATTTTCATCTTGGATGATGCATCTCTTATCTTGAAAACGTACTTGATAGCCACTTGAGATGATTTGAGGAACACTCAGTACGTTCTTCTCCAAACCAGGCACTAAGAAAACATTTTTGATGATTCTTTTGCCATGGCTAGTCATGACGGTAATATCTCCTTTATCGGCTGTCATGACTATGTCTCCATTTCCGACTCTAATCGGCACTTTGATACTTCTGTTGATATTTGAGAAGTATCTCTCTTCTTTCGTCATATGGTTTTTGCAGCCACTGTCCACCAACCAAACATCTGCTCCTAATGTTTTTGTTGATTCCTCACTTGCACTAAACAGCATATGATCTTCAGTTAAGCCTTCTTCTTCTTCAAGACTTACATGTGCTCTCTTTTTTTTCTTTGAGCGACATTCATTGGAGTAGTGGCCGATACTACCACACTTGTAACACTTGATGTTACTCTTCTGTTTCTTGCCATGATCGTCTTTCTTCGGTTTGTTTCGACACTCTTCTTCTGTGTGGTTGTTGCTCTTGTGAAAACCACATCACTTCTTGCCTTGATTGACATGGATGTTGGTGTTTTCTCGTTTGAAACTGGATTCTCTTCCTTTGGAACGAACATAGAATGTTCCCTCTCTTATGCTTTCTTCTCTTGCAGTAACTCTCGCTTCTTGTGCTTTTAAGATATCAAAAGTTATGACATTGTTAGTGAATCCAAATCGCGTTTTTGCTCTAGGACACTAACAATGCTATCAAACTTGGCTGGGAGAGAGATGAGTATCTTCTGTATGAGTTGAGAGTTTGATTTCTTTTCACCATGATAAGTTAATTGATTTTCCAAAACAATTAACCTATCGATGAATGTCTTGATGTCGTCGTTGTCATACATCTTTAGGTTTTCATACTCCCTATGCAATGATTGAAGGAGAAGATTTGATCAGTTACGGCAGTTTGCAAAATTTGCAAAGCCATCGTATCATTCGCCTCTGCTTCTTCTCTGAGCATCTTTGCTCTTGCAGTTTCAGGGGTTTCTCCCTCTTGCACCGGTCCAGCCGGCACGCCTTCTTCAACCACCGACCATAGTTTTCTGGTTCGAAATATGGTTGCCATCTTGATGCTCCAGAAGTCGTACTTCTCCCCATTGAATATAGGGATCACTTGATGTGAGGAGCCTTGCATCGTCTCTACTTTTTGCTGATGACGATATGATCTCTCTTGTTCTTTCTTTTGGTGTTTTCTCTCTGGTCCTCTCAATCGCAAAGCTCTGATACCATGTTGATGTTTTGTGTTTGTGTTTACAATAAGAAAAAACAGAGTAAGAAAGTAATACTTTTATTGATCTGAAATTTGAATTTATTACAGACTAGGTAACAACCCGCACTATATGCGGAATAAATCGATTTTAAAAAAAACATTATAAGTAAAATTATTATCTATAACCAATATATATATATATATATGTGTGTGTAAAACATAAATATATAACATGTAATTAAAGTTTTTTATTTATTTATTCAAAACTGCATTTTTTGTTGTAAAAAACACGTTTCACCCCAAATATTGATAAAATGTTACCATTTATTGCAACATGTCTTTTGTGTGGTTTAAAAATCAAATTCATATCTTCTTATGTTTTATTTTGAAATCATAACAATTTTGCATATTTCTTATGTAACCATAACATATATTAAATTACTCGGTAGTTTAATTATTTAGTTTTAATATATGTTAGTAACAATCGAATTCCAAACTAAATTTTCTGAAGATAATCTAATTTATTGATTTAAATTTTTGATTAGGCTATTGAAATTTTTTAAGTTAGTCGGTTTGTTAATATTTTCTATAAATGACCCATTATTATAAAATACCATTACGGAAAAATTATTGAAATTCCAAAATAAACGTATTCGTGTAAGAATACATTTCACTCGTGAAATATGTAAACATCGTAAAAAAATATTTATAAAATGTTACAATTTATGGCAATATATAGTTTTGTGTGTTTTAAAAATCAAATTTACATTTATGGTTTATCGAGTAACTATAACAATTTTGCATAATCTAATAGTCACTCATTTTAAATATATTATGATTTTTTTTGGGTACTAAGTTTATTTATAATGTTAAGGGTTATTGTCTCATTCCTTTTTAATAGCACATAAATGAATATACAATTAGAACGTATATTCCTATTCGATTATCAATATTTCTATTTTTTTAATGAATAATGACACTAAATGTTGAGATTAATTAGTTTACATAGGGCTTGATTGGAACCACATATACTATAGCATTAGCATTATGCAGCATAAGCATTAAGCTGCATAAGCTGTATGCTCTGATTAATATAACACATTTACTTGATTGGTATAGCAGTGGAGTATTAAATATTATATTTATATTAAATATATGATATTAATTAAAAATATATAATTTAAATGTGTTTCATTAAAAAAAAAATTATCACTCATTGCTATATGATTTTTTAAAAATATATTTTAGATTTAATCAATTTTATAAATTGTTATATATATATAAATGTGTAATTTAATAATTTTTAATTATATATATTTATAATGTTACACATTAATTACAAATAATTAATATATATATTATAAATTTTTATAAAAGTTTATATCTATATTTACATTTTTAGTTTCAATAACTTTTTAAAATATATATAATATACCACATTAAACTAAAATAAAACAAAAATATATATTATAAACGTTATATCCACATTAATATTTTAATGTATTAAATAAATTATTATATTATTTTTAATAATAACATTAAGTAGTTTCTCATATATATTATCTTATGACAAATATATTTATCTTTTATAATATCATAATTTTCTATTTTTACAAAATAAATTAATTATTTAAAATTAATTTAATATATATTTAAATTTTATTTCTAAATGCTTGGGAATGCTTCAAATGAGAGCATATAGGAAGAGAGCATATGAGAGCATCTGTAGCTTCCCTTATATGCTCTCCTAATAAATGTTGATTGGATGATAAAATTAAAAAAGCTTCTTCATATGCTCTTCCAATCAAGGCCATAATTAGATATATATAAATCACACATCATGGTATCTCCTACTTTGTTGTCATTTTATATTTAGGGTAAGCATTATATATCAACCTCTACTTACCCCATTCTCAGCATTACAACCTGTATTTTTTAACTCTTCATAAACCAACACAAACTTATAATTTCTATACGAAACAACATAAACTTTTAAAAAATTAATAATCATACACATTCAATCAAGACTGAGATTTACGATTACTAAACCATATTAAACCAGAAAATCGTGATTACTGTTTCACGTTTGCCTTTACCATACGACGTTGATTAAATACTTTGTGACGGTCACAACATTTGTTCAGAGTGATCACAAATTTGAGTAAAAATTAGGTTTCTTCGCAGGAATTCAGAGAGAAAAGATGACGGTCACAACGTTGGGTTTATATCAGAGTGATCCAGATGATCATGATTACAATGGAGATCCCGATGGTCTCGAAGAAGTCGATGAGGATAGTAGCGGGGAAGATGGAGATGATGGAGATAGAAGTGGTGACGTGGTGACAGTGGAGACGAAAGAGATAATGGTAGCGATGAGGCTGGTGATGAAGATGGAGATGTTAAAGCCATGAATGAGGCTAGTGATGACGACAGAGATGTTGAAGCCATGAATGAGGCTGGTGATGACGACGAAGATCGTGAAGCCAGGACTGAGACAAGGCGAAGCAAGACAAAACGAAAGATAGATGAGTCTAAAAATGAAAAAGACAATGAGGACAAAAGGCAGAGGAAGGTGAAGCAGAAGAAAGAGAAGGTTGAAGATAAATACGACATAGTGGACAGGTTTGAGTTTGAAATAGAGGATTCTGTAGCAAACTGGTTTGATGAGTTTAGGATTAATCGGAATACCATCCCAGAGAGTTCAGATGAAGAGGAAGATCTTGTTGTGATTAGAGATAGGAAAATTAGGATGGGAACTAATGATAAGTTAGCCATTGGAAGAACATTCTTCACAGAGTTTGAGTTCAAAGAGGTTGTGTTACATCATGCTTTCAGGTCGAGAGAAAACATTAGACAAGATAGATGGGGAAGGACAAAATCGGTTTTAGATGTGCTCAGGATAAGGCATGTGATTGGAAAGTCTACTGCACATTCGACAAGAATCGACAATTGTGGGTTTTGAGAACTAAATGTGGCTATCATAGATGCACCCGTAATGGGAAATGCAAGTTATTGAAGATGCAACCTAAATACATGCCTCTTGATATTCAAAGACACATTAAAGAGAAATGGAACATACTGAGTTCTATAGGAAAAGTGCAGAGAGGAAGACTTCTAGCTTTGAAGTGGCTGCAAGATGAATATGCTCAGCATTTTGCTCACCTTAGAGGTTATGCGGCTGAAATCATTGATTCAAATCCAGCATCCACAGCGATAGTAGATACAATTCCAGTTGTTGATGGTGAAGTGGTTAAAGATGTTTTTAACCGGTTTTATGTGTGTCTTGGAGCAATGAAAAAAGGTTTCTACTATTGTCGGAATATCATTGGGATTGATGGAACTTTTCTTAAACAAGCCGTCAAAGGTTGTCTATTGACTGCTATTGCTCATGATGCTAACAATCAGATATACCCAATTGCGTGGGCAGCTGTACAAACTGAAAATGCTGACAACTGGATGTGGTTTC
The DNA here is from genome assembly GCF_030686135.1 of Camelina sativa. NCBI lineage: Eukaryota > Viridiplantae > Streptophyta > Magnoliopsida > Brassicales > Brassicaceae > Camelina > Camelina sativa. The sequence continues at coordinate 26,379,816 of NC_141880.1, read as the reverse complement.
TGAAACTACTAAAAGATGATTTGAATCTAAAGGATGGGAAGGATTATGTCATTATATCAGATCGTTCTAAAGTAAGTTTTCATGTTAGTTCCCCTGATTCTTTAATTTGTCTTGTATCATTGTTCTTTGCTAATGCTTATTTTCTGCAATTATGTAGGGAATCATAAGTTCTGTGAAGAGTGAGTTACCAAATGCTGAACACAGAATGTGTGTGAAGCACATGGTGGATAACCTGAAGACTAAGCATGGTAAGAAATACTTGCTTAAAGAACGTGTCTGGCAATTAGCTTGGAGTTACAGCCATGCACAATTTCAAGAAAATTTTGAACAAGCTTAGAGCATATGATTTATCTTTGTATGATGATGTGATGAAGGAGGATACAAAGAGCTGGTCAAGAGCCTACTATAGGGTAGGAAGCAGTTGTGAGGATGTGGACAACAATGCAACAGAGTCTTTTTAACTCCACAATTGTCAAAGCAAGGGCAAAGGCATTAGTTCCAATGTTGGAAACTATAAGAAGGCAGGCAATGAGAAGGATTACTAAGAGAAATCTGAAAATAACCAAATGGAAAAAGAGGTTGTCTGAATATGCAACAGAGATTCTGGAGGAAGAGAAAGAACATACTATGCTCTGTGAAATCACAAAAGGAACACATGGGCGATTTGACGTTTTTTTGGATGGGAACTCACACTTTGTGAACTTGACAACCGGTAAAAGGGAGTGTTCTTGCTGCAAGTGGCAAATTACAGGGATTCCATGTGAACATGCTTATGGGGCAATCTTAGATATTGATAAGGATGTTAATGATTTTGTGTCTCCATTCTTTAGTACTGAGATATGGAAAGAAGTGTATGACACAAGTCCTAGTCCTGTTAGAGGTCCAAGATATTGGATGACCAATAACTACATTTTGATAACCAAACCTCCAGAACCAAATCTTCCAGGGAGAAAGAAAGGGCAGAAGAATAGTTTTGATTGGATCAAAGGGAAGAATGAGTCACCTAAGAAGAAGAAGAAGAAAAAGGCACCAAAGAAGCATCAAGGAAAGGACGATGAAGATGAACATGGGACAGTTAAACTCGGAAGACAAGGAAGAATCATGCATTGTCGTAAGTGTAGTGAAGCTGGACACAATTCAGCTGGATGTCCTAACTTTCCAAAAGAAAAAAAGAGTAAGAAGACTGAAACATGTAAGAAGAGTGTGACAAGTAAGAAGACTGAAAAAACTGAAACATGTAAGAAGAGTGTGACAAGTAAGAAGTGTAAGAAGAAAGAACTTGATGAGGTTGGTTTTCTACAATGCAAGCCGCAGAGGTAGTCACACTCTCACAAGGACCAGAAACACTCACACAAGGAAGCAATATCTAGGTACTCAAGTCAGATCTAGGAAGGAAGAAAAGGAGTAAAGGAGTTTTATTGGAAGTAGTTGCAAGTTTTTGTTTTGTTTTCAGAATGTGTTGCAGGTTTTTTTAATTTTCAGACCTGTTGCAGGTTTTTTGTTTCTCAGAAAGTGTTGCAGGTTTTCTTTGTTTCAGAATATGTTGTAGACTTTTTTTTTTCAGAATGTGTTGCAGATTTTTTTTTTTTTAGAATATGTTGCAGGCTCTGTATTTTTCAGAATGTGTTGCAGGTTTTATTTTTGTTTTAGAATATGTTGCAAACCCTGTTTTTTTTTTTCAGAATGTGTTGCAGGTTTTTTTTTGTTTTAGAATAAGTTGCAGGTTCTTTTTTTCAGAATGTGTCGCAGGTTTTTTTGTTTCAGAATATGTTGCAGGCTATATTTTTCTTCAGAATGTGTTGCAGGTTTTTGTTTTGCCTTTTGTTATGCTATTATCTTTAAACCAGTTGTCTCTTAAACCACATATAATCCAAATTGATCAACACATACAGACTCTTACACATAGCCATACAAGAGAGCCATACTAGTAACACCTACAATCTTCCCCATAGCCATACAATAGAGCTCACAATTACAATGGCAACACCTATTGTCTTCAAAGCTATCATAACTATCACCCAATTGCTCATTTGCAATCATGACTTTTTGTCAAAATTCTTCTCAAGGATTTCTTTCTGAAGCTCCAAATTTGTCTTCCACTCACTGACATCATCTGCAACTTTCTTACACTTCTCATCAACCACCTTTATTTCGTCTAACAAAGCATCATCCACCAAAACGAACAAATGTTCCTCTTTCTTCTTCTAATACACATACAATCCATTCAATATATCAGTTCAATCAAGAATTTAAATGAAAAGATCAATCCATTCTTCTTCATTGCATTTAAGCATCTCCAGAATCTCGGCTAAGGGTTCTCCACACCAACAACTCTTCGGAACACCATGAGGAGCTTCTCGATTAGCTAAACGGAGACACCGAAGAGTAGCTCATGGTTTTTTTTGAGATATCGATTTTTGGAGAATCCAGAATCTCCAAATCAATTTTTTTTTAATAAGCGTACATTGTTACCGTCACGGAATATTTAATTAACGTTGTATGGTGAAGGTAAACGTGAAACAATAATCGTGATTTTGTGGTTTAATCGGGTTTAGTAATCGTAAATCTAAGTCTTGATTGGATGTGTATGATTATTAGTTTTAAAAAAGTTTATGTTGCTATGTACAGAAATTATAAGTTTGTGTTGGTTTATGAAGAGTTAAAAAGTACAGGTTGAAATGCTGAGAATGGGGTAAGTAGAGGTTGATATATAACACCGACCCTTTATATTTATTTATAAATATATATAAATCTATATTTATTGGGAATTAAGTTTTTTTTAATAAGTTGGAGATAATTCAGGGGTAATATACTTATTTCTATAATCAATTATAATAACTATAGAAAGCTTGTTATTTAAATTCTTATGGTAATAATACTAATATAAAAAAATATATTTTATTTTTATATGATTATGTTAATAAGTTATATGTTCTTTATTTTTATTAACTTTATATTAATTGATATGTTTTTATAGGCTTTTTAGAATATTTTACGTATATTGATTTTAAGAAATCAATATAAACTTTAATTTGTATGTTTATAAGTAAATTTTAGTAAAATTTTGCCTTAAAATAGTACGTAATTATTTACTTAGTTTTAATATGTGATATTTAAACTTATGTGAGAAATGATTATATATTTAATTATTATGAGAATTTGTTAAAATATCTTTTTTAGAATAACCAATTTAAAATTATTCATTTATTATTCAGTCAACTATTTTTTTTATTATAATGGCATGTTAATGTAATTAAGTAGAAAATTTAAAAATATTTTACTAAAAAAATACATATAGCTTTCTAACAACGTATATGAGCTTTTTTCAGAAGTCTCTTTCTCTATTAATATAGGGGATGATTGACTGAGTCCGCATCAGAAAAAGGGCCAACTGGTCCGTGGCAGCCGTGGCTGCTAAGAATCTCGCACGTGTGGAGCATTTCCTTGAAATGAATCTTTCTTCCGCTTCTGCTTCTTCGTTTTGTTTTCTCATATATATTATTTTAAAGGAAGAAAAGTATATTATAATTAGTTTAAAAGTTCACTTTCTCAGATCCCGATTCCTTTCCCTTGGAACTTGAATTTGAACAATCATCATCTTCTTCGTTCTTCTTTCACGCTCTCTCCAAAATCCAGATGGATAGATACAATACTTTATCAGATTTTCTCAAGGAGTTCTACATCCCTACGTACGTCCTGTTGCAGGAAGCGGAGGAGGAGGAGGAGGCTCTCCCCACCTTTCAACCACCTGCGAGCCCCGTCCTTGTCTTCATCAACTCCAAAAGCGGTGGTCAGTTGGGTGGCGAACTCATTCTCACCTACCGATCTCTTCTCAATCACAATCAGGTCTTTGATCTTGGCCAAGAGACTCCCGATAAAGTGCTCCGCAGAATCTATCTTAACCTGGAGAGGCTCAAGGATGATGACTTCGCTCGTCAAATTCGGGAGAAATTAAAAATCATTGTAATAATATTTATTATTATTATTTTTTAATAAAACCAGAAACATATCTTGTCATTCATCCCATCTTTATTTATGTAATTTAAGGTTGCAGGAGGTGATGGCACTGCTGGCTGGCTCCTTGGGGTTGTATGTGACCTTAAACTATCGCACCCTCCTCCAATTGCCACTGTACCTTTGGGTACAGGAAATAACCTTCCCTTTGCTTTTGGATGGGTGGGTTACAACTTACGCACTCCTCACCTTCCTCCTCAGTTACTTTGGGCTGGCTATGTTTTTTTAATACCTGCGCTTTGCTTTGCTTTTCTACAGGGAAAGAAAAATCCAGGAACAGATAGGAATGCAGTGGAGTCGTTTTTGGATCAAGTGTTGAAGGCAAAAGAGATGAAGATTGACAAGTAATGTAACAACATCTATCAGTCTCTCTGTCTGTGTCCACAGTTTTAGCTAGTCTTTACTTTTGGTGACTAACTATAACTGCTGGATACATTTCTGCTTCAAGTTGGCACATACTTATGAGGATGAAAACTCCTAAGGAAGGTGGTTCTTGTGATCCTGTTGCACCTCTTGAGTTACCACATTCTCTACATGCATTTCACCGTGTTTCTCCAACAGATGAACTTAATAAGGTAACCTTCCTGCCATTAAATAGCTGTCCTTGTTTTTTCTTTTCTTTTTTTCTTATATAGAAGACACCCTTCGATTTCTCAGGAAGGCTGCCACACATTTCGTGGGGGATTCTGGAATTACTTTAGCCTCGGTGAGATATCTCCCCCCCCCCCCCCCCCGGTTGCTCCTCTCTGCTTCCTTCTAACTTTGGATTTCCAACAAGCCATAAGCAAATTAGCACTCTATCTAGTTTCCCTACGGAGTTTTGATCTTGCAGTGTCAGATGGTTGATGACCTAACAATCATATCTATCTTATTATTTGGATTACAAACCGCCATGAAGTTATTCGGTTGTTTTTATGGAAATTTAATCAACAAAACCAATTGATGACCCACGTGGCAGTGCTAACTATTGTGTTATGCAGGAATGGATGCTCAGATATCTTATGCGTTTCATTCTGAGAGGAAGCTGCACCCTGAAAAGTTTAAGAATCAGCTGGTTAATCAGGTACCTTGTTCTTTTGAATTTTGACCTTTTGGATTACACCTTCTCTTTTCATACCCCTTCCTTCACTCGGAGCTATATACTAAACAAAGAATAAATATGTTGCATTGGCTTCACACTCCCTTCTCACAATGCCAGAGTACGTATGTAAAGCTTGGTTGCACGCAAGGATGGTTTTGTGCCTCTCTTTTCCACCCTGCTTCACGGTTAGTAATATGTAGACATACTTTTTGTTTCACTGTTTTTCTGTTTCTGAGTTTCATTTTTCACATTTTTATTTGTTTATAAAGTAAAGGATTCTTGGACATGAATGATTATAATGCTCTCCAACACTACTGCCTTATCTTTTGTCTTTAGTATACTGTTATAGTGTCTGTAATGGGACTTCTGGTGTCCATGATTCTTTTCAGCATATATGTTCATTTTTTGTTTTGGGTCTCATTGTGTGCTAACCAATATAATTTTGTGCTGGTTTTATATTTTCGGTTAAGTTGTCCACATTTCTTACATTTCCAGTCTTTTGGTTGTAATTTAGTTTCTGTTTATATATGATTTTGCTCTCTTGCGCATCATTAAGGAAAACTATATGGCTTCCCCTGCAGGAATATAGCTCAACTTGCGAAGGTTAAGATTGCAACTAGAAATGGCCAGTGGCACGACCTTCACATACCACATAGGTAATTTTTATTCATCCAGTGTCTATGGTCCTGAGGGATCACTAGTTTCAGTCCAGGATTACATGTTGGATAGTCGGGGATTTTTCTGTGTGGGACCTTTAACTATATTTAGTTACATCTCAAATATACCAAAGCAATGCCCTTCTCTCTTGCAATACGCTGTTCATGCTCGAATATAAACTAGTCCAATCCCGATATTTGTTTCTGCTCTTGTAGCATCAGGTCAATTGTATGTCTGAATCTGCCCAGCTTTTCTGGAGGATTTAATCCTTGGGGCACACCTAATCCCAGGAAACAACGCGATGTAGGTCTTAAAAACTCTTGATATTGCGTGAGTGCTACACATAAGTTTCTGTATCTATCTTCTCCATGGTAAAAATAATATGCATGTTTATTTGTTCTGACACAACAGAGAGGCTTGACTCCACCATTTGTAGATGATGGCCTCATTGAGGTTGTTGGGTTTAGAAATGCTTGGCATGGTCTTGTTCTTCTTGCTCCAAATGGACATGGGACACGACTTGCCCAGGTAAGAGTTTTACAAGTTAAAAGTAACAAGGACACACACACACCACACATAGAGAATGATGATTGAGTTCATACAAATGATAACTTCTGTGGCTAGGCAAATCGCATTCGCTTCGAATTTCACAAAGGTGCAACCGACCATACATTCATGAGGATGGATGGGGAGCCCTGGAAACAGCCACTGCCACTGGATGATGAAACTGTGATGGTAGAGATTTCACATCTTGGCCAAGTGAACATGCTTGCAACTCATGACTGCCGGTCCAGAAGCGTGTTTGACCCTTTAACACCCCGCCATCAGGATGGTGCGGAAGAGTATGATGATTATGAAGACGAATCAGTGGCTGAAGGCGAGGAATTTAGAAAATTTGGTGCTGCGGATACCTTCAAGATTCCTGATGAGGTTGATATTTCTCAACTTAGTTAGACAGTTAACCATTTGCAGTATTTCACTGTTGATTCTACGCATTATTTTCTTGGTCTCTTATTGTCGCTCTTTCATAAAGGAGCCAGCTAGCAGCAACTGGTATATTAGATTGGTACCCATCTTTTTTCTTTTCATTTTTTTTTTTTTTGGTCGTTCATGCTTAATATAATGTATCTTGATTTATAGCAACGCCGTTTTTCCCTTCTGTATTACACGCAAAGCCGCCAAAGGCGAAACTGTTTTAGATGTTCCAACTGAGGAGTATCTGTTGCAACTCCTTAACACAGAATCTGACTTTTTTTATAGGGAGAACACAGTAATGAAAAAGGCAGGGCATCAAGGAGGAGGAATTCAAATGTTCATGGTTGGTCACATTTTCTCTGAAGGCAGCACCTAAATCTTAAACAAGCTTGTCATATACAAAGTAACAGGCTAACAGCACAAGACTAACCTCATCAATGTATATATACCACATGGAATAACATCATGAAACTCATGTAACCGAAAGGAAAGGCAAACATGTACACGTCTGAAATGTGTTATTAGAAATGAGCAGATTTATATATATATATATATATTCGGCAGAGTTGTTGCTAAAAACAAAACAAAAAAACGGAACAATTTGATTATTTTACGCTTTCCATTCAGCTAAGAAAGATGGGTTATACAGAGTATCTCCGAGACACTTGGAGATTGTTTCATTAGTCTTCTGGGATTCGGCTCTTTCCCCTTGCTTCTTCTTCTCCCTGTGTAACCAAAAGTAGAAATATCCGAGTTAGGCTCTTTGCCATCGTGCAATAAGCACCGTATATTCTAAAATTAGTGTAGATAGATAGGATTCAGCAACAGTATCCAGTACCTTTGGACGTACTCCTTAAGCAATTCCTTGGCTTGGACAAGCTTTGACAGCAGGTTACGATACACATCCAGGTCCCGATCCACGCTTTTCTTGTTGATATTTAGGGATGTACAAAGCTGTTCCATGAGACACTGACAAGGATCAAAATTACCTCTAGGAAAAATGTGAGATGTGAGAGTTGCACATTGCTGGGGAACAAAATGGATATCTATCTATGTAGATGAAGAAGAAAAGAAGAAAAAAAAACTAGCGACATTATTTCTTCCTCTAGATCCCCAATAAGTTTCTAGATATAACATGATTAAGCCGTTAGTTTTAAGATGGCAAACCCGAAGGAAGACGAATAGAATCACCTTGTCCAACACAGTAGGATCAGTGGCACTGGCAAGCTCAAGCAAACGAAAGAGCCCAACAGCGAAGAACCTGCTGTAACTGAAACCCTCCTTACTCCCAGCTCTTCCTGCAATGTCCTTCAGAAGTGATTCAACTTCTCCTTCCTTAGAGGAAAAGTCAACAAGGGAAGCAGAAGTCTGACTTCGTGCCCATTCCTCCATCTTCTGCGCATCAATTCTGAAAGAAGAGGGACGAAAGAAAACTTGAACAAGAAAGAAGAAAGAGAGAATTGGACTAAGGAGAAGATGGAAGGGGAAGGCAGAGAGCAAGCTAACCGGTATTGCTTAGGATCCTCATTCAAGGCTTGGATGTAAGCTTTAAAAATGGCATCTCGATCCTGATCGCTCGGATATCCATCCATGAGCTGATCATATACAGTGACAAAGCCAAGTGCAAAAACAGGATCATAACGATAAGTCCTCTTATACCTCATCAAATGCTGCTGTACAATGAGCTCCTGCAAAACCGTGTTGTAGATACTCGGGATGGGTCGCTTGTAAGCTTTTAGGAAATTCGACTTTGTCTCTGATACAGGAGGCACATCATCTGACAAGAAGAAAAAAAACAATCCACAAACATTCTTTGAGACTAAAGCTAGTGTAATGTATGAGCAAAAAATGTGAAACCTGGATAGCAAGAGAGAGAGAGAGAGAGAGAGAGAGAGAATTCACCTGCGGCGGTAACACTGGACATGCAGTGGATAGGATGAGATCTGGAAGTGGAACGGTAAGTCAAAGAGTGGCGAGAAAACTTGGTACAGATGCGAATTGCGGAGGCCAGAGGACGAGAAGGCGGGAAGTTGGGGATCTTGTCCGATTGTCCCAACGCTGGGAAGGAAAGAGAAGAGATTGCAGTTGCAGCCATTTGGGGGGGGGGGGGAATTGAAAGAGAGAAAGAAGAAGAGTTTGTTTGTTGGGAGGGAAGAGTTTGTTGCTTTTGGCCTTAAATCAATCAAAAATCTCTCTCTCTCTCTCTCTCTCAAGTGATAGTAGCCATTGGAAGGATGATGATGGCTCTCCTTTCCTCTCCTCTCCTCTCCTGGTTGAATCTTCCTGATTTTGGGATTTCTGGAGTGGCTTGGCTTATCCAACTCCACTAGTTGTCTGTCGGTAATATGACACGTGTCCACGTTAGGCCTAGGCCCATTTACTTTACATTTTTGCTAAAGCCTGGTCAAAGCCCACAGGATGTAAAAAATTCCGACCTTTTTTTTTATTTTTGGAATCTCACCCTCTCTCTTTCATCAATTGTACAACAAAGTCGTTTATTCATCCGAATTCAACTTAATTCTTTTCTTATTAGTACACTGATCTTCTCACTCTTTTTCTATGGTAAGAGTCAAAGATGAAATAGAAAAAAAGAAAAAAAAACACCATAGATTTTTTTTTTTTTTCTATTTTACGACCAAAAGTGATTTTATTTATGAATGATGAAAATTATAGTACAATTGTTCTGTTAACCAGTTTGGTAGATCAAAACAATCCGATTATACCATAGTATTTTGACAATCAAATTTAGCTAACAAATGGGCAGTTATATTACAATGATGTCGAACAAATGTAAAGCTAATGGTTTACCCCCATTTTTAAGATTCATATATTATTACCGATCAAGAAAAATGTCGGCAATAGAATCATAACGTGTGGGAATTAATGAAAAAAACTTCTAATCTGAAAAAACTGAAAAAGCTTTTTCAACATATTCTAACAAGTGAAGGTGAAAAAGTTTCTAATCTGTATAAGACGAAGAGTTTTGTAGGGCGTCATGATCGGCCTTGTGATTAGAAATTGGCAAGTGGTAATCATCCCATAGAGGGCTTCCAGGTCTCCATTCTTCTAGAATTGCATTGAACCATGCCTCGGTCCACCCCGCCGTCTCCTCACTCACCCCTACCACTGCCAATGACGCGCCCGAATCATCCTCTCCTTTCTTGCCTGCTTCTTCACTAGTATTCGCCGCCATCTCGCATTTTTGCTGATGCACCGGAGTTGACTCTTGTTTATTGAGAAACAACTCAGGAAAATTGAGCCTGGCGGTCTCACCCCTCAACTTGAAGGTCTCGCGGTCGTAGACCATAGCGGCTTCCTCTGCCTGATCGAATGTGCCTAGCCATAGATGTGTCCTATTTCACGGCATACGGATCTCGGCGACCCATTTCCCCCAGTGGCGTTGTCTGACCCCTCTATATAGCTTGGTGGCACTGAAGGGTTGAATCGGCGGTGGCAGATCACCTTCTTGTCTTAACATGTTCATCATCATCATTCTTCCGCTGAGGCTCAGCTTCATAATGTCTCTACATTACTACAAGAGTAGTTGTTGTTGTTGTTGTTGTGCTAAACATGGATGCACCTGTAGTTGATGACCGAATGAGATCATTTGTTGTTGTGTTGTCTTGAAAGGTCACTCCGGTATAAAAACGGTTGTTGATTCTGAATCGTTGGAGCGAGGGAAAATGGAAAAGCTACCCTCGAAGAAGAGACGAGGACAAAGCATGTAGTAGTTGTTGGTGGCGGTTGAAGAGTAGCATAAGTATTATGTCGGTCGAAGGTTCTGGTCTTCCTAAAACTTCTTTGAGACAAAGAGGAAGCATCACCAAACCACATGACCAAGCCAGAACTCGAATCTTTATTCTTGTCGCTACTAAATTGGAGCTCCTCCTCCTCCAACACTATCTCATCCATTTTCTCCGTTTCTTTGGTACCAAGGCTCCTGATGGATTTTCCCTTGTTCTTAGCAGTAGCCATATATTATTCTCACTATCCCTTTTTCAGTTAACGAGAAAGAAAAGAGGAATCAGTGTAGCAACGTCTTTTTTTTGTCTTTTACAAAAACAAGCAAGAACAGGAGAAACAGGGAGATTTGTATAAAGACTGAAGCTCAAAACGACACTGTTTCAAGAACAAGCCTGAAGCCGAAGCCCAGCTCAAGCCCAACAAAGTCCAACTCCAATCTTGTGCAACGGCTATCTGCAAAAGACAGAGGAAAGAGATTAACACAACAAGTACAGTCTGAAAATGGTACGGAGGTGACGACGCGGAATCGTTTTGAGCTCCTGAAATTGTGTGATGATAGAGATGCCACGTGAGAGTGCAGCTGGAACACTCCTGAAGACTCTAGATTTTAGGTTAACTCTTTGTATATCTATAAATATGAATGGCAAGATTGAGAAAATAAGAAAAGAACAAAACTTTCTATTTCTCCTTCATTTCTTTCATGGTATCAGAGCCATGGATGGAACCATGGAACTCTATTCTTCTCCTTCGTTACATATCTCAAACTGTGTTACCATCAAGCTCACTGAGCAGAACTATATGATTTGGAAATCACGGTTTAAATCGTTCCTGAGGACACAAGCCTTGCTAGGGTTTGTAAATGGAGTTGTCAAGCCACCGCGAGAAACGATTCCCATCCGTAACGACACCAAGGGTAAAGTTGAGGAGATCTCTAACCCTGACTTTGAACTCTGGTCCAGATCTGACCAAGTTGTCAAAGTATGGTTACTTGGATCTATGAGTGAGAACGTTTTAAGGCTGGTGGTTGGCTGCTCTACTGCACAAGAGGTATGTAACACTCTGGTTTCTCATTTCAATCGCACCTCATCTTCTAGTTTGTTTGAGTTACAGAGGCGTCTCCAAAATGCTGAAAAACTAGAAAAGAACATGTCTGATTATCTTAGGGGAATTCAAGATATATGTGATCAACTTGCCTCTATTAGAGACCCTGTTAGTGAAAAGATGAAGATTTTTGCTGCTTTAAGAGGTTTAGGTCGTGAGTATGAACCGAGAATCACGGTTATTGAAGACTCTATGAATAGAAAACCTGAACCCACTTATGAAAGTGTGATCTCTCGCTTGACTGGCTTTGATGACTGCTTGCAAAGTTACATTGTCTCCTCAGATGTTTCTCCACATTTGGCCTTTAATACCATGAGAAACACAAGCTCTCAATATCGAGGAAGAGGAAACAGAGGCAGAGGACGTGGTAACTACTCAACTCGAGGAAGAGGTTTTCATCAACAGTTCTCCTCTGCAAATCCTTCCACTGTTTCAAGTGACAAGCCCGTTTGTCAGATCTATAGCAAGAGAGGTCACAATGCGATTGATTGTTGGTATCGGTTTGATGAAGAGTACTCAAAGCCAAACAATGTGGCGTCTGCTTTTTCTGCTCTGCATATCAGTGATGTAACTGATGATAATGGTTGGTATCCAGATTCGGGTGCAACGGCTCACATCACCAATACAACACAGCGTCTGCAGAAGGTTCAACCGTATTTTGGCAATGATGTTGTGATGGCAAGTGATGGTAACTACCTTCCCATCACTCACACTGGCTCTGCAAATCTTCCATCAACTTCAGGTAATCCTTTAAATGATGTTCTGGTTTGTCCTGGAATAGCAAAATCACTTTTGTCAGTCTCAAAGCTAACAAAAGACTATCCATGTGCTGTTACTTTTGATTCTGATGATGTTTTTGTGAAGGACAAGGAAACATACAAACTCCTGACAAAGGGAAAGGAAAGTGATGGTCTCTATAAGTTGTAGGATAAAAAGCTTCAGACGTTCTACTCTACCAGACAAATCAAAACCTCCGATGAAATCTGGCATCAAAGATTGGGACACCCTAATGCTCAAGTCCTCCAACTTTTATCTACCAATAAGGCGATTCAAATCAATAAAAGTACCAGCAAGGTGTATGAATCATGTCGGCTTGGGAAGAGTTCGAAATTGCCATTTATTTCTTCTGTTTCTCATGCTTCTAGACCACTAGAGAGAGTTCATTGTGATCTCTGGGTTCCCTCTCCTGTTTCCTCTGTTCAAGGATTCAGGTTCTATGTAGTTTTCATTGACAATTTTTCAAGATATTGTTGGTTTTATCCACTCAAGAAAAAGTCTGATTTTTGTGCTATTTTCATCAAGTATCAATTTTTAGTAGAAAATCTTCTGCAACATAAAATTGGAATTTTTCAGTATGATGGAGGAGGTGAGTTTATAAGTCAGAAATTTCTAGCTCACTTACATGATTCTGGTATTCAGCATTACATCTCTTGTCCTCACACTCCAGAACAGAATGGATTAGCAGAGAGAAAGCATAGACAGCTCACAGAAATGGCTCCCACACTTATGTTTCAAAGTAAAACTCCTCAGAATTATTGGGTAGAGGCGTTTTTTACTGCAAACTATCTCTGAATCTCTTACCAACCACTGTTCTTGCTGACAAAATCAGTCCTTTTGAAGCTCTGAATGGTCAAGCACTAGTCTACACCGCTTTGCGAACATTTGGTTGTGCCTGTCATCCTACTCTTCGGCCATATGCTCAAAAAAAATTTGATTCTCGTTCACTTAAGTGTGTCTTCCTCGACTATACAGAGAAGTATAAAGGTTATTGTTGTTATTACCCTCCTACTGGCCGTGTTTACTTGAGCAGACATGTTATTTTCAATGAAGGATCATTCCCTTTTATGGATACTTATGCATCTTCACAATCGTTTGTGCCCACTCCATTGTACACTGCTTGGCTCAAGACGCCTTATGCTTGTTCAGTTCAGTCTACTACGACTCAAGAATGCTCTCCACCATTGGTTCAAGAAGACCTTGTCACTCCTACACCATTGGTTCAAGAAGATTCTGTTACTCCTACAAGATCATCACTTTTGATCACTCATGAAGCACAAGATGACAATGTTTCACCTGAGCTTTCGGCTAGTTCTGATGAGGAATGTACTCAGTGTACGGCAAGCTCAGACCTTGTTCCTATAGGCAACAACATTCCTCCATCTTTGCCTCAGCCGATTGTATCAGGCTCAACAGTCTCTGAATCAATTCATCCAATGGTTATAAGATCGAAAACCGGTATTCACAAGCCCAATCCAAGATATGCTTTGCTATCACATAAAGTATCTCATCCTATGCCTACTACTGTTACTGAAGCATTAAAAGATGAAAAATGGAATGGTGCAATGAATGAAGAAATGGACAATTGCAAGGTTACAAGAACATGGTCTCTTGTTCCTCCTTCACCAGATATACATGTGTTGGGCTCCAAATGGATCTTTAGAGTTAAACTCAATGCTGATGGATCTCTGGATAAGCCAGATTAGTAGCTCAAGGTTTCAAACAGGAAGAAGGAATTGATTACCTCGAGACTTATAGTCCTGTCATTCGCACACCTACAGTTCGAGCAGTTCTCCATATTGCTACACTTTTGAATTAGGAACTCAAACAAATGGATGTTCGAAATTCCTTTCTCCATGGAGACCTTACCAAAACCGTCTACATGAAGCAACCAGAAGGTTTTGTTGATAAAGAACATCATGATCATGTGTGTCTATTGCATAAGTCTCTTTATGGACTCAAACAAGCTCCAAGAGCATGGTTTGACAAATTCAGTAACTTTCTACTGAAGTTTGGTTTCTTTTGCAGTATAAGAGATCCATCTCTATTCATTTGTGCCAAAAACAATGATGCCATCTTCTTGCTTTTGTACGTTGATGATATGGTGATCACAGGAAACTCATCTGGTTTGCTTAATTCTCTGCTTGATGCGCTCAATCAACAGTTCAGAATGAAGAATTTGGGAGAACTACATTACTTCCTTGGGATTCAAGCTCAGTTTCATCCTCAAGGTTTATTTCTCTCTCAACAAAAATATGCAGAGGACCTCCTTATAGAAGCAGCGATGTCCAATTGTTCCTCAGTTGCTACTCCTCTGTCACAACAGCTCAACAGAACACCAATGCAAGATAAGCTTTTCAAAAATCCAAAATACTTCAGAAGCCTAGTAGGAAAACTTCAGTACCTAACTTTAACTAGGCCTGATATCCAGTTTGCAGTCAACTATGTGTGTCATAAAATGCATGCTCCTACTGTCTCAGATTTTCAATTGCTTAAGCGCATTCTCAGATATATCAAAGGAACCACCACAATGGGTATCTCCTTCAATAAAAATACAGACTACAAAATGAGGGTGTTCAGTGATAGTGATTACAACGGTTTCCAATCCTCTAATCGTTCCACTGGCGGGTTCTGTACGTTTCATGGCAACAACATCATATCCTGGTCTTCCAAAAAGCAACCAACTGTTTCTAAAAGCTCTATTGAAGCCGAATATAGGGCTATGTCTGAAGCTACATCTAAAATTACATGGCTGGTGAATCTTTTACAAGACCTTGGAGTTCCTCAGTTTCACAAGCCAGAGCTTTTCTGTGATAATCTAATCCAAGTTTCCATGCTCGCACAAAGCACTTTGCCACTCATTATCACTATGTTCGAGAACAAGTAGCATTTGGGAATATCATTGTCAATCATATTCCAGCTGAATATCAACTTGCTGACATATTTACAAAGTCGCTTCCGCAGGCACCCATTGAATCCCTTTGTCGCAAACTTGGTGTTGTTGTTCCACCTACACCACGTTTGAGGGGGAGTATAAAGACTGAAGCTCAAAACGACACTGTTTCAAGAACAGGTCTGAAGCCGAAGCCCAGCTTAAGTCCAACAAAGTCCAACTCCAATCCTGTGCAACGACATTCTGCAAAAGACAGAGAAAAGAGATTAACACAACAAGTACAGTCTGAAAATGGTACGGAGGTGACGACGCATAATCGTTTTAAGATCCTACAATTGTGTGATGATAGAGATGCCTCGTGAGAGTACAGTTGGAACACTCCTAAAAACTCTAGAGTTTAGGTTAACTCTTTATATCTCTATAAATATGAATGACAAGTGTAATAGACATCTAAGATTGAGAAAATAAAAAAAGAACAAAACTTTCTATTTCTCCTTCGTTTCTTTCAATTTGTTGTGTGGTTATGAAATAATGGAAAAAAATTCCCCTTTTTTATATCGGAGCAAAACTAAGATGTTGACAGATATCACTAAGCGAAATATCTTAGCCCCTCTCAAGTACGTACCACACCCTCTTCTGTTTATTCTTTGGAAGGTGAAACATTCTTTATTGGTCTTCTTAATTATTACAAATATGTGCATACAGTTTATACTTTGTTGATAGTAATTATGGTCGGCTAACCGCGGCTAAGGATGACATGAGATGAGAATGTGATTACGACGTAACGTGTATATTTTAATTAGGCTTATTCATATCATCTCTCGAGGGTTTGCAATTTGTCGTCAAAGTCAGCTTTGATTTTTTTATTTTTGGTCTTCATATATATATATATATATATATATATCCACCTACAAAAGACATAAACAAAACCGACCAAATTTGTAACACACGAATAAGAAAAAGCTTATATCTCATTCAACTTAACGTATCAACCAACTCGATTAAAAATTATCTCCTTTTGCCCTACCCATGTCATTATCACCACCATACACGATACATAACTTTCTAATGCCAATTGGTTTGGAATTGGATCAATATGTTATTATGTATGTCTGCCAAGAATTGTAAGGCGGGCGTGAATAAAACATGGAACATTCAACCTCAAAAGTAAATAATTACGTCACATGAATAATAAAGTTTATAAATAAGATATAGTTGTTATAATTGTAAGAATATATATAGGTTTATAATATCTTTTTGAATAATTAGAAAAATAAATCTTTTTTAATTTGGGTCCAAGTAGCTAGATTTCCTTGAATTTTTTATTTTGTTTCTTTTTTTTTGTGCAAACGAATTTTTGATATTCTAACAATTATATCAATTTTTTAAAAAATTCGGTGTATCACATTCCATCTTTTTAAAAGGTTGAGTTTCAAGATGAGCGTTAGTCAGTCATTATTGCTTGTTCGACACTCTTCAAATGCTGATCTTCGACATTATTCCATTTATAAAAAAAAACTAGTGTTTCTTTTGTATTTTAAAAAATGTGTATATATGATCATTCATAAATTTTAAAATCTATAACAAAAAAATCATATTCCCAAAAAACAAAAACTAGAGCATGAGAGTACTCTCTTCTCTTCAATCATTGAAGCTCTTCAATCGAATTTATTGAATTTATTTAGCATTACAGATATCTTTATTTGAACTTAATAATATATTTTGATTTGTAATTTTACAATCATCTTCTTATTATTAATAAAAAAAATATTATTAATTTTTTTTAAAAAAATTTGTACACATCACTCCATACTATAATCTGATTTTTGCCATTCATAATGATATTGTGTTATACATACTATTTTATGGTGTTGTGAATACTAATATTTACTTTATATATACTATAGTCCATTCTATTCCATATTAAAATGTTAGTACGCAATATGTAGTATGGAGTGTAAGGAGCAATCATTCAAAACCTAAATATTTTATCACTTAAGATGTCATTTTAAAGTGAACATTTAATTTGATTGCTAAGAAAGTGTAGTAGCTAGTGTCAGAATTTTGAGATGACTCAAATGGATAACAGAAGAATTGTGCAATTCTGTATAATCTGTACGTAATTATATATGAATTCATGTATATATACAATAACTCTACTATATATATAGATGTTATAACACAGGCCCAAGAAAATGTCCCTTCATCCTCTATCTCAGCAAATGCTCAACCTTTTTATTTTTATTTTTAAATTTTAGTAAGAACATTAATTGGGGGCATTAATGCAGGTCACACAAAAGAAGGGTTATAAAAGATAAATTAAAGGTGATTGCAAACAAAAGTATGACTTTCAGTTTTTCACAGAGGAAGCTCATGACACTCACCAAAGCAACACGAATGGAGTTCAAGAGTTTTTAATTAGGCTTCACATACTACATCTCCTCAAAATTTATATCATTCCATATGTGTTCGATCTTGTTTTCATGTGACTTTCCTCTTCTCTACCGTGAGTCTCTTCAATTTCCTAACCTTATGTTAACGATCATATATACCTTGTTTCTTGCCGTACGTACCACACACCACTTTATCTCAAAAATTTTACTTCTACTATACGACTTACAATATATCATGAAGACTCTTCTTCTCCTTGCTGTATTCCTCTCTTTCTTCTTTGGCTCTCTCTTGGCTAGGCATTTACCAACACCCTCCCATCCAAGTATGTGTGCTTTTCTCTCTTTCTCTCACCTCACACCTCTTTTACTATATTCAAGTCTCTAAGTTTGTTCATGTGCAGGTCATCATCATGTGGGGATGACAGGGACATTGAAGCGTCAGAGGAGGAGGCCGGACACCGTGCAGGTGGCTGGGTCTAGGTTGCCAGACTGCTCACACGCTTGTGGCTCATGCTCCCCATGCCGTCTTGTGATGGTTAGCTTTGTGTGTGCAACGCTGGAAGAGGCTGAGACATGTCCAATGGCTTATAAGTGCATGTGCAACAATAAGTCCTACCCTGTCCCATGATCAGCCTCTCTCCTACACTTATTTTACGCATTCAACCGTTTTGTTTTCCTTTTTTCTTCTCCGGGTACATGAGATGTGTACGTATAAAATGCGTCTTTAGTTTATTTTTTTTCTCTTTTTTTATCCCATTTTCAGATCCACTAAAGAAAATATTTGGAAATTAGATGAAAGCCACTCACCTACATTTGGGCTATCCCACAGGCCCACTGTAGTTTGGTCCATGAGGCCGCATTTAAGACTGCAACAACAAAGCTGTAGACAGAATTATAATTAAAAGGCAACAACAAAAGTACGTGTCTACGTTGTTACCACCAAACTTTGGAGGCTCGCTAATAATAACCACACTACCCATTTGTTACACACCCTTTATTTTCAACCATATCATCTCACCTTCGTTAAATGTTCCCACAATTAGCTCAGTATTTTACTACATACATACATACACACACGCCTTCCTTCCTCAAGGCCAAACAAACACACGAGACTTCATCCTAAGTCTTAACTTTCCCGAGTTTCTTCTCTACAACAAGATCAAATAATGGCTTCTTCCCTTCTCACTTGTGCAGTTACTGTCGTGCTGTTAAGCCTATTGCTTGGATCTGCAGACAAGGTGAGTGGACTACGTCACGTACCCAAGTCCCCTAAGACAACTGATGTCAAACACCCTGACTTTCTTGTCACCATTGAGCCCAAACCAACTATTCTCATCCCCGGTGTTGGAAGGTTCTTGCTGCCTCCTAAATGTAAGAAGCCGTTCTACCCTTACAATCCTGTCACCGGAGCTCCCCTTACAGGTGGGGGAATCCCATCATATAATGGTGGACAAGGGGCCGGACCTCGCACCCAACTCCCTGGTGGCGATGATACGCTTGTCCCGAACCCCGGTTATGAAGCTCCAACCCCAACCATTGGAGCTGGAGCAGGAAGCAACGGCCAAGTTCCACCGGTGCCACTACCCTGAGTATTATTAATTTGTCAACAAATAAGCATATCCCAGATGCAAACGGGTCTACTTTGATGTCCTGAGTCTTGGTTAGATAAGTAACCTTTTGTTTTACCAGCCGTTTCGTTTAGTCATATGTGTGCCATCTCTTTGTCTCTTTGTATCTCTCTATATCTGTCTACAAAAAGAGAGAATATTGTGTCATGTTCGTCAGATGAATTCATTTTTAGATACCATTATATATTAAATAAACAAAATGTTCATGCAGTAACATGTTAAAGAAGACTCTCCAATTAGCTGTAGATACTATATACTTAATACTAATTCTACTATATAATGACATATATAAATTCAGATTTTGATGCAAATTAAATTCATTGGTAAAACCATCGTGTTAAAGTTTTGATGCATATACTTATCAGATTGAATGTAACAAACTTTTTTTTATAATTCCCTAGACTCTGATGAGTGATTATTTAATGACCAAACCTGTAAACCAATCATAACTATATGATACGCTGATGCAAAAGGGATAATGGAAGCCACTCTGTGACCAAGAGAAGGCTACCAAACAGACTTAGTGTATCAAATAATGTATTTCTCACACAAGTCATCTCAGTAGTAGCAGTGAAAACATCCATAGAAAGGTATCATTGATGATGCAATGAGAAACAAAATATACACATGGTTTCAAATATAAGTATCAACGAACACATTTGAACATTTGTTAATCTAAAAAGGGACAGATAGAGGTTCATAATGCCGATGATCTTCATCAAGTCTACGATGTCTTGAACATTTGTTAATCTAAAAAGTGATAGATAGAGGTTCATAATGCCGAGAGAGGATGTCCCCACGTTCATTGCTCAGCCTGCACCAAGGTCTTAACGGTGGATTGGTGATCCCAGCTTTTACGAGCAGCAATATCTAGAAAAAGTATAAGAAAGACGTGAAAAGTATTTTTCTCTGTGTATCATCACTCTACAATCTTAAGTAAAAAAATGGTTTATTCAGTTCATGGTTAGTCCCCACCAGGCCACCACTGCTGTTTCAACTTTCAAGTTCAATACAGCTGGACGAAAATGCTCTGACAGAGCAGAGTCGTATATATCAGAGAAGTATTCCAGGAGTACAATGGAAGTATGAGAAAGAAACTAGACACAAACTGGAGGAGACTGAACAACGATGGTATTACATTTTCTCATCATTATTCAGAACGCTTCGGATAAGTGTAGTGAAACCCGCAGAAAAAAAAAATACAAAGCAATAAAGTGAAAGAATTCACATATGCAGATAGTGTAATCTTGAGTGGGTATCTAAAGGGATGTGGTAGAAGGAGAAGCAACTCGGTCAGCGTCTATCATCGACTTGATGTAGTACTCTCCTGCTTTGTACGACGACCTCACCATCGGCCCAGATGCTACGTACCTGAATCCCTGTTTACCATCAACGCATTCCATTTAGCTTTCTTTCCCAAAGTATTTCTCAGCTAATAAAACTTTTTAAGTAAGGAAGGGACAATTACCATTTCCATGCCAAGAAGACGATACCTCTCAAAGGCCTCTGGTGTCACGTACTCAGCTACAGGCATGTGCCGCTTAGACGGTCGCATATATTGGCCAAATGTCATAACGTCAACCCCTGCTGCTCTCACCTTCTCCATAGTCTGGACCACTTGATCAGGGGTCTCTCCACATCCCAGCATTACAGAAGTCTTTGTTAGGGTACCTGCAGGAGCATGGTCCTTAGCCATCCTAAGCACATCCAGCGACTGCTTAAAGTTAGCACGACGATCCCGCACAAAACTCTGAAGCTCTTCAACTGTCTCAATGTTATGGGCAAAGACGTCAAGCCCTGACTTGGAAACCTTTTCAACACATCCACCATCTCCACGGAAATCAGGAACTACATCACCAAAGAAAAAAGAAAATTACAAAAAAGAGAAAAAACTCATGACGATCAAACTGTTAATCCCATGATGATTATTACCTAGTGCTTCAATCAGCATCTCCGGCTTCAAGACTTTCAATCTCTTCACTGTTTCAGAAAAATGGCCACTCCCCTGATCAGGTAAATCATCTCGATCTACACTGGTGATCACAACATAATCAACTCCCCAGGATGCAATAGCTTCGGCCACATTGTTAGGTTCATTTGGATCAGGCGGTGGAGGCGTACGCGATGTCTTAACATTACAAAACCTAAAAAAAAATATATATAGAGAATTAGCCCCTTTTTCAGAGAGGAAAGATTTCTCTGGGATGATGGGGATTAAGAGGAGGTACCTGCAGCCGCGTGTACATGTGTCCCCGAGGATCATGATCGTGGCGGTGGCGGTTCCAGTCTCGCCACCAGACCAACACTCGCCGAGGTTGGGACATTTAGCCTCCTCGCAGACGGTGTGAAGCTTGAGGTCTCTCAATTTCTTCTTGATCTGGACATACCTCTCGCCGCCGGGAATAGATTCCTTCATCCATTTAGGTTTCGGGAGAGGCTTCTTCTTGGTTCCGACCTCCACCGAATAGGTATCGCCGTGGATGAAATCGGTAAGGGAAGGCGACTCATTCGCCAGCCGAGCTCGAAGAGCCTCGAGGCTCTTGGGAGATTGCGTTACGGTGACCGGAGAGGAAGAGGAGAAGCATCTCGACGCCGGACGGAGGAATCGGGAGAGTAGGGCGGAGCGAGAATGCATCTCAAACGTCGATTAGGAGGAGGAAGTCTCACCGGTGACGGCAATGAGTAGAGATGGTATAAGGTGACGATTGAACCCTCTCGTTCAGCAAGAAGCTCTTATTTGGGCCTTTTGCTGGTAAAATCAAGCCCATTATAACGTAAAGAAGAGAAACACAACTTTCCTCTTCCAATTCTTTTGGCTGTTGAGTTTTGCTTTTGAATTTCAACGACTCAGCTCTGTTCACTTCCCATTTCTCTTATTAGATTTTTTCTTTAACTGGATTCGGAATGAAATCGATGGGACCTGGAAGAGACAACAACATCTGCCTCTTGCGTTTTCTTGTCTTTTACCTTATCTCCCTTCCTTCCTTGACACTTGCTCTTACCAATCCTGACGCCGCCCCAATTCCATCTTCTTCTTTATTTTTTTCCCTTTCTGTAATGTAATGGCAATGTCAGTCTAGCTAATCGCACCCCAGATGATTGTTTGCTTCAGTTGCGTCCATTAACAGCCTCTTTCTTCCACTGGAGTCGCATCTTCTACCGGGCTGGGTTGCATCTGGAGGTGAACAACCCATGTGGGCAGAGCTGGCAAGGTACTGTTCTATGTACGTAATGCCTATGCCTCCCAACTAGAAACCATGTAAACGACGAATAATAGACCTCCCCATTAATCAGAATTCTTCTAGCAATACTTATACTTATCATTTGGTATATAGAGTAATAGACCCATGAATATTCAAAATGGTTAAGGTTTGAAGAGTACCGATGAAGAAGATTCGGATTATCAAACAAAGAATGAGAAAACATTACAATAACAACACTTTTTTGACTTCTTCTTCTTTTGCCAACCAATAAACACTTGCCACTTTTAATGGTGTGATCAGTGAGACATAGAGGATAAAACGGATTTGTGTTAAAAAGGGTTGTTGTTGTTATACTGTAGATGGTTTGGTTATTTATTTCGGGTTTAGAAAACCGGGAGTAAACCCAGTACATAGATGGTTGGTTATTAATTTCTGGTTTAGAAAACCGGGTGTGAACCCAGACGCGCCAACACATTTACTCTTCTTCTTCGTTGCTCGCTCGCTCGGGTGATACAAGTCTAGAGAGATTGGATCTGCAGAGTTACCTTACGTGCCAATGTCTCGCTACCAGTCTCCTTCCTTTGATGACGGCGAGGTTAATCCTTTTGCGGTAAGCTTGATTCCAATCTCATCAGTCATCATCTAGGGATTCCTCTTTTTTTTTTTTTTTTTTTTTCTAATTCCTTTTGTTGTTGAATTGCATTGTTTCTGATCTGATTGTCTCAGATTCGTAATGTTAATTGTATTTTCCTCTACTCCAATTCCTGGGATCGAATTTTGGGTTTCAATTTGGTCGATTGATTGATATTCATGTTTCAGAATGTAATTTGCTCATTATAGGGTTGTTAGACGCTGATAGATCAATGTAACGCTTGCTTTTTCCCATCACCTGTTGAGAGAGTGTTTGTTATTTCGAATGAGCTTTATGATCTTTCGTGTCCACGGATTTTAATTTAGATCTCCCACTTACATCTTTTTTTCGATTTTCAGTTTGGTGCTTACTTGTCTTGGATATGGGTGTAATGGTTTGTTTACTTGCACATTCATATCAGTTTCTTGTCCACTGAATTGTTTTCTCTGATGTTCTAAAGCTCTCGTGGATCTCCATTGTTTAGCTTTTTTCTTTGGTTTCCTCTTCAGAACAATCCCTCTTACGCTTTAGAGACTATTTTAAAATTCTCTTCCTATATGCTTTAAGTTCTTCACCCACTTTTGTTGTATTTGAACCTTCAGAATCCTAGAACTGTTCCAGCCGCAACGCCAAAGCTTTCCCCTCTTCCCCCTGAGCCGTATGACCGCGGTGCCACAGTTGATATTCCTCTAGACTCTGGAAAGGTATTTTCCTTAAGTACCAAGTTATAATCTCAGAATATTCCCTTGAGACTATTTTTGTATGATTGCCAACTTCTAGGATCTTAAAGCTAAAGAGAAGCAACTCCGGGAAAAAGAGGCTGAATTGAACCGGCGGGAGCAGGTAAGCTGTAATTCCGGTTGAAACCAACTAATGTCACATACCATGATGTCATTTTTCCCACAATTATTTGTTTATATAATTTTTCCCGAACTAAGAATAATTAGTTTACATCGGATTTCATATCGTTTTGAAGTGTTATGTAGGTGAAAGCATATTTATTCGTGTCATCTAATCTGTAAAGATTGGCCTCAGTAGTTTGTAGCTACAACCTTTTCTGAAATCTGTTGTTGGTATTTTCCAGGAACTCAAGCGGAAAGAAGATGCTATAGCACAGGGTATCTTTGTCAATTTTATCTTCTGTAAGAAACCTGACATTTCGTTCCATGTGAAATGCTTATTCTGCCATCTTTCTTTTGGTAGCCGGAATTGTGATCGAAGAGAAAAACTGGCCGCCGTTTTTTCCTCTCATCCATCATGACATTTCAAATGAGATACCCATCCATCTGCAGAGAATCCAATATGTTGCTTTCACATCAATGCTGGGTATGTGCTTTCTCTTTTAAATGAGATCAACCCATCTCCAGTTGCAACAGAGGTGGATTTCTTGAGTTATTAGTAATCTCTACTGTTTGGTCGTAGGTCTTGTGGTGTGCCTGCTATGGAACATTGTTGCAGTTACCACCGCGTGGATTAAGGGAGAAGGTTAGTCTTGGAACCAGTTAAAAGTTGCCATGTATACTGAGCCTGTATGATGCCAATCTGCTGACTTATGTACTTCGGGTGTAGGTCCGACAATATGGTTTCTAGCTATTATCTATTTCATATCGGGGGTTCCTGGAGCTTATGTTATGTGGTATCGCCCTCTTTATCGTGCCATGAGGTATATGCGCGTATTCATGCCACTTAAGATTGTTCTTTTAAAATACTGCACACTATCTGCTGCTGCTGCGTGGTGTGTTCCTTTATTAAGAGGGGTGCAACAAAAAAAAAAAAAAGAGTGAAGTTCCAGATAGCATCTTAATAAGTGTCAAAATTTGGATGCGAATGAGATGTGGGTTGATTTGGTTGTGTGCAGGACTGATAGTGCTCTGAAGTTTGGGTGGTTTTTCTTCACGTATTTGGTGAGTTTTGCGTTTGGTTTTTTTAAATGGGTTTTGACACATCAAAAAGTGGAAGTGAGTAAAAGCTTAAAATACGACTGCAGTTTCACATAGGGTTTTGTGTGTTTGCGGCGGTGGCTCCTCCAATTATCTTCAAGGGAAAATCTCTGACGTAAGTTACAAAATAGTTCCTTAAATCACACAAAAGGAAGAGGTGGAATGATATTATATTGTTGTGTTATGCAGAGGAATATTGCCGGCTATCGACGTATTGAGTGGGAATATCTTGGTCGGGGTAAGTTGAAAATTATTATAAAAAAACTTAAAACTGTTGTAGTACGTACTTTGAGTTGGCTAACTTTTGGTGGGATGGCAGATATTCTACTTCATTGGGTTTGGGTTCTTCTGTCTGGAGTCACTCGTGAGCATCTGGGTTATTCAGGTTTCCCTCACTTCCTGCATCACTTATTCATTTTAGATTTGACGTACGTAAAAAAGGGAAGAAGTGGTTAACAAGTTGTTCTGTTTGTGTGGGAACAGCAAGTGTACATGTACTTCAGGGGGAGCGGGAAAGCAGCAGAGATGAAGCAAGAGGCTACCAGACGAGCAATGATGGCAGCTCTCTGACCAGTGACCACATTCACACCTTTAACCCATCTCCCATTTTCCCCCAATTTAACATACAAACAGTTAACTTTTCAGATCCTCTCCTCTTCCAAGGGGGATTTACTTACTCCGCCACTCACTTCTCCTTTGTTTTCCTCGAATTTCATTTAACTATCCATCTTTTCATATTGTACTTAAAACCTTTCATATTACTCATCTTTCAAAGAAGCTCTAAAATTGTGAAATCCTCACTGTGCCTAAAAAGTGAACAATGTCCACTCACAGACGCCTTTCTCTAGGACTTTTGAATTTGACCCCCAATACATACGTGACGACGACTAAAGTACGTATGGGGTGGTGACCTTACAGTTAGGTATTATTTTGTTGTAAAGTCAATGGGTGTAGTAAATGAGGAAATGGGCTTCTGTGGTATTAAATAGTCAAGCAGTTGAGAGTGATGAGAAGATGTTGCACAAGTGGTGATATAATTCAATGTCAATTTTGAATATTTAAAAGAAAAGAAAAAAAGAGTCAATGGAGGTCAGCGAGCCAGCTGTATCTGTGTGTGACACGCGGCCCCCATCCAAACGGTTGGATATCTCCCAAACTTGTATTTAACACACACACTACTACTAACTAACTAAGCCCTGTCCCCAAGACCTGAAGTGCTAACAAAAAATACCACAACAACATTCAAGAAGAAGAAATAAAAGAAATGGCCATCTTCTGCTTCCTTGTAAACCAGAGGAAGCAAGTCCGGGGGAGAAAGCCGGCGGCCGGGTTGTGTTCGAGATGCGGAGGTGGAGCAGTGGTTGCGGACATGAGAACCTCCACAAGATTCTGTGGGGTTCCATTTTACCGCAAAGCTTGGAAGGCTATCGTCTGTCATTTCTGCGGCGCTGTGCTCAAATCTTACCACTGAGTCTGATGAATCGACGTTTTGCGTGTTAATACATTTCTTTTTTGTTTTTACTTTTTTTTATCAACAAAGCTACTTGCCATTGTATGTCGCTTGATAGCTTACCTTAGAGTCTTAGACTCTTTAGTCCTGATGAGTTTGTTATTCGTTTGTCTCTATTTCTGACTAATCATTTGTCTCTCTCTCTTTCTTACTAATGCAAGCGATCCATTTACTTTAAAAGTCTCTTCAAAACAAGTTTGGTTGATAGGAAAAAGCAGAAAGCCACATGAACGTGATGTGCGTAGCTTCCCTAGAGAGTCAAGACGAAGGAATAATCCAACAACTTGCTGCACAGCTTTCACCCTTCAAGGCGTCTTCTCTCTCTCTCTTCTTTATTTAGATCACTAAATGATAAAATTTGTTTTTCAAGAGCTGTTTTAAGTAAACTAAGAAAGAGAGAGACAAATGATTAGTAGGTAGTATGTACTAAATAATAAAGGCAAAAGACGTGTATGTACTAATACTTACTTGCACAATAATTTTTCTTCAAGCACTCTTAAAAAAGTAGTACCATAATTTGTAATAAAAACATACAACAATGTGTAAATGTGATAACCTGAAACATTTTTTCCATTTAGTAAAGTTCAATTAAAATTTGCTTATATAGTTATAGTTTGTAATCTAAATTTTGGAATTATTTATTCAATCATTCATTAAAATCGTATAATTCTATAATATTTTTTCAATAATAATAATAATAATAATAATAATAATAATAATAATAATAATAATAGAGGACTACAAAATAAGAACTTTCTATAATAATAAAAACTTTCTATAAGAACTTAACTAAAATAAGACCATCTCCAATGGTTTTTCCTATTTTTTCTCTACAATAGAGAAACTCTATAATAGAGGTGAGTTTTACACCAATCCACCTCTGTTCTCACCTCTAAAATAGAAATTGCTATTTTTTCCTCTATTTATAAAAGAACCTTTGTAAAAAAAAATAGGGTTCCTCTATAAATAGAAGGAAAATAGCAATCTCTATCTTAGAGGTGAGAGTAGAGGTAAGTTGGAGTAAAACTCACCTTTATTATAGAGTTCATCTATTATATAGGCAAAAATAGATAACCATTGGAGATGATATAAGTGAAGGAAAATAAAAAATTTCATTAATCTCACACTTAACTGATTTTCATAACTAATTTCTTTTTGGGATCTACATAATAATTATCATATGTATATGACCTTCTCTCTATTCAATTTAATACATTATGGTAAGTTAGTAACATGACATGGAGACGTTAGATGTACCAATAAATTCAAGACATGACACACTTTCATAAAAGTGTTTACTGAAATAACTTTTTAGTTTTAGCTTTCTTTTTCTCTTTCATATGAAAACTCATGAAGCAAATAAGTAAATGATAGTTATACATATGTTGTTTAAATTATGTCAATCCAGGTTTTAATCAAGAGCCAACCATGATGCATGTAGCTCGAGTACTAGAACATGAGAGAATATATAGAATAAGAATTGTTTCTTTAGAATCAAGTTAAGTAAGTTTGAAACATTAACCATATAAGTAACATAATTGCATAGAATTGTATCAGTAAATCCTATATTGTTTTTTGTAGGTATCGAAATAATCAGATGTACATATGAAAAAAATATAATTGATATTTTGAGTCAAAGATGAATCTTACCATACATGTTATAACTAAATATATTTTAGTTTATTAACTACATAAAAGCACACAAAATAACAAAAACTAAAAACAGCAATAGACAACATAATTCTTTTTGAAACAATTTTTAATAAAAAGCAAGGTAATTTTTTTAAAACAAATTTACAAACAACAACCCGTGCTTAAGTGTGGGTATTCACCTAGTAATAATAATAACAAAAAAATATTAGATTAGTCACTATGTTAGCCATAAACACACATATTGCAACTTATGGCCGTTCATCATAACAATAATTGAGAGTATAGTGGTCCTTAAAAAAATACTATTGTACTATACTAGATAGTATCCTGCACTCTGAAGTGCGGAGAAATATTTTATTAAATTTATATGGTATTTTTAAAGTAAAAAAATATGAACTTATGGATCAACAATGTCATTGAACTATTAACGAAGCTACCAACTGTAATACTGCACTATAAATGACTATCAACAAAGTCATTATCCCAGATATTTAATAAACATCTTGCCCCATTGTAGCCTCCAAACAAAACCCAGTTTTAGAAGCCTAAAAACAAACACACTCCATAGAGAAATCCATAAATGGACTTTGCTACAACTAAATATATCAAATATGCAAAATTTTCATCATGCAAAGACCGAATAATAACTTCGACGTTATTAACCCACTGCAATTTAGTGAGTGTTGTTAACGATTAACCTAGAGACAACCTAGATAATAATCCACTAGGTAGTATCCGTTACAAAATATTTTCATATAAATTTTAAATTCGTAAAATGACTAAAAATTATATTAACCTGGGTGCTACAGTATATGTGCGTTATTTTTATGTAAATTTTTTTAAAAAAAACCTAGACGTGTTTACTTTGGAACGTGAAACACGTCACTGTCCCATCCCATCCCCTCACGTTCTAATCCATCTCCTCTTGCCATATCTTATTCTGTCTCATCTTATATCGTCTTATCCATTATGGTCTCGTCTCGTCTCGTCCCGTCTCGTCCCATATCCATCAGAATTTTTTATCTTATATTTGTCTCCTTTTAAAGAATCAATTGTTAGACAATCTTTACTAAAAGAGATTGGGTAAGAAATTTAGACAGGTTACCAGAGTTCTATGTTGAATGTTTTTTATTTAGTTAGTTGAAATTATCCTAAAAATTATAATTTTGAAAATTATATAATTGTTTTCAAAAACACCAAAAATCTCAAAGTGTCCGTTCTAAAGTGGTTAATTACCTGTCGCATAGTCAATCCTTATCCAAATTAGTGAAAGCTTGTAACATCCACGAACCGGAATCCCGGTTTGGGATGTGCATCGGTCGATGCTGGTGATGCAACGGTCGATGCATGGTCGGTTTTGTGCGGTTCGAGTTAAGTAAAACGCTGCGTTTTGGGGATAGAAAAAAATCCTTAACTCGAATGTTTGTCTCATTAGTCGTGTTGAGCTGTTTTTGAGAGTAAAGGAAGAGAGAAAAGTGTTCTTGAGTGTTCTTGAGGATTTCTGGAGATTGGAAGCTGTTCCTGTAGAGATCTATAAGATTCGCAAACCGAAAATCTCGGTTTAGAGGTTGCATCGGTCGATGCAAGGTTGGTTTTCTGCGGACGATTTTAAGTTAAACGTTGCGTTTTGGGTTAGGAAAACCCTTAACTCGAGTTTTGTCTCAATTAGTCGTGTTTAGCTGCTTTTGAGAGAAAAGAAAAGAGAGAAAAAGTTCCTTAAGTGTTCCTGAGTGTTCTTGGTGATTTCTGGTGATTGGTGGCGTTTCCTGTAGAGATCTGTAGCTGAGATCGTTGTAGGAACTTTCTAGGAGCGTGTTCTTGTTTGTTTAAGGTTCAGAATCATCTTGGCAAAGGTAAGTGCAGGACCATGGCTTATCTAAGCTGGAGATTTCTATGATCTGCTTGTTATGTGTTGTTTCGCTTGTTAGATTGTTATTTAGGACGTTAGGAAGCTTTCTTGTGGCTTGGGATCGAGTTTTTTGTTGTAGAAACGAAGATCCGGTGAGAAGCTTTGGGGAAAATTGATGCTCGGCATGTGCATCGGTCGATGCACTTTGTGCGTCGGTCGATGTAATTTTTATATGACAACCCATCCTGCGGACCCCACTAGCCTCTAGCCGCCCTAACAGACCCCAAGCTGGCCCTGCAGGGCATCGATCCTAACCCCTCTGGTCAATTGGTGACAGCATGTCCTGTGGGAAGGTTGTTAAAGGGTGGGGACCAGGGTTCGAGGAACGCCTGGCGCACCAATAACCTACTGGTGGATTTGGATGAATAGTTCCTATCCACAGTGAGGGGTTAGGATCGATGCCCTGCAGGGCCAGCTTGGGGTCCGTTTGGACGGCTAGCGGTGGGCTAGTGGGATCCGCGGGACGGGTTGTCACAAGATCTGTAGTTGGGATCGTTGTAGGAGCTTCCTGGAAGTGTTTTCTTTCTCGTTTGAGGTTCAGAATCGTCTTGGCAAAGGTAAGTGCATGATCATGGCTTATCTAAGCTGGAGATTTCTCTGATCTGCTTGTTTATTTGTTGTTTGGCTTGTTAGAATGTTATTTGGGACGTTAGGAAGGTTTCTTGTGGCTTGGGATCGAGTTTTGTGGTTGTAGGAACGAAGATCCGGCGAGAAGCTTCGGGGAAAAACGATGCTCGGCATGTGCATTGGTCAATGCAAGTGCGAGGACGGCGCATAAAACCTAGGGTTTTTGTTCTATGTCGAGCATGCGTCAGTCGATGCAGTGTGCGTGTCGGTCGATGCATGCTTCGTGTCGGTCGATGCAGAGTCCTGGTTTGTTATTGTTGATTGTTGATTGTTGGTTGATGGTTAGAGATGTCTCTATTGCTTGTGTGTATAGCCAAGTAGATATGAGGATTTCCTGACTGAGTATTTATAAAATACTCATTCATTGCAATTTGTGTTTGTGGTGCAGGTAAAGGCAAAGTGTGATCGTAGAATCAAGGCAATGAAGAGGAGGATGTTCTAGTGGCTCGCTTGGTTGTCTGGCTTATGTTATGTTGCTAGAGTTGAGTCCTAGAATGTTGTTTAGGATTGATGGTTCTCTGGTTTATGTTGATTGGATCATTAGTTTATGATTGGAATTATTACTGGTTATTATTTATTGGTTATTGGATTATTGAATATTTTTTGGTATTGTTATTTCCGTTGTTTAGTGTGATTGTGGTTAGGTGACTAGTGGGTATGGGACCACTAGTTGTAGAATATTTATTTATTATTTATTATTAAAAAAAGGGTCGGGTCGTTTCAAAGCTTAATACTTAAATTTATCTACCTATATTTTTTTTATTTTGTACTTTAATCTAAAATTTATGTCCCTTTTTTTTTAAAAAAACTATTCAATATATTATTTTTCATTATTCGAATTTACATGTTCTAGTTTACATATACTGGAATTTTCTCAAAATTTAATTACTTTTTTTTAAAGTATATATACTTAATTAGTAAATTAAATTACTTAAAAAATATTGGTAAAACATATATTCAGTCAAATAATAAACCCTTTTCGATTGGAAAATTTTAATTGTATAATAGTAGTATTTTTCATAAAAATTAGTTGGCAACTCTTTTACGGTGTTTTGTCAATATTGTGGTGTATATGTAGAATACCGCAACCCATACCGAAAATAAACATGATCATCATCTTCATCAGCTAGAAAATATACAATTTTGCAATCCATCCATAATAATCAACGACAGTCTTCGTTTTTTGAAAATGTTAAAGTAATTTTGTTACACGATATTAAATTTCGTTCAGTCCCATCTCATCATGTCCCGTCCCGATCTATCCCATTAGAAATTTTATGTCCCATAACCATTTTATTTTAAATAATTATCAATATAATAATGTTATTAATAAATTTTGGTTAAGAAATTTAGATGAAATACATGTATTCTCCATTTGTATGTTTAATTTATACAGTTAGTAGAAATTATAATCTCAAAAGCTCTCAAAATAGTTTCAAAAAAGTCCAAAATTCTCAAAATATCCGTCTAAAGGTAGTAATCTGTGCCACAGGACGGGACAAAATATTTCATTCAAAATTTAAATTCGTAAAATGACTAAAAATTATATTAACCCGGGTGATAAACATAGTTGTGTTATTTTTTATGTAAATTTTAAAACATTTAAACTAGGGCGTATTTACTTTGAAAAGAAAAATATGTCCAGTCCTGTCATACCCCCTCACATCCTAACCCCATTCCCTTTCGTCCCGTCTCATCCTGTATCCATTAGAATTTTTTATTTTATATATATTCTCTTTTAAATAACTACTCGTTAAACAATATTTACTAAAAGAGATTGGCTAAGAAATTTAGTCGGGATACCAGATTTTTCCGTTGAATATTTTTTTTAGTTAGTTAAAATTATTCAAAAATTATAATTTTCAAAAATTATATAATTATTTTTCAAAAATACCAAAATTTTCAAAGTGTCCGTTCCAAAGTAGTTAATTGCATGTCGCATAATCAATTCTTTTCCATGTAAGTGAAAGCTTGACACTTGAATTTATATACCTATATTTTTTTATTTCTTACTTTTATCTAAAATTTGTGTCCCTTTTAAAAAAATATATTTAATATATTGTTTTTCATTATTCGAATTTACCCGTTTTAGTTTACATATACTATTTTTCGTCTTAGTACCATAAATCTCACAAATTAATTATTGTTTTTTAAGTATATATACTTAATTAGTAAATTAAATTACTTCAAAAATATTTTGGTAAAACATATATTCAATCAAATAATAAACTCTTTTAGGTCGTAAAATATAAACTTTATAATAGTAGTATGTTTCCGTAAAAATTAGTTGGCCACTATTTTACGGTGTTTTGTCAATATTTTAGTGTATAAGTAGAATACTACAACTTGTACCAAAAATAAAAATGATCATCATCTTCATTAACTGGAAAATATACAATTTTTTTTTGTAATCTGCCAATAATAATCAAACACAGCTGTGTTTGTTTAAAATGTTAAAGTAATTTTGTTACGGGTGTTAAATCTTGTCTATTCCCATCCCAACTCGTCTCGTCCCGATCCATCTGGTTAGAAATTTTATGTCCTTTAACCATTCTCTTTTAAATAATTACCAATATAATAAAGTGATTAATAAATTTTGGCTAAGAAATTTAGACAAAATACATGTATTCTCTATTTGAATGTTTAATTTATATAGTTAGTAGAAATTATAATTCTCAAAAACTCTCAAAATATTTAAAAATACCCAACATTCTCAAAATACCTTTTTCAAGATAGTTCTTTATATGTCATATAGTCAAACTTTTTTCGAAAATCGTTAATGTAAAATGTTTTCTATTATACAAATAACTTATTTATGTCTCATGTCCACTACTTCTCATCGTAATATCATAAATAGATTGGACTTTTAATCAGAATTTAATTTACATTTTCTGATATGAAATTATGTCCATAAACATTAATATAATTCCGATTATATTTAGAGTATATTTAAAAAATCTTATAATTAAAGATTTTCAGTCCTTGGTAGAAATTTATGTTTTAATTTTAAATTTTTAGGTACGGTATAAGTAAACAATATGCCATAGAATAAAACTTAAGTTTATGAAGTATTGTAATGTATTTTGATTATTTGCCTTATTTTAAATATTTAGACCATGTAATGAATCAATTATGTATTTTCCAAATTAGTTATGCGATTTTGGTAGTTGATAGCCGTTGTAGATACGCAACATTTATGATGAAATTGTTTTGTTCCTTCATTTTTTTATGCAGAGATTTTAGATTTTGATAACTAATTTTAAAGAATGTTTTCGTTAATATAACCGCTGATGGTGTAACATTTATTATTGAATCAAATACATTTAATTTATATTTTATGTATTGCTAAACTTGTGGAGAAATCTTTGAATATAATAAATTATATATTATTAAAGTTAATAATTTGGATTTGAAAAAGATCAGCTTTCTATATTAATTATTAGTCTATATTCAAAGATTTTTGATTATCAGATTAGTACAAACCAAAAATCGAATTCAAAAATTTGAATTTGATTAAAAAGTGAGATTGATGATAAAAAGGAATATATTAGTATTAATTTTAAAATATCCTTGATTTTATAAAAAGTTTGTTACCAAATTTTAAAAAATTAATCCAATTTAATTTAAATTTTGGAGAATTATGGAAACTGCAAGATTATGATTTTTGAAATTTAGTAGGGTGAGTAATTAAGAAATAATATATTTTAAATATATCAAAATTTAGTAAATATCAATCTAGTAAGTAAAGGTAAGTAAGTATTTTTTTTTTTGGGAACAAAATTTAGTAATTTATACCTCCAATAATATAGTAAATTTATTCCTCCCGTAATATATATTTTAAATATGTCAAAATATCACAGTTTTTTAATACTTGGTAACCAAGTTTGTTTGTTATTTGATAAATCTCATAATTATATGATAGAATCTTATACCAATTAGCACCATAATTATAGGACATGCAATCAAATAATATACGTTAAAAATCCAGCTTAAAATTTGGTATAATCTAATATAATATGAGAATTTATATTACAGTTTACAATTTTTGTTTTTTCAAAAAAAATAAATAAATAATATAAAAACATATAAATGTAAACTGTAATAAATAATTTTGTCCCGTTCTGATCCATCCCATTAGAAATTTTATGTCCCATAACCATTTTATTTTGAATATCAATATAATAATGTTATTAATAAATTTTGGTTAAGAATTTAGACGAAATACATGTATTCTTCATTTGTATGTTTAATTTCTATAGTTAGTAGAAATTATAATTCTCAAAACTCTCAAAATATTATCAAAAATACCAAAAATTCTCAAAATACCCGTCTGAAGGTAGTAACCCGTACTACAGCACGAGACAAAATATTTTGATACAAATTTTAAATTCGTAAAATGACTAAGAATTATATTAACATGGGTGCTATAGCACAAGTGCATTCTTTTTCATGTAAATTTTAAAAAATTTAACCCTAAAGGTATTTACTTTGGAACGGGAAACACGTCCAGCCCCGTCCCATCCCCTCAGTTCCTAACCCATCTCCTCTCGTCCCGACTCATCCTGTCTCATCCAGTCTTATCTCATCCCGTATCTATCAGAATTTTTTTGTCTTATGTTCGTTTTGTTTTAAATAATTACTCGTTAAATAATATTTACTAAATGACATTGGCTAAGAAATTTAGACGGAATACCATATTTCTCCGTTGAATATTTTTTATTTAGTTATTTGAAATTATCCAAAAAATTATAATTTTCAAAAAATATATAATTGTTTTTCAAAAATACCAAAATTTTCAAAGTGCCCGTTCTAAAGTCGTTAACTACCTGTCGCATAGTCAATCCTTATCCAAATTAGTGAAAGCTTTAACACTTGAATTTATCTATCTATATTTTTTATTTCGTACTTTTATCTAAAATTTATGTCCTTTTTAAAAAAAATCATTCAATATATTGTTTTTCATTATTCAAATTTACCCGTTTCAGTTTACATATATTATTTCTCGTCTTAATACCATAAATAAACTGGATTTTTCTAAAATTTTAATTATTGTTTCTTAAAGTATATGTACTTAATTGGTAAATTAAATTATTTCAAAAACAATGGTAAAACCTATATTCAATCAAATATTAAACCCTTTTAGGTCATAAAATTTTAATTGTATAATAGTAGTATTTTTTCATAAAAATTAGTTGGCCACTCTTTTACAGTGTTTTGTAAGAATACTATAACTGTACCAAAAATCAAACACATCTCTTGTTTGTTGAAAATGTTAAACGTAATTTTGTTACGGGTGGTAAATCTTATCCAGTTCCATCTTGACTGAAAAATAGTGAAAAATATAGTAAATTTAGTATATATAGATAAATAATTTAATAAACGTTATATATTATGTTTTATGAACACTATGGTTAAAAAAATTAAAAAAATATTTCATCATTAAATTACATATCAAATAAAAGGATAATGACATATCAATCTCGTTCATCACAAAATCATACAATATAAAATTAATTCAGAAGGATTTTCTTATTGTTGAGAATTTAGTGTTAATATTTTTTAATGCTTGGAAGATGGGATCAAATCAACATAGGCTTACACAAAATCATTCATCTGCAAGAAACAAAAAATATATATTAAACGATAAAAATATAAAATTATTTTAAAAAAAAATTATTTAAAACGTAAATCAGAAAAAGAAAAAAAACATATATAGAAAAAAAAAATAAACATGAAATTTCTATCAAGTGTAAATATATATGATGTGTTTTAGTAAAAAAAAACTTTCAAACAAATATTAAACATGTAAAAAATCTTAAATACGAAACATATTAAAAATCTTAAATGTTAAAAATATTATGTAAAATCGAGTATATAATGATAAGAAGTAACACTAACTTCTGAAGTACAAAAATATAGCTTCCATCCTACTTATCATTTTTTATTGAAATTATATTATAAAAAATAACAACCTTAGAACAATGAATATGATTATGAATATTGAAGTATTTCTTCTCTTTATCCTTAAAATTAAAATCACATGATAAATTATTCAAAGCAGATTGACTAAAATATGGTAATATGGTCTACGTCCCATGTCATTACCATCTTTAAAATTCAATCAAATATAAAAGCAAGATAAGATATATACCTTGAATTTTAATTAAGTATTTTGGAGATTGCGTTGATAATACCCATAGTTTTCCAACTATCACAGATCATATTCTACAATATAACAAATTAGGTCAGTGTTGAAAAAATGTTATGAAAAATAAAATATAATAAAAGAAATGTTAACTAAAAACTCAATTGTAGAGAAAATCAAAAACGTTAAACAATGGGTATCAATGGTTGAAATAATATTTTCTTTATATAAATGAATGAAGAGTATTCGGGAAGTTTAGCTTTAATAGTTTACTTAAATTAAAATATTAAGAGGATCGGGATATCGAACAGGGGACCTCCAACACATGAAATCATTCCCTTTACCACCTGACAACGGACCATTTTGAACAAAATTTCCTAACTTT
Organism: Camelina sativa; assembly: GCF_030686135.1. Lineage (NCBI taxonomy): Eukaryota > Viridiplantae > Streptophyta > Magnoliopsida > Brassicales > Brassicaceae > Camelina > Camelina sativa. The sequence continues at coordinate 26,342,550 of NC_141880.1, read as the reverse complement.
ATTTTTATATTGAAGTATGTTTTATTATTAATACCTTTAGATCCGACCCGGGATCCGCATGTTTATCCGTTTAGGATAAGACTAAAATACGGTTATACCCCTCTCGTAAATGATTAACTTTGTCTTAACTCCAATGGCATACCCTTGTAATTTCTTACAAAACTGATGTTTATTTTATAAATGACTTTTCTTTTAATAGTAGGGATATCTTTTTTAATATTACCGTAATTTATAGCAGAATAATAAAAAGGAAAAAAATTGGACGTTATAGTGGCTCTTGAGACATCGCAACATTTTTTTATCTTGAAAATCCTTTGAAAAGAAAAGACAAACAGTTCATTTTAAAAATATCACAAACAAATCCAACTTAGCTTTTCAAAATTATACAAAACCGATGAGAATTTTTTTTCCATGTAAAGATAAATTATTAAAAGAAATCAACTTCCATATATTTGGTCGAACGAAACATTAACTAAAACTCAAAATAGAGCTGGTTGTAAAAAGAAGAAACACACATAGCATTTTTTAGTTTTATATTGGACTAAAACAAATCAGAAGAAATTTATGACTATATAGATTAAGAAAAAGAAGAGAAAACAATCATCCCCTATATATTAAAAGAGAAGCATTTTGACCAAAAAAACTGACGTGTCAGCATTACAGAGCTCAATGCAATTTTTAGCAAAATAGTCTTAGTTTTTCTAATTAATTACAGCTCTGTGCCATTGTATTTACTTTTAAAAAATTAAAAAAAATATATCCTCCATAAACGAAAACCCTACACAAGCCTATCCTCACCTATAAATAACATTCTTCTTAACACTCACCATAGCAAACAAAAAAACTTAATCTTCAATTTTCACATGCCTTCTTTCGCCAAGCTTTACGTGAGTCATTTCTCATCATGGTTCGAACGTAATAGCAAATACCAGTCATCTACAAATATAATTTATGATGAACATCCTTCTTAGTTCATTTATAATGTGGAGGAAAACAGTGGCAGAAAAAAATAGGATTTTTTAGCAATTGGAAACCTTTACTCGGTAAGTATTCAAAGTTTTATGATGATCAACTCGACAATTTAATTTCTTTACACATCCAACACCTAAATAACAAGATCTATCTTACATTTGAATAGGTTTCAAAAGCTGTACTTCATGAACCAAATAACCAGACACATAAGATCAAGATTTGGTTTCAGTATTTAAGCAAAGGAGACGGTTTACCAAATTCCAGAAAGAGAATCAAAATAACCCATGAAGACTACAAAATTAATTCATCGAAAAAATAAAGGATTTCATATGTATTAATAACTAGGAATAAGCACGATAATGTGATTGCCATAATTTCATTATTAATTGTATTACATTCGAATAATTTAAATTTTTTTAAAATTATTTGATTTCAGCAGTTAATCAAATACAAAATTTTAGTTGGATATAATATTGAAGATATTCTAATCTTTCTATTCATCACATAAATTTTTGCCTTACACCAATAATTATATAATTATACGGCTATTTTAAAAATGTTCTTAATTTTACACCAATCATTATATAATTGATGATTTTAAAAATTCACTCTATCACCTTATCTCGGGAACAAATGCATAATAATTTGTTCTAAAACGAAAATATATCTATTTTGATGATTTGGTAAATCAATTGTTATGCATTTCATAATTTTCTATAAATTAACAATAATTATTTAATTAAAAAATATTAAAAAAGAAAGACGATATATAATATAACTCATCGACTGTTCGATATTTAAGGATAATTTCCCTTAAACTATTTGAGAATAATCAATTAAACAGAAAACGAATATTCGTTTCCTAATTAACACCTAAATCCCCTTGGAAAACTACATAACTAACAGGTCTATCAATTATATATTTCAAATAAGATTTTAATAACTTATTCTCCTAGATTATAGATGTAAATGACGTATGATTTGGTATTGTAATATTCTCCTAAATAAGTGCGAATCCTCTAAATGAATTCACAGTCTTTCCAATAAATCAGCACATAATAAAATCAATTATACTCCAAACCGAAATAATATCTATTATACAAAAATTTATCCATTATTTTCCGTTAAATAAGGAATTACGTATTAACAGCCTCACTCAATTAGAAATAAATTTTCAAAAAAAATGAAATATATGCACTCCGAAGTTCAAAATGATTTAAAGATTCACATTGTCTTTTACATTCAGTCATTCAGATCTTCACTATTATATATTTTAAAACATATTTCTTTCTAAACATTTGATAGGATATTCATTTCATTTTGGTAATACAGTCAGTTGAGTTATCGTTTCATAAAGCGTATGGAAAATTAATATAAACTATAATATTTTATTACAAAATACTATTGTTATATTATTTTACCGAATCCATCTTCTTATAAATTAAAAAAACACTACAAATGTATAAGATAATATTGACCTACTAAAAAAAGAATGAAAAAGTGTATGTTAAAATAAATTAAATTATAATATTGTTATGAATATATTGTATTATGTAGATGTCCATTATCGGTTCATTAATGTAAATCCTAAATCTTAAAGTTGTATCACTATATATATGTTATATCTTATGGGATAAAATAATACAAGAGAATAATTCTCAAAACCTATTGTTTATAACACGTTATGAGCACGACTAGCCGTGTGAGTTTAACGAAAAAAAAATTATGTCAAAACCCTAGCCGACTGAGCAAACGCAACACCCTAACCATACGAGAAAAACAAATCTTCGCCGTCTTTGTCTCACCACCGTTTACCATCAAGATAAGTAACCTTATTTTTAATATCAGTTTAGAATTTAGCATACGATATCATGCGTTCTCATGCTTGAGAATTCCACCATGCATGCTTCGATGAAAGCTTTATTTAATATAATTATATTGTTTCATCCCAACTAGTCAATATTATCACGCTAAGTGCTATTACTCATAATATTCATTGGGAAATTGTAACATATTATGGAAATCGATTGATGATTTAATCATTATTGAGATCTATACATTATTGTTTGTCATGTTTGATCGCCTACTTTATGATGCGTTATTGTTATTTTATTATTTGGATTGATGAATCGTTGATTTGGTGAATTGAGACTATTGTTTACTTACCGAAATTTACTAGAATATTATCCAATCTCTTCTCATGTTTAATGATTTTTATTATTGCTGATTATAAAGATCAAATTTATATGATTTTCGGTTTGTTTGGTTTATTTGGTCAGAGCTTGCTTTCACAAAAACGGTTTAAAGCGAAGGATGGAGCAAGTAATCATTAATAGACGTTTAGATCTCTGCTTCCGAACCCACCGTAGCATATCGTTTCAGATCTACTTTCATACTTCACATTATAACCCACCGTAGCATAACGGTTTAAAGCGAAGGATGGAGCAAGTAATCATTAGGAGGAAACAACCGGTCTCCTTCACATTTTTATCGAGATAAGTACTACTTTCATACTTCTATCCATTAGCAAACTAATTATTAAGCACCATATGTTTTCGTGAATAGTGAAAATCTTATTTAAAAAAAAAATTAATAGAAATTTCATAATCACGAATTTGAAAAATATTTTCATATTACTTTCTATGAAAGTTAGTTGATTAATTAAAAATCTAGTTTAATGACATAATAGTTTCAAACTAGTAAATGATGAATATATGTATATATATAGAGAGAGAAATAATGCTTATTACTTATTTAACACTCATTTATGTGATTGTTTATAATGTTTGTGATTTATTTGTTTAATCACAAATCTAAATCTAATCAAAATTAGATATAATATTATGATGAAATATTTTAAATCATGTCCCCAACCTTCTTGGTGAATACATTGAAAATTTAGTAACAAATTACTAAATAATAATTATTGATAATATTTTCTTGGCATCACTTCTAGTAGGAGGTTTAAGTCCAAGTATATGACAATATAAATTCACTTATTCTTTAGAATAATCTAAAGAAAGTAAAAGAATATATACAAGTCAACTTGTTTCTATTATTACCACGATTATATAATAGAAAATATCATTTATGGAAATATAGTAGAAAATATATACATTAAAAGTCACAAAAATTATTGTTGTCATGTAGACACAATATAGTAAAAACAATATATATATATATAGATATATATTTAAAATATTAGAATATTGTTATTTGTGACTAAGTAAAATCTTGAGATGTTGATGAATAATCATGAATCACATCCTATTGATTTAGTCTATTCTTTGAAGTGAATATGACTTTATGCAAAGAAAAAGGAAAATGTCACATCAATGGTAAGAAAATTGATATAAAAGTGGTTATAAATGTGGGTATGATATATATATATAAGATCGCGGTTAAGTCGACTAGTATCTCCACTAGAAGTGAATAATAAGTACTAAAGGTACTTATCTCATATATATATATATATATATATATGACGATAAAAGAACCTAGTGGGAGACAATTTCCACTATTCTACTATAATGTTAAGTAGTAAAAAAAAGTATTGTAAACTCTTGAAGAGTATATATACTATTGTCTATGGGAACACAATTTGATATTAATGTGTTATAATCTCCCAAATTAGTCTCAAAGTTAAAAAAAAGGTCTAAGATATAAACATGACCCAATTTGAGGATGTTAATGATTACAGAGTGGGATTCAAATCGAGATTGATAGATATAAAGTGTCATCATCTCGAGGGAGAGAATTAATGAATCCCACATACAGAGGTGATGAAACAAATATAAGATTATGTTCACACCCAAAATGAGTTTAATCACTCATATGAAAGAGCAAATCTTGAGGATTTGAAAAGTAATCATGTTGAGACAATAAGGAAGGAAAAATACTTTGAAATCATAAGTATTATTACCCAAGACAATATAAGTTTTTGGCAGATTACATGCATTATATAGAGATAAAATGCTTTCTGAAAATCTCACTGTTTGGCATGACCGGTTAAGCCATTCCGGTTCAGTAATGATGCTAAAGAATAATCAGAAATTTCTGAAAACATTCACTAGAGAACTTGAAGAGTTTTCTTAGTAATTTATTATGTGTGCTGCTTTACAAAGCAAGCCGATTATATGGCTTTTACCGACTCCATGAATTTGGATAATGTCAATTTTCTGGTACATATACAAAGAGATACTGTGGACTGATCATCCACTATATATGTTTGTTATTAACTTGCAACATGGAGTTTGCAAGAGTATTTGGTTAATTGACAATGGTGGTGAAACCATGCCAAGTAATTGACATAAATGACTTTATATGTCAAGTCATTCGCATCATGCCAATGAATAATCATGATTACTCCCCATTACAATTGGTTTGGGTCAGAACCAGATATATTCCATCTTGGTTGCTCCACCACAGTGATATAAGATGGAATTTGAAAGAATGTTGGAAATATGTTGGATATAAATCTCTCTTGATGATTGAATATCTCGAGATGCAGAGACTGTTGTTTTAGTGAGTCAGTCTTTCCAACATGAGGGGGAGAAAATAAACAGCTGGTAAAGAAATATATTGTAAGAAATTATTTTGATCCTCGTACTAAGAAATGTGCGTTAGAAATTAAAAAGATAATTTATTGGCAAAGTTTGCAAAGATGCTAAAAGCATGCAAGAGCCATTTTCTGACCTTGAGTGAAAATTCTCATATACCAGTTGTGCTCCAATTAATGTCCTAGAAGGATAAGATCAACTGCTAGTAAGTCTAAAGATCGCATGAAATGTAATAGACTTATGGTTCCAAATATAAGCATCCTCGGAAAAGAAAAGGAGCATAATTTAATATGGCACCAAAAAAGCAAAGAGTTATAGAAAATCTCTAGAAGAGATGTAGATATGAGTAAGAAAGAGATTCAGGTACCTGAGAATCATAATGAAAAGAAATCTCAATAAGTTGAGTCATGTCTAGAATGAAAAGGAACCAATAAGCAAATCGATGTCGTAATATATTTGCATGCAGTGTTGCAGTTGATTATGTTATGGATAAAATCAAGGATCATGAACCGCGGTTAATAGAAAAAGTTTATTGAAAAGTGTACACAAAGAATGATTGGTTAATCATTGAAAGAAGTAACTATGAAATAGTTATAGTCTCTTAAATAGATAATATTTGGACTTGTAGTCCTTACACTTGAAAGTGTAAAATGAGTGGGATATAAGAAGATCTTTATGAGATATAAAGTACGATTAGTAGTACAATGATTCTCATAAATTCTTGATATTGATTATGAGAAATGTACTCTCATATGGTGGAAGCAACTATTTTAGATCCCTTATGAGTTTGACAGTAAGAGCAAGACTTGATTCAGTCTATCCAGCATGTTTTCAAACTGTATAAGTATCCATTAAAGTGATTATATTGCTAAAAGCAATATATTATAGTTCTCGAGAACGTTGTTAAAGTGAGAAAACGTTTTGATACCTTTTGACAGCTTTGGGGAGTAAATGGTGAGAGTTTTTCTCTATCTGAGAATCATTGGTGTAGATCATTGTTGTTGATCTTAGGAATCTCATTGTTGGTTGAAAATAGATCGGGAACAAGCTAAGAGAAGATCTTAGGGTTGTGTAAATCCGAGACTGAACACTAATTGTAATTGTGTTCATGAAATATTTTCAAAAAAAAGTTGAGGATGTAGGCATTTGCTGAACCTCGTTAAAAGAAAATTTGTGTGTCTCTTATCTCTTCTGCACTTACAAGTGGTTCTTGTTAAGAGAAATGTACAAGAACAAGTGTAAAGTATGTTGATAAAAGTATCTTACATATAAAATAGTATTGAAGTACCATACTAAGAAGAATAGTTGAAAGAGAAAGTTTTATAAGGAGAGTAAGAATAACTCATATGTATAAAATGTTTGTTTGGAAGATTGTATATAAAAGAAGATTTGGGCTTAAAGTTCAAATAGATCTTCTATATGAAAGGGGTTCAAATGACTTGAAGTTCAATGACCCAGTAGAATATATGATGATCATATGAGTTTTGTACACTAAAGCACTGTTTATAACAGTTCCAAATAGATGCTATATATGATCATAATGCATAACCTGAAGATGATGCTTTCAGGGGGAGAAATATGCTTATATGGGTGATTGTACTCTTTTTCCTTTATCATGGTTTTTATCCCATTGGGTTTTTCCATGAAAGGTTTTTAACGAGACAACAAAAGAACACGCGAAAGATAAACACCTGAAGAGGAATATTATGATTCTGATGGTGAAAGACTATCATCTTCAAAGTCTTTGAAATACAATGATGAGATTGTGAGAAACAAAGATAATGGTAAAGATAAGTCACTTGCGAGACCCATGACCAATAGAAGAATGGCGATACACATTTACTACAGATTCGTTCAAGTGAAGATTTGGCGAACCATTTAGCAAGGCGTTTCCAATCACTACTTTTAAGAAGATACTTCATCATATTGGATTGGTCATCTCGAAGATTTCAAGTGATGTACTCATGAGGGGGAGTAAAAGCGCGCTGCACTCTTTTTCCCTTAACCATGGTTTTTTCCATTCGGTTTTCCTGGTAAGGTTTTTAACGAGGCAACATCTCATATGCGCATTTGGGACTACATTTTTATAATGGTCATCCAAGGGGGAGTGTTATGAATATATTGTATTATGTGGATGCCTATTATCGGCCCATTAGTGTAAACCCTAAATCCTAAAGTTGTATCACTATATATATGTTATATCCTATGGGATAGAATAATACAAGAGAATAATTCCCTAAACCTCTTATTTATAACAAATATCGAATTATATAAAATTAAATTTTAATAGGGATACTCTCGTGCAACGAACGGATCCTATACCTAGCCATAATTTAATTCAGAAAAAAAAATATGAAGTAATCGGATGTGTATAATATTATATTTATAGGGAATATTATGTTATCTAAATTCGGTTTTAGGAATTAAATATTTTGTTATTGTTTCCTAAAATTTCTAAAATAAGAAAATTTAGAAATAATTAATTTGATTACGGTTTCTAAAAAGGAAAACAGTTATATGCCGATATTCTCTCCATTTAAAACATTAAATACTCACGGTTTTATTCCTTTTTGATCATGATCATATATTTTTATATAAATTTCGTTTTTATCCTTTAAAAAAAATTGTCATAACTCCAATAACATTTGGATGTAATTTTTTACAAAACTAAAATTAGTTTTATAAATGACTTTTGTTTTAATAGTAGAGATGCTGCAGCACGGAGAAATAACAAAACTAATTGTTTGTGCTGTTTTTTTTTATTACAACTATATACTATAATTATTTGGCAACTAATTTATTTCTAACAATATTGCTTAAACAAGTATACATCTCATTTTTTTTTTTGATACATCTCATTTATCATTAATGTTTTTATGCCCTTGGCCGCACAGTTTATACTTCATTTTGTATTTGGTACTGTTGGTGTCCAATAGGAGTAGTAATTAGCTTTTGACTTAAATTACAAAATAAATTGCTGACGCTGACTATAAGAAATTGTTGGCGCTGATCATACATTGATCTTATATAATATAATTATAAAATGTTAATCTCTAGCTATATGTAAGTTAGAGAATAAAAAGATTGTTATAACTATAACTTAATTGAAACTACTTTAACTGCTATTCAAGTGGGATAATATTACATTGTTACAATTATATAATTTCTTTTTTTATAAGTTATTTTTGTATAAAAATATAGTGATATTTTGTATAATATACCATAAGATAATAGGTGTATTTTGTTATAATATTGTTTAAATAAGTATATAAAGATTTTGTGAGTTTTATGCCAAACCATTGAAAAAAAAAAGAAAAAAAAAAGGAATTTTAACCACTTGAGATTATTAAATTAGGGTTTTCGACGCACTCCACTCCACTCAAGTCCGGTATTTATATACTTTCCTCTCTTTTTTTACAGTCTCCGCAGTTCCTCTGTCGTGTCTCCAAGATCACACAGTAAGTTCTCTCATGTTCTCCTTTTTTTTTTTTTTTTGTCTTTCTTTATTTTGTATACAAAACTTGATTAGCGATTCCCACAACTGTACTTCTCGATTGATGTTTCGATTTTGATTTATATATGTATAGTTTTTCCACTTTTTGAGGAAACCATGGGAGACGAACACCTCCATAGTCAGGAGTCCGGAGCTAACAACCAGTCCACAGATCATGTCGAAGAGAGAAAGAAGATAAGGCTCAGAGTCAAGCAGATCCGCGAGAGACCCGATAGGATGTCTCCTATCGTGGCATATTTCAGCACCAGCTACGATCCTCTTGAGGTCGATCCTGAAACAGGCGAGCGAGTACATGAGACCCCGGAGGTTACCGTTTACACGCATAGGGATGAGCCCAAGGAGAAGTTTCAGGTTGTGGTACGCCCGCCAGGTGCAAACGTGTACTTCAAGGGCACTAGCTACTCCGGCGAGACTGCGGTGGAAACGAATACTGCGTACGCACTTGGCGTGGTAAATCGAGAGGCCAAGACAATCCGAATCTTTCCGGTTGCTGCCAACAAGGTTGACACTCTCTGGTCTCTTCTCTCTTGCTGATTTGTGTTTTGTTGATTAATTGCTTTCTTTTGTGGCTAGTAAGAATGTTTCAGTGTTTAGGGTTGGCTAGATTTTCAATGTTTTCCCAGTGTCCTGTATGGGTTGTGAATTGGAGAAAAAACAAATGTTTTGGATTTGGTTTGTGTTAGATTTTTTTTTTTGTAAGTTCTGAGTGTTCTGGGTTTTTTACTTGCAGTGTATCCGATTGGAGCCATATGTAATAGGTCAAGAAACAGAAGAAGAAGCAGAAGCTTCAGGAAGTGGGCCTCAGGTGTGCCACTTTATCTTGACATATTTTCTATGCCTGGCTTGTTTCCTACTGTTTCTTTACATCGTTTCTATGCTTGGCTTGTTTCCAAATGTATCAGTCAGTCTTACTGTTATCATTTGTATATTTCTTAAAGCTTTAGTTTAATTTCTTAAAGCTCGCATCTTACTACTACTATTATCGCTATGCCACTCTATCTTTACATCTTTTCTTTGTCTAGCTTGTTTCCTACTCTATCGTATCAGTCATTCGTACTGGTATTATTGCTGAGATATCCATAGCACTACTTTAGTCCTTTGCTTGCATCTCATGAACGGCTATATGGTATGCAATGTTGCGTATTGGTATTTGTTTTATTGAGACTCGTAAAAGGATTGTAATGTATACTTTGTAAATGATAATGTGTCTCTCTATGCAGGACACAAGCACCAGTTCTATTGTTGCCCGCAACATTCCTCCTTATGATGCCTCTGCAACTACTCCTCCTAAAGCTTATCCTTTAGATAAAATCATCGATGAGGATGAACGGGAAGCCCTTCAAGATATTTACCTCCTTCTCCAACAGGAATCCGTAGCAGCAGCAATCATCAGTGCTTACCCTGTATTTGTCCGCAACAGATTGCACAAGTTGCGAAATATCGAGGTAACACTTGATTACTTTTTACAATATACATTGGTCATCTTGTTGACTTGCACCACTTTCGCCTTTTCGTCTTTGTTTGCTCTATTCAAAGAGAGACTTTGTGCTAGTATCTAGCTCGTTAATTTGATCATCCTAGTTGCATCCATAGCTCAGATTCTTTACGCCTTGGTTTCATTTTGTTCTGTTTGCAGGTTGATTCCGAGAAGAAGATGCTTTCTGCTGCCTTATCGCTCCTCACCTATCTGGTTAAATTCAAGGACATGAACTCAACGGTTGGTCTCGATTCTGCTAACGGCCATGAGTTCCCAGGAATCATCCGTCAGAAATGTTTCAGCTTGTTCAAGGATCCTTTTCCGAGGACAAATGAGATAACTGTTGACAAGACCAACCTTCTGATAAGCTATGTTCTTGTGCTCTCTCTACATGTCGATAATTTCAAGACCGATCCAGAGGACATAGCTCAAGATCTGAGGATGAGCGCTATCGACCTGAGGAAACACCTTGTCAGTCTTGGCTGCAAATTGTCGTGGGAGAAGTCAACTTTAGTTGCGACCTTACCGACTCCACTTAAGTTTTCGGATTCCAAGTTAAAGACGAAAAGAAGAATAAAGAAGATACGCAAGGAATGATGATCTTGATTCTTGGAGAAGATCTGTTCTATTTTCATATCTGCTGTCGTGATGTCATTTTTAGTATTAGATATTATTATAGGCATCTGTGTCTTTCATTTAAAACTTTAAATGACAAAAACTGAAAGTTGGTGGAGTCATCTTTAAACAGGTGGTGGGTGGTGCATTTGGGAATTATAACATATTAGCTACTTTTTTTTTTTTTTTTTTTTTTTATGTTCTCAGTTTATGTGGACTTTCCTTGATTCTCCAGAAATGCCTCGAGTATTAAGTTTGGTCTAATTTCACCATTAAGTGAAGTCCTCAACTTCCAATGTGCATGTCTTAAATATAAGAAAAAGTAATAAGAATCAATAAACTTACTGTATCTGGGAACTCGGAAGCAGTTCAGTGTATAAAAAGTTAATTAAGGGTGCATTGAACTTGATATTTTAGAAGATTACTGGGATTTTAATATTTTGATATTTTGAGAGATTTGAGTGTAATTTTAGAAGATTTGATTATTAAAATTTGGTATTTTGGATTTAGCAAGATTTGTTAAGCTTTGATTATTGAATTTTAGGTGATTTTGATATTTTCAAAAAAAAAAAAAAAGGAGCAACTAACATAATCAAATGCGGTTGGTTAATTATAAATCCAGTAAGCTTTTTGCACACTTAAAATAAACATTGGCCATGTTCTTTCATACTTTGATTAAGAAGACATGTTTTCTCTTTGTCTCTGTAACCCATATCAAGTTTTTGAAATACAATCCTCCCTGTTGGGAAAGCTGCCTGAGAAAGCAAGTAGAGATCCACCTGCAAAACATATATCACAAAAAGACTAGAGAATGAATATAAACAAATTTGTCTTACCTTTGAGATTGGAGCAATATTGTAACTGAACATCCCAAGGAGGACTAATAGGAACAAGCTTATAGATTTTGAAAATTGTCATCTATCCAAGTGAAACCACTAATAAAGCTGCCAATGGTCTTCTCTTACGTTTTATAATAGTGTAGATCACCAGATATGGTTCCCTACATAGAACATTTAAGACTAGCACTATATGCAGCACTAACCACATAAACGGAAGAACCCCATCAAATAGAGAAAAAAATTCAAAAGGATCACACAAAAAAGGGCATGAAGACAAACTAAAGCAAACATATTGTCTTTGTCAATGCATAACAATTCGAACAACTAAAGAAAAAAAAAGATGTAAAAAGTGGTCATAGAATAGATATCCAATTTCACACTAAAGGAGGAGCTGAGAGACCACCTTAATAGCAATTTTTAGAATGATCTCTTGAGGCAGCCCGGGCGGCATGCAGAACAGTTGTTAAAATTCAGGGAGACAACGCTGCTAGTCAAATTATATCTATGATTTAAACACAATCGCAGTGACATACATTGACATGAGTCTTAACCAATCCTGTTGTGATGTTCTTACTGATATCATGTCCTGAGTGATAAGATTTTATATGGTTTGGCCGGCGAGACTTAACGAACTCATCAAAGTCAAACGAGGATTCCACTTCATCAATAATACCCATCACCCTGTCTTAACAGAATAAAATGATTAGTTGAAACCCCTGTTTTAAAAATCGCTAGGCGTTAGTCGGGCGGTGAGCGAGTGCCTAGCAATTAATCAGAAAATCGGATATAAGTCGGGGATTAATCAGAACGAGTTTTAGGAGTTTTTATTATTATATGTGATAAATAATAAAATATCTAATAGTTATACTTATATATCGGTTGTACCAAAATATTATTGAAGTATTTGACAGCTCAATTGGTTCAAGGCTTGCTAAGAACCCTTTAGATGACGAGTTCAATTCTCTGATAATGCATTTTTGTCCATTTTACCTCTTTTAATAATAAGAGGCAAAATGATAATTTGTCAGTCATCTTCTCCACATACGATTTACAGACTGTAAAACCCTAATCTAAGGCAGCTGATTTTTTTAAACTCAATTTTTACAGATTTCATTATCTTTTTATCTGGTTATGACGTAGAAATAGTAGATCTACATACTTAACATCATATTTAAGTGGAAAATCAACTCAAAAATGAGATTTCTTTTTTTGATCCGATTTTCATTCCGATTTGAGTATAATCATGGCGGCTTCTTGCTGCCTAGCGATTACACGGCGTGGAATCGGTCAAATCGGCCGATTTTTGAAACAGGGGTTGAAACTACTAATAATGTAACAATTTCTTGTATAGTGGCCAAAAAGAACAGAACCTCTATTCCACATTCTGAAAACTAAAATCTAGCTTTGGTTCCTTATAAGGGTCACAAATACCAAGACGAGTAGACAAACCCTCATGATGCTTCGGATCCTTCTCCCTACTCGGTGTGAACATTAACACACTAAGAACGTGTTTTCCTTGTGTTATAAGAACGTGTTCTCCTTATGATATAAGAATGTGTTATTCTTAGAATATAAGAACCCGTTCTTCTTACGATTGTAAATGTACATTCTAGTAGTTTCCTTATATAGACTCCATTGTATCTCTATAAATAGTTTGTAATTAGGTCATTATTATTCAAGGAATGAGAATCTCTCCTTTTCCCTGATTCTAACCTAGCCGCTCTCTCTCTTTCTCTCTTTCATTCTCTCTTGATCATTCTATCTTATTTTCTATTCTTCTCATACTCCTGTTCGTAATTCTTACATGGTATCAGAGCAGCAACGCTCCTATTGTGTTTATTCTCAAATTATCATCTTCCGCACCAGAATATCATCATGGATCTCAGCAAAACCCTAATCATCCCTGTTACACTCAAAGGTGGAAACTACTTGCTATGGGCAAGAACCACAAAGACAGCACTGTGCGGTCGCGGGCTCTGGAAGCACATTGAGAGCAATGAAGCTGTGAAGGAGACGACGACCAAACAAGAAGGAAAGGAGACCGTTGTGTGTGACAACGACAAATGGTTCCAAGAGAACCAAAGTGTTTTAGCCTTCATCCAAAATTCCTTGGATGCTCCAATTCTTGAGTCTTACTCATATTGTGAGACAGCTAAGGATCTTTGGGATACCCTACAAAATGTGTTTGGTAATGTCTCCAATCTGAGTCGTGTGTTTGAGGTAAATAGAGCAATTAACAATCTCAACCAGGAAGACATGGAGTTTACTAAACACTTTGGGAAGTTCAGATCTCTTTGGGCAGAGTTGGAAATGTTAAGGCCTAACTCGGTGGAGCCAGTGGTTCTAAATGAATGTCGTGAACAAGACAAGGTGTTTGGCTTGCTCTTGACATTGAATTCGTCATACAATGATCTCATCAAGCATATTCTTCGTTCTGACAAGTGGTATCAGAGCATGGTTCCAAGTCTTGATGATGTGTGCAATCAAATTCAAAAGGAGCATGGTTCCATTGGTTTGTTTGGAGCAAAAGGTGATCTTATCACATCCAACAAAGGAGAGGTAGCTGTTGCAAACAAGGGCTACTATAGAAATGATGGAAAGAACCGGTTCATATGTGATCATTGCAAGAAGCCTGGACATCTTAAGGAGAAATGTTGGGCTCTTCATCCACATCTTCGCCCGAGAGGAACGAATCCAAGAGCGAATCAAGCGAGTGGATATGGTGAAGGACAAGCTCTGACGGTTCCTCTAATCACTGAAGGAAACGGATCAGCGTTAGCAGCCTCCTCGGAGTTGGTGAGAAAATCTGATCTCGATGCACTCATCAAGGCTCTGAAAGAGTCTTCTGGTAACGCCTACCTTACTCTCAATGCTATGAAACCTCTTATTGTTGATTCTGGAGCCTCTCACCATATGATTAGTGATTCTAAGCTAATTAGAGATATAAAACCGGCTTTAGGAAATGTGATCATAGCCAATGGAGATAAAATACCTATTGAAGGAATAGGGAACTTAAACTTGTATGAGAAAACCTCTAAAGCTTTTTATATGCCTAGCTTCACCTCTAATTTGTTATCAGTTAAAAGAGCGACTAATGATCTTAATTGTTATGCAATATTTGGCCCTAATGATGTTTATTTTCAGGATATTAAAACAAGTATAGTGCTTGGCAAAGGAACCACTAAAGATGATCTTTATGTGCTTGAGGATTCAAACCTATCTACTTCCCTTTCTTCGTGTTTTAAATCAATAATTGATAAGGCTAATAGTTCAGTGTGACATGCTAGACTTGGTCATCCCCATTTTCGTGCTTTGGAACTTTTGTTGCCTAGTATTTCGTTTAAGAATAATTATTGTGAAGCTTGCATCCTTGGTAAACATTGAAAAACTGTTTTTCCTAAGTCCTCAACTATATATGAGCATTGTTTTGACTTAATTCATTCTGATGTTTGGACTTCACCTTGCTTATCTCGTGAAAATCAGAAATATTTTGTTACTTTTATTGATGAAAAATCAAAACATACTTGGCTAACCTTGCTTCCTTCTAAGGATAGAGTTCTTGATGCTTTTACAAACTTTCAAAACTATGTGACTAACCATTATAATGCCAAGATTAAAATTTTGAGATCAGATAATGGTGGGGAGTATACAAGTCATGCGTTCAAACATCATTTGGCCAAACATGGGATTGTTCACCAAACAAGTTGTCTTTATACACCCCAACAAAATGGCATAGATGAAAGGAAGAATAGACATCTTATGGAGGTTGCTCGATCTATGATGTTCCACACAAATGTACCAAAGAAGTTCTGGGGAGATGCTGTTGTAACAGCATGCTACTTGATCAATCGAACTCCAACAAAAATACTGAGTGACATCTCTCCATTTGAAGTACTTAACAAAATTAAACCATCTATCAATCACGTACGTGTATTTGGATGTGTGTGTGTTATGTCTTAAAACCAGGTGAGCAGCGTGACAAGCTTGACGCTAAGAGTGTCAAGAGCATGTTTATTGGCTACTCGACTACTCAAAAGGGATATAAGTGTTATGAACCTGAAGCTAGGAGGGTTCTGGTCTCAAGAGATGTCAAGTTCTTAGAATCTAAGGGATTCTATGATACAAGTAATTGGGAGGATTTGAAAGATCTTCCCTACTCTTCATCAGATAGAGCAGACAATCTCCGCATTCTTCTTGAAAAGCTTGGAGTTGCGAATAATCAACATCAACCTTGTTCTTCTCTAGTCAAGAAGCAGATGATTATGATAAAGCTGAAGATGAACTGAACTCTCTAGGTGAAGAACGTGTATCCGAGGAGGATGATCTTGCTTCCGGGGGAGAAGAACCTACATTAGAGGAAGAAGATCATGTGGAAGAACACCCGACTCAGGTTGAGGCTACAGAGGATGAGGCTACTGAAGTTATTACAGAGGTTGAGGTTACAGAGGATGAGGCTACTGAAGTTATTCCCCTCCGACGAAGTGAAAGACTCAAGTCTGCTCCTAAGAACTGGAAAAATCCTCTCATCTTCTACAATAGTCAGGCGGTGCTCACCCTATACAAGTTGTATGCACTCTGGCACATTTTCCTGTTGAGCATCAAGTGTTTCTCACTCAAATTGATCAGCATTGGATTTCACAAAGTTATGAGAAAGCTAAAGAACATAGAGTTTGGCGTGATGCGGTCGGAGATGAGACTAATGCAATGGTGAAGAATCACACATGGTATGAAGCTGATTTACCAAAACGGAAGAAAGCTGTGACATCTCGATGGATATTCACTATAAAGTATAAGAGTAATAGGGAGATAGAACGATATAAAGCTAGGCTTGTAGCAAGAGGGTTCACTCAAAATTATGGAGAAGACTATTGTGACACATTCATTCCAGTGGCCAAGCTTCACACGGTAAGAGTAGTGCTCTCATTAGCTACTAATCTATCTTGGGAATTGTGGCAGATGGATGTGAAGAACGCGTTCTTACAAGGAGAACTAGAATATGAAGTCTATATGAGACCACCACCAGGACTTGGAGACACTATTGGTCCGGGAAAGGTGTTTAAATTAAAGAAAGCAATATATGGGTTGAAACAATCACCAAGAGCTTGGTATCATAAACTCAGCTCAACATTGATGGAAAAAGGATTTAGAAGATCAGAAGCTGATCACACTCTTTTCACTTATCCAAGCCAAAGAGGTATTATAGTCATTCTTATATATGTTGATGATATTATCATCTCCGGGAATGACAAGGTAGGTATTCAAGATACCAAACTCTATCTTAAATCAGTTTTTGATATCAAAGATCTTGGAGAACTAAAGTACTTTCTTGGGATAGAAGTTTGCCATTCTGAAGAAGGACTCTTCTTGTCACAAAGAAAGTACACACTTGATCTTTTGAATGAGGCAGGTAAACTTGGATCAAAACCAGTTGAAACTCCACTTGAAGAAGACTACAAGGCTGGTCGTAAGGGGGAGCTAAATGATGCTCCTTTCGAAGATGTAAAACAGTATTGACGGTTGGTAGGTAAGCTTATTTATCTCACCATAACTCGACCTGAGATATGCTTTGCTGTGAACTAGGTGAGTCAACATATGCATAAGCCAACAGTACATCATTGGAAAATGGTGAGCCGAATACTCAAGTATCTCAAAGGATCACCAGGACAAGGCATATGGATGGGATGTAATGGAAATGCAGAGCTGGTTGGATACTGTGATGCAGATTATGCTGGAGATCATGAAGATAGACGCTCAACATCTGGTTATTGCACGTTTGTTGGAGGAAATCTTTTCACTTGGAAGAGTAAGAAACAAAAGGTGGTATCTCTCAAGTGCAGAGTCTGAATACAGGGCAATGAGGAAGCTCACAACCGAACTCATGTGGCTCAAAGCTCTTTTGAAGGATCTAGGCATTGAGACTCCAAAGCCGATCACAATGCATTGTGACAATGAAGCCGCTATTCACATTGCATCAAACTCAGTATTTCATGAAAGGACGAAACACATAGAAGTGGACTGCCACAAAGTCAGAGAACAAGTTCAGTTAGGAGTTATCTTGCCATGTCACACCAAGAGTTCTGAACAACTGGCGGACATCTTCACCAAAGCCGCGAGTCCCAAGGTTTGCGAGTATATACACTCTAAACTTGGACTTATGGACCTAACCAGGCCACCGATGAAGACCCTAAGCTATTGACTCCATACTCTTTTTCCCTTAGTATGTTTTTGTCCCAAATGGGTTTTCCATACTAAGGTTTTTAATGAGGTGGGTGTTCATAGTTTCAAGGTTAACCTCTGTTCCAAATGGTTAAGCTTGAGGGGGAGTGTGAACATGAACACACTAAGAACGCGTTCTCCTTGTGTTATAAGAAAGTGTTCTCCTTATGATATAAGAACGTGTTCTTAATAGGATATAAAAACCCGTTCTTTTTACGATTATAAATGTACATTCTAGTAGTTTCCTTATATAGACTCCATTGTATCCCTATAAATAGTTTGTAATTAGGTCATTATTATTCAAGGAATGAGAATCTGTCCTTCTCCCCTATTCTAACCTAGCCGCTCTCTCTTTCTCTCTTTCATTCTCTCTTGATCATTCTATCTCATTCTCTATTCTTCTCATACTCCTGTTCGTAATTCTTACACTCGAAACATCCTCTATTAGGTGCAATTTCCTCCCGTTCCTACTAAAACAAAACAGTAAAATCAGTCCTCTCATTTCCACAATATCAAAAACCAAAAGTAAAACCCAAAAACAAAACAAATAAGATGAACCAAACCTTTGCTGGAGCTCTTTCAAAAGCCATCTCAACATAGACGATAGCAAAGTTCCTAACCATAGGAGCAGCAGCAGGATCGGTATACAATTTCCATAAAGCCAACAAAGGCAAACCAATTTCAAGCTGATGCTTCACTCTCTTGTTAACATGACTCAATATCTCAAGAACCTGACAATTGAAATCAAAACCCACTGTTATGAACAAGGGGAGATTGAGAAGACAAAGAAGATATGGTAAGAGGAAGGAGGTTAGAGACTAGGGATTCGAGCTTGGATTCGTCGCAAAGAGCGAGTCTCGTCAGCATCTGATCGAGCATTTCATCCAATTCATTGTCCGATTTGGAGACTAACGAAGACGAAGATGCCATAGCTAATCTACGAATTTGTTGAGTTGCAAAGATTTATCAGTGCTTCTTTGCTTCTTCTTCGCTTCTTGCTTTTCTTTTTATTATGTTTTTTTTTTGTGTTTTCCAGCGAATCAGTTTAGGATCAAAGAGAGAAGACTGAGAAAGAGAGTTGCTCTTATAAAAATAATTCAAGTAGGTGTCGATCTCTTTTAAAAGATTTTTTTTTCCAAAGTTTCACCTTCAAAGGTGTGATTTTGTAAGTCATATGTTTTAACTAAAATGATACAAAAATCTCCTAGAATCACATTCTGTAGCTTTTTAAAAAAATGTGATTTTTTGAATAACAGTAGTAGATTTGAGGTGAGGTGAGAATTATAAATTATTGATTGAATAACAAGAGATTGTAAATGATTTTTATAAATTTCAAATTCAATAACATAGGACTAGATTAACACCCGTGCTATAGCACGGATTGAAATTCATTTTATTTATATTTTAATTTTTATATAAAATATAATTTATGTGATTGTTTTTTAAACAAAAATTTGGATAAAATATTATGCAATAAAATCATATGCTAAATATGATGACTTGAAAAAATATACCTATTTTGTAAGTTTTATATTGTTACTGATTCTAGAAAAGTACTCGTGCTATAACACTGGTTAAATTTTATTTAATACAAAATTTTGTATATTTTATATTTTAAAATAAAATTTTAATATGTTGTATTAGGTTATATATGTGAAGTTATTTCAACAATGTATATTCTACATTATGACTTGAATGTCATTATAAGACATAATTTTGTAAATTTGAATTGAAATATTCAAATTTTGACATGTTACTCAGTAATTTTTTTAATTCTATAGATATTATTTCTAAAGAATAATATTATTAAAGCTTGAATATTTTATAGATTGAACAATTTATATTTGTTTTTAAAAATTCAACTTATGGTATATCCAGAAATAAAACTATATTTTAATTATAATAAATAATATGATAATTTATTTGTTTCACAAAATAGACTCATATATAAAAATGAGAGGTGAAGTATAATGATAATTAACAAATTAATATGTTAAGTTAGATATCAAAAGATTTTATTTGATGAATAATTTAACAAAGGAAATTAATATGGTAAGTTAGATGATATGATTCTTTAGAATATTCTCTTGAAATTTTTTGGTATAACCTATTTGTAACCAATTAATCTATCATTAATGTATAACCTATTTGTAACCAACTTATTAAAATTATATAGTTTACAAAACAATGTTGTGTACTTCCGTTTTATTATAACCTATATGTTGTATTAGGTTATATATGTGAAGTTATTTTAACAATGTATATTCTACATTATGACTTGAATGTCATTATAAGACATAATTTTGTAAATTTGAATTGAAATATTCAAATTTTGACCCGTTACTCAGTAAATTTTTTAATTCAATAGGTATTATTTCTAAAGAATAATATTATTGAAGCTTGAATATTTTATAGATTTAACAATTTATATTTGTTTTTAAAAATTCAACTTATGGTATATCCAGAAATAAAACTATATTTTAATTATAATAAATAATATGATAATTTATTTGTTTCACAAAATAGACTCATATATAAAAATGAGAGGTGAAGTATAATGATAATTAACAAATTAATATGTTAAGTTAGATATCAAAAGATTTTATTTGATGAATAATTTAACAAAGGAAATTAATATGGTAAGTTAGATGATATGATTCTTTAGAATATTCTCTTGAAAATTTTTGGTATAACCTATTTGTAACCAATTAATCTATCATTAATGTATAACCTATTTGTAACCAACTTATTAAAATTATATAGTTTACAAAACAATGTTGTGTACTTCCGTTTTATTGTAAAGGAGATTTTAGTTGATTTTAAAAATCGCCAATTAAATAACAGGATATTTAATAATACTCCAAAATCTCCTGAAATATCAAGTTCAATACACCCCCCCTAAGTCTATTTGTAAAAGATCTTAGAGCATGGACATTGGTGTCCCCTGGTTTTTGGTCCCCCAAATTTAATAGTATTATTTTGAAAGGTTCTTATTTTTAGTATGATCATTGGTGTCTATTTGTATTTGGTCCCCCGAATAAAATAATAATACTTTGAAAGTTTAAACATTAATTATTTAAATTAAAAAGTAAATTCACAGTAAAGATTTAATAAAAATAAAACATATAACATTAATATTGAAAACATTTAAAAATTTCAAAGTTACAAAAAGTTGAAAAACAAAAACATACAATTAAGACATTAAAAACAAAAAAACATAAAACATAGAAACATCAAAAGTAAAAAACAAACATTTTATTCAACTCATAGAAATTTTAAATTTAATCTTCATTATCCGGAAAATGTCCAAAGTTAGTCCAAATATGCTCAATCAAATCATGTTTTAGTTGGTCATGGGCTAGTTTATCCCGAAGTCTTGTTTGACGAGTAATCGTAGTGCTGATATTTGAACCCACACCGGCGGCACCAACGGTATATGTTTGATCCAAATGTTCTCCGTGTTGAAATTCAGAAATAATGTTTCGGTAACTGTATGTATGTCGTTCATCTTCGACAATCATATTATGGAGTATTATGCATGATCTTATAACATTTGTCATTTTGTATTTATCCCATAAACGAGATGGATTTTTAATAACGGCGAATCTAGCTTGCAAGACTCCAAAGGTACGCTCAACATCTTTCCGAACAGCTTCTTGTTTTTTAGAAAAGGGAGATTTTTTCATACCTTGTGGAAGTCGGATAGATTGAATAAAAGTGGCCCAATTTAGATAAATACCATCAGTGAGATAGTACGCCAAATTGTCCTCCCTTCCGTTGACAACAAAGTTGACTTCCGGAGCTTGACCGGTTATTATGTCATCAAAAACATTAGATCGATCAAGAATATTAAGATCGTTCATAGTACCTGGAGCTCCAAAAAAGGCATGCCATATCCAGAGGCCATACGAAGCTACCGCTTCCAACACGATTGTCGGTTTTCCGGTTGATCGTGAATACATGCCTTTCCAGGCCGTGGGACAATTCTTCCACCGCCAATGCATACAGTCAATGCTCCCAATCATCCCGAGAAATCCACGCTGTTCATTCTGATAGAGTAGCCTTTCTAGGTCCTCCGGTGTAGGACGTCTTAGGTATTCATCTCCAAACACTTGGATGATGCCGGCGGTAAACTCGTGCAAACATTTTCGAGCTGTTGAAGCACCAATTCGTACATACTCGTCAACACTGTCAGACGAACTACCATATGCCAATTGACGAATTGCTGCAGTACATTTTTGTATAAGTGATAGACCAGCCCGTCCGGTTGCATCCTGGGTTTGGCGGAAATATTTGATTTTGGTAGAGAGACGTTGCACAATACGCATGAACAATGGCTTGTGCATGCGAAACCGTCGCCGAAATAAATTTTCTGGAAATGTTGGAGTGTCACTGAAATAATCATTGCAAAGATTATTGTGGCCTTCTTCCCGGTTTCTCTCGATAAAAATCCTTTCGTTTGGCTCCTTTGGTTCCGGAATAATATGCGAAACATCATAAATATTTTGTAAATAAGCATCAAAATTATCACCATCATCTCCTTGGTAGTGATAATGGTTTGAAGATGATCCCATTTCAAATAAAAAAAAAAAAGAGAAAGGAAGAGAGATCTTGTATTGAGGAGAAAGAGATATCTTGTATTAAAGAGAAAGGAAGAAATAACTTGTGAATGTTTTGTTGCTTTAATATTGTTTGGTGTGAATGTTTTGTTGCTTTGATATGTTTGCATATATATAATGGAAGACTAGTGAGCTTCATTGTGTAACCCGTGATATTAAAAATTGGTGTTGCATTATGGTGTAACCCGTGATATTAAATACTGCCAAGAAACATAGTACATAATGCAAAAAGAAAGTCATTACAAAACAGAGTGTAACAACCCGTGAGCCTCAACCCGTGAGGAGAGAGTGTAACAACAAGTACATAATGCAAAAAGAAAGTCATTACAAAACAGAAAATTAGATTATCCAAACAAACACAAAGTCCATTACAAAAGCAGAGTCATTAAAAAGACATAGCATGAACATCCGAGTAATTACATTACATGAACACCCTAACTAAATGTCTCCAATCTGATTTAAGTAGACATGAACAAGATACCTAGAAGACCTATGAAAATAGCCATTACAACAACAACCAGCAAATCAGTAACATTTCTAAACCTATTTTCCTTAAGTAGCTCAGAAACTACATAATCTAACATAACCATCTTTTGTTCAGTTGCGTAA
This sequence comes from Camelina sativa, assembly GCF_030686135.1. NCBI lineage: Eukaryota > Viridiplantae > Streptophyta > Magnoliopsida > Brassicales > Brassicaceae > Camelina > Camelina sativa. The sequence goes on along the minus strand of NC_141880.1, from coordinate 26,319,130 downwards.
CTCTGATCTCTAACCTGATTGATGTCTGATTCAAAGTCATTGAAGAAGGTTAAGTAATCTACCTTCTCAGCCATCACTTCATATCGTCTATCACTGTCTCTCAGCTCCTCCATTACAGCCACATCCCACCACTTGTGAATATGCATTTCTCCATCATCGACATTTGGACATGTGAAGAACCTGCAATAAGTAACAGAGTTATCATATATAGCGAAACTTTTACTTCAATAACATTAAAAACAGAACAGCTAAAATCACATACCTTCTGTTGTAGCAGTTGGATAGAATAGGCTGCGCACCACAATAGCATACCTTGGGGAATCCATGCTCAACCTCAGGTTGAGGTGGGTATTGCCTCGACTCAGCATTGATGAATATACTCTCTGCTTCATCCATAAGAATCAAAGCTTCTATTTCTCTCTCCGCAGTGTCCTCTGAGTACCTATCATACTGATCGGATGACTCAGGCTGAGAGTAGCTATAGTCTTGGCCCATTTCTGAGTTAACCTGAAGATAAACAAGAAGAAGCAGATTAGACTTAATAGAACAAATGTTAAAAAGAAATCACAATCTGATTATGTGAGTTAATACAAAAGTCGAGTTACTAGAACATGAAATAGACTTTTATAGATTCAGTTTAAAACATGGAATACAAAAGCCGAGTTACTAGAACATGAAATACAAATCAAACAGGAAATACAATGCATAGAAATTAAGCAAGAAATACAAACAACAAACACATAGTTAATATCAGAAATACTGGGACACTATCTTGTTCATGATAACTTCTTCACTCGCATTCAAGGGTTCCTTTTTGGCTAAGAGAGTGTCTAGGATGGCCAGCTTTTGTAGTTTCTCCTTTTCAGCCAATTCATCTTTCTTGACATCCCACATGCTCTTATACTCAGCAAGAGTCTTCATGTTTGTGGACTGAGCATTGTTCCTCTTTTCCTTCGCAGCCTTGATCCCTTCTGGCCTTTTCTCATAGTCCTCAACATTGCAGCTCGATGATTGTGAACCTTCAACAGTTGGTTTCCTCTTTGTCGCAGGCTGAGATGGAGGCGTGTTAATAGTGTTAAGGCTGAGCCATTTCTGCTCAAACCTTAACAAACACCAACAATGTTCAAGGTTAAACCTCTTCTTATGGTCAGCGAAGTAGATATCATGTGCATTCTTTAAGATATCATTTTCAGCATGACCAGAGCTGTTCAGTCTCTCTGCAGCTGCGATTGCCGCACAGAACTTGTTAGTTTGGTCATTTATCTTGTGCCAACGCTGCTTGCAATGTGTCACCAGCATCTGTTCACCACCATTTCTAGCATGAGGAGTGTTAGCATAGTACCGGCTAATCCTTTGCCAGAAGCTTCCTCCCTTTTGTTGATTTGAAACAATGGCATCCTTTGAGAAAGAGTTGGCGCCTCAGAAGGTTGGGAGCTGTGAGAAGGCATTTGTGAGCTGTTCTGTCCAGAAGGTGGATTACTTTCCCAACGAAAGTTTTCATTTATACCACCTTCTTCTTGACTGTTAAGCAGGTTTAAGTAAGAAGAAGACTGATAAAAGGGATTCGTAGAATCCATATGAAGAATCTTAGAGAATGAGTAGAGAAGAGAAGGGATTAGATAAGAGACGCGAGTAGAACTGAGAAGGGATTACAAAATGAAAGAGATTTATGATGGAAATAGAAAGAAGATGGTTGGGGTTTAATAGGTTAAAAGATAACTTGCAATAAGTAACAAAACATAATGACCTAACAACCAAAGTCTAATCACAATTTATGACAAGTACACTTCACAAAAGCATTCAATTTATGTGACTAAACAAGAAACTATGAACAAACCAGACCAAAATGTCACCAACCAGGACCAGCTAGTTTGTATACATTACACAGCTAGTTCGTATACATTACACATCAAGCATATCAATTAATCGGGCTATTTAACAAGATATTACTAGTCTCTTTCCCTAGTTCGTATGACCTAGTTCGTATGAGTTACTACCAAATCTGAATCTGAGCTTTTATGAGTTACAACTACTTTTGTTGAGTTACTACCGGAGAATAAACTATAGCTAAATCGATAATCCTACACACAACGATTGAGACAATCTATACACAGAGACTAACCCTGAAGCAAATCAGCGAAATCAGCAAAATCTCAAATTGGAGGAAGAAAACAAATCGATAACCCTTAAGCAAATCAGCGAAATAAGACAAACCTTTATTTCGATAACCCTATACACAGAGACTAATCGACCTTATACACAGAGACTAATCGACCATACACACAGACACATAGACCATATACACAGAGACAAACCTTATTTCGATAACCCTATACACACAGAGACTAATCGATAACCCTGAAGCAAATCAGCGAAATCTCAAATTGGAGGAAGAAGACAAACCTTATTTTGCACGATTGAACCGCCGGACAAGCTTCGGGAGACACAGCAGATCGTTTTCGGCTTGAAACCGGCGGAAAAGAGGAAGAACGACACGACGGGAATGGGTCGCCGTCGAGATAGAAGAGAGAATTTGAGAACTTTCTCTCGACAAAGTGTTTTGTGTTAACCCTACACAAAATCTTCTCCCAATCACCAGCTTTCACGTGTCCAAGTAGACGGACGTAAAACGTCCCGTTTAAAGATACGTTTCTTCATTATTGGACCTTTTTTTATTTATTTTTAAACAAGAAATGCTGGGGGACGGCTCAAATAGACGCCATTGCACATGGTATTATATCTTATTATATAAAGCTTGGTTCTCAAAGTTAGTAACTCACCAGATCGTGACACGTGTTAGTTTTAACGATCAACGATCAAAGTTAAAGACTCATCAGATCGTGACACGTGTTAGTTTTAACGATCAGCGATCAAAGTTAAAGACTCATCAGATCGTGACACGTGTCAGTTTTAACAATTAAATATCCAAATTATTAACTTATTAGATCGTGACATGTGTCAATTTTAACGATCAGAAATCACAGTTTCAAGCTTGGTAAAACGATGCATAAGATAATTGTAACCTTATTATATTAAAAAAAAACTTTGTTAATCCTAAAAGGAAAAGGATTGTAAAAACATCACTCTATATAAGCAAATAGATGATTACATATTTTTCACCAAACAAAATAATTTCGACTAGCTTTGTTTTTCTTGGTAAAATTTTCTTCTTTGTTTTTATTAGCCTTTTGTTTGACACATCATTGTTCTTGAACAAGTCTCGAAGGCATTTTGTTTGGTGTCTAATCGAAAGAACTATAGAAAAAAATTCCTAGATAAACCCACGTGTTTTCGTCGTTGTTTCTTTGAATTTTGTTTTGTTTCTCAATTTCATAATGCATACTACGCAATATTTGACTTTGAAGTGTTAACTATGTTTCTTATGCATAATAATTAAGGTTTTTGGGATTAATAAATTTCTCACGGTGTTATTATTATTTCTATTAATTTGCAGGGCAAGTAGCATAAAAAAAAAAGATAAATACACAAATACAAGATAACAACAGAGATTATTAATGGTAAATAATATATTTGTAACATATAGTATATCTAGGTGTAAAAATACTTTTAATGGTAACATACATAAAAGATTTGTATATAGCAAAAAAAATTATAAATAATGTACAATAAATTTTATTACATTTTTATTAAATTAAATTTTATTTACAAAATTTTAAACCCGCACGTCGGGCGGATCATTATCTAATATTTTTATAAGTTTAAGTTTCAGTTCTCAGTTTTTTTGAAAAATTGGAAACTATAATGTTGATGGGGGAATTGGCACCCCCAACATACCGGTCTAAACCAAAAAGCAAACCAGTTATCCAACCCGGAAATTTGGCCCAACATCAAATCTGGCTTTTGGACAAAGATCCAACAAGATTGAAAGGCCCAGTCCAAAAACAACAAGTCGACCTTCTAGGTCGCCTCATGATCAACCTGAATAGGAAGAAGAAATTTTCCTCATTTCAATTCGAAGCATTAGCAAAGTGTACATAATATGTAATCTAAGAAAATAATATAAATAGAGGGGAATCCCCTTCTTGTAAGGCATCCAACAATTATTACAAAAAATCATAGTTTTTCATTTTTCTTAAGCGAAAACCCTAACTTATTTCCCAAGAGATTTAAATTCCCTTTTTATTCCTAGGTTTAATCGAGTTTCTTGAGAGAGTTATTAAGTAAATTTGTTTCCCCTTTCATATAACTTCATTGTGTGAAACTCAGTTTCTACATATAAGTACATAAATTTACTAATTTAGTATTCCAATAATGAGTTGAAAATGTTTATTTACGTATTATAAAATAAAATATTTATTCAGAAGTAGGTCTCGGCAAATTATCCGAATCCAACGATCATATCTGAACCCGAATACAAAATTTATAAATACCTGAACAGATTTTATATCTTACTATCCAAAAATTCGAACCCGAATATATCTGCAATATAGTAATAATACATAAGTAATATTTATATTTGTAAGTGTCCAAAATATTTGGAATTTAGGATATTTTGGATATTTTTTTAGTATTTTAGACAAATTTGAATACCAAGACTTTAAGTTTTGAGAATTTTAAATAATTTGAATCCAAACCCGAAATACCTGATCTGAACTCGATATCTAAATCCGAACGGGTTCCATATCTCTAAATCCAAAAATCTGAAATATTTGAACCGAATAATCAGAAGTAATTTTATTAAAATTAAGAGAATTTGTTAAAAATTGTTAAAAATACCCTTTTTGGGATACCGCTTTTCAAAAATACCCTATTTTTTAACATTTTCATTTTTACCCTCTTTTAGATAATTTTAATGTGTTAAATTCATTTTTAGAATTTTTTTTTAGGTTTGGGTTATCATTTTATATTTAGGATATAGTTTTGGAGGGTTAGGGTTTAGTATTTGGAGTTTAGAAGTTGTGTATGAATTGATGCATTTTTGTATTGCTATTGAGACGTTATTTATATAGTTCTTTGAAGATGGTAAAATTAGATGTGATACGAGATCGATAAAATATTGGTGAGCAAGCAAAAAATCTAAAAATATATATATGGCAATTTTGAATTAATGCAAAAGGTTTATGATTAAGACAACCAATATTTCACTAAGTTGTTCTATATGTAATTAATTTACATTTTCTATACTATATCGAGTTAATGTATAATAAGAATAGGAAATGTATATTTGATTTCGGTTGTTTATTAATTAGTTTCCATTGGCTATATTGTCTAAAGGTTATTAGTTTCTGTTTGTTATATTCCAATGATTGTGGAAATAATCTTTATTAGGTATGTAAATATCACACGAACTAAAAAAAAAAAAAAAAGAGAAAAGAAAAAAAAAGAAGCTAAAGACGAAACCAAGCTTGACAAAAAAAAGAAAAGAAACCAAGCTATATCGGGCGCTAACTTGATGACCCAAGAAGGCCCAAGTATTCATCATGGTCCAAAAAGCAAAAATACCCTAAAATTGAATATAATAAAAAGAAAAACATTTTTTACGTCTCTCTCTCCATTGGATTGAATCTGCCGCAGCTGCAATTCGATCATCATCTCCTATTTGGTGTGGTGTGGTGTGGTTTGGGTGTTCAATCGTTTCTATGAGTTCCGGTCTGAAGGAAGATTTCCTCGATTGTATCGTGCGTTTAGAGGAGACGCACATTCAACAAGGCTTCGACGAGGGTTACGGAAAGGGTCTTGTGTCGGGTCGGGAAGACGCTCGTCATCTGGGTTTGAAACTCGGGTTCGAGACAGGCGAGCTCATCGGGTTCTACAAAGGCTGCTCTTTTCTTTGGAATTCAGCTCTCCGTGTTTATCCCACTCGCTTCTCCCCTCAGCTCCACAAGCATCTCAATGATTTCCATGTCTTGCTCGTTAAGTTCCCTCTTTTGGATCCCGAGGACGAAGCCAAAGACCGGATCAAGGATCATCTCCGAGTCAAATTCAACATCATTTGCGCATCTCTCGGCGTTTCCAAGAAACAGTTGGAGTTCAAAGGATACCCAAATCCTTCCTCCAATCTCGACTTCTAGGACATCCCTCCTCCATACGAGCACTCTCTTGTATTATTATTGTATTTGTATGTATGGCTTTCAAGAGGCGTGTGTGTCGACGTCAATCTCTGTTTTTTTTTGTTTTTTTTTATTGGCTTTTCCTTTTTTCTGCGACATGTGACTTCTGACCACATATCTAATTGTGGTGGATGGATACTGTCAGAGCTTCTTTTATTTGTTTTTTTTTTTGGCCTTACAACGAACAAACGTTCTCACATCTGTAAAATATATCTATAGGGGGTGGTCCGAGGAGATGTTGAGAGAGATGCTTGGTTGCTGCAAGGTATACATATCTGAAGCGCGGAACAAGACGGCCCTCGAAGCCATTGAGAGAGCTGTAAAGCCTTTTCCACCAGCTGCAATCGTCAACAAGTTTGAAGATGCGGCTTATGGCAGGGTCGGTTATACTGTTGTATCCTCGCTTGCTACTGGGTCATCTTCATCCCTGAAGAGTGCAGCGTTTGCAATGGTTAAGACTGCTCTCGACACCATCAATCTTGAGTTGCACTCTGGATCCCATCCCCGCCTTGGAGTGGTCGACCACATATGCTTTCACCCCTTGTCTCAAACCTCTATTGAACAAGTTTCTTCCGTTGCCAATTCCCTAGCAATGGACATCGGCTCCACTCTTCGAGGTTAGTAACTTAATAGAACACCTCACTAGCAACTAACCTGTGAATTCCTCCATTTTAAAAGACACTTATTAAGCTAAGAACAGAACATTGTTTGTATGCTGCAGTTGATGTATACTTGGTGATAGGTTGTGTGATGTCCTGTCTTTCATTATCTTATCATCTTTATTAGGCCATAGAACATGGAAGTCTTTGAAGTAATAATACTCTGCTCTTAGCAGAGCATTGTTTGTATGCTGTAGTTGATGTTTGTGATAGGCTGAGTGTTGTTCTGTCTTTATTATCTCATCGTCTTTATTAGGCCATAGAACATGGAAGTCTTTGTATTAACACTCTGCTCTAAGCAGAGCGTTGTTTGTATGCTGTAGTTAATGTTTGAGATAGGCAGAGTGATGTCCTGCCTTTATTATCTCTATAGGCCATAGAACGTGGAAGTCTTTGTAGCAACACTCTGCTCTTAGCAGATCATTGTTTGTATGTTGTAGTTGATGTTTGTGATAGGCAGAGTGGTGTCCTGTCTTTGTTATCTCATCAACTCTAGGCCATAGAACGTGGAAGTCTTTGTAGTAATACTCTGTTGTTCTTAGGCCTTAGCAGAGCATTGTTTGTAGTTTTGTCGGCTGTAGTTGATGTGTACTTTGTGATAGCCAGAGTTATGTCCTGTCTTGTTTATGGCTTCACCATCTTCTAGGCCATAGAACATGAAAGTCTTTGTAGCATTCTCTATATTGGTATGTGGAATGAGATACCCGACCCTCCCTGGTGCAGTTCCTACATATCTATATGGAGCAGCAGATAAGGAGCAGTGCACGCTGGATTCGATCAGAAGGAAGCTGGGATACTTCAAGGCAAACAGGGAGGGACATGAATGGGCAGGTGGGTTGGAGCTGGAGATGGTGCCAGTGAAGCCAGACGCAGGGCCACAAGAGGTGAGCAAAGCCAAAGGGGTTGTAGCGGTTGGGGCGTGCGGGTGGGTGAGTAACTATAACGTACCAGTCATGTCAAACAATCTCAAGGCAGTGAGGAGAATATCAAGGAAGACGAGCGAGAGAGGAGGGGGCTTGGCTTCAGTGCAGACAATGGCGCTTGTGCATGGGGAAGGAGTTATAGAGGTCGCCTGTAACTTGTTGAATCCAAGTCAAGTGGGAGGAGATGAAGTACAGGGACTGATTGAGAGGCTTGGCAGAGAGGAAGGTCTGCTTGTGGGAAAAGGGTATTATACGGACTATACACCCGACCAGATTGCTCAACGATATATTGACTTGCTCAACAATTCAAAACTTTCAAAGTAAACAAAAAAAACATTATGATGTTGTCATTTGTGGAACGAATTATTACGGACATCGATCATTTGTCTTCATTTTGTGTTTAGATATGCTATATATTGCCATGAGTATATATTGAAATTAGCAAAAGATGAACTAAAAAGGTGAAATGATCAACAGATGATACGTTCGTTGAGGCCAAAACATAAAATCTCATCATTGGTGTTTTTCTCTCAGCGACAACTGTGAGAGAATTCTTTTGTGTAGCCTTGTCTTTTGCATTAGCATTTTTGCCTTATTTTGCATATCTAAATGGGAACTGATGTGCTGTTAAAAAAAAAAAAAGGAGGGAATTTATGCAAGTCATATCAACTAATGTGTAATTAATGTTATTGGTAGCATTGTGACCATGTTCCGTGTAGTAGTAATTAACATCTATGTCCTTGAAATTTATATATATGAAATGATTTGTTAAAATGGAAAAGACAACTGCTTTAATATTAATTTGGTCGTAGGTAAAATTTGAGGGTCAAAGTCCTGAAACACAACGTGGATGAGGTGGAGTTTGGTGCAGCACATTATTGACTTGAGTTCTATCGTCTTGGTTACTTTTTTGGGGTTTGCAATAAGATGGAGGAGATAATGTTGTTGTATACGTTATACATTAATACATGTAACTTATGACATGCCTACACACATTGAAAGAGACAATTAAAGTTTAGGTGTGTACTAGTAGTCTAGTACTGGTATATATGTGTATAATGTACATATGCATGGGCACATAGCTAGGGGTTGAGCCGCAGTGGAGAGTAAGGTCAGAGATGTGACTGTCATATACCTAACTCAAAGAAAAACATTTCTCCTGTACATAAATGGTAAACCCAAGAAACCTTAATTATTCGGAGCTCTAAAGTCAGAAAGAAAATGAGAGAAGCGGTAATTTAATTTCTATGGGCATATATAGAACCAGCCTACTTAATCTCTTCTCTTCTATATATCTATCAACCAACCAAACATCAAATATGGACAATCACCACAATTACAAGTACACATCAACCTATCATCTATGTATGTACGTTACGTAACGTATGCATATGTTATTAAAAAATAAGTGATATATATTTTTATTTACTTAACGTATACATATGTTATTAAAAAATAAGTTGATAAATATATATATTTTTTTAGAAAAAAGATTCACAATTCCCATGCGGCCATGCCCCACGACTTGGTGTTTTTCTTTGGCCACCCACCTAATTCGCATCCATCATCTCTCTGTCTGTATAGTATAGAGAGTTTCTTTCTGTCTTTCAAATCCTTAAAAAACCTAGAAGGACACCAAAGTCTCTCTTACTCCAAAAGCATTTTAGCCTTTGAGATTTTGATATAATTATCAGATCCTTGCTACTGATGCTAGGGCTTTTTTCTCCTTTCACTCATATTAAATTACCTTTTTGCCCCTTGGTGTTTAGGGCTCTAATCTAATCCTATAGATTATAGACATATAATATATGTAACTAAGATCCTTGATATTACGATACTAACTAGGAGGAATCCCTTCTTCGTTCTTTACTAGTCCCGATCGGTGATGGAGAGAGAATGTGGGTCGAAGGAGTTGTTCAGCAAAGAGGAGCTGCAAGAAATAAGTCAAGTCCATGTGGGAGACGATTACGTCGAGGTGATGTGTGGCTGCACCAGCCACCGTTACGGAGACGCAATTGCGAGGCTTAGGGTTTTCTCAGATGGAGAACTTCAAATCACCTGCCAATGCACTCCCGCTTGCCCCGAAGGTCTCTCTTCTCTCTCGCATAGATATTTTTCTTGTGTTTTTATCTAAATGGGTTTTCGTATTGTATTTGTGCATGTTTCATCGCGTGACATTATCTATGCAACTTTCTTTTGTATAGCGTTTACGGAGATCATGATAGTGTCAGAAAATGCAATGCAGTTGTCTCTGCCTCAGTGAACCAGGGCTGCTGTTATTTGCTAGATGCAATATGCTTCGTGCAGTCTTTTAAAATCTTACATGTTCATGTATCTCCATTTTAAACTTTCTTTTAGAGTGATCTTGACATCTTCGATTCTATGATGGTAGACAAGTTAACGCCTGCTGCCTTCCAAAAGCATTCTGAGAGAGAGGCTTCTAGAAACTGGAGGAACAATGTGTGGGTGTGCATCGAGGGAGACAAGGTTCCGCTTTCAAAGACAGTGTTACTCAGATACTATAACCAATCATTAAAGAAATCCAACGGATCAAAAATCATTCATCGGGATGAGTTTGTTGGGTGCAGCAGATGCGGGAAGGAAAGAAGGTTCAGGTTGCGGAGCAGAGGGGAATGTCGGGTGCACCATGATGCAATGGCAGAGCCCAATTGGAAGTGTTGTGATTATCCATATGACAAGATAACATGCGAGGAGGGGGAAGAAAGAGGAAGCAGGAAAGTATACAGAGGATGCACTCGCTCTCCATCCTGCAAAGGCTGCACTTCTTGCTGCAAGCTCTGTCGTTTCTCTGATTGTAACTGCCAGACTTGCCTCGACTTCACCACCAACACACCCAACTCATTTGACTTCTAACTTAAATTCTTCTGCAAAACACTTGTATTGTATGGTGGATGCTCTGTATTTTCTTTAATCATTAGCTTGTTGCACCTGTTATGTGACTGGGAAAACAAAGTAGGAAACACAAACAAGTCGGGCTTGAAAAGCTAATTTAGCTCGCACTACGAGAACATGCAGCTCATCTAATTTCAACTTTCTAACCTCACCAAAGATACACATAAGGCCAGAGATCAGTCAACATGTACTTTCAAATGGGCAGAATCACCTCCAACAAAAAATTGGCATCCGAAGGACACACAAATAGAATGTAAAGCATATATCAAGGTACATAAAGTGAGACAATGGTTTTGCTTAAATCCTGACTGTTTCAAACATAGGATATTATGAAACACAAAACTATAAAGAATCATAATTCATTGCAGACATCATGAGATGCACATTATTTTGAAATGAAAACACAAGACCAGTCTCACAATTGTATGCTGAAAGGGAAAACAAAGTGCATGAGAATGAGACATAAAAGAGGTTCCTTGTGACAGCGAAACTCATTGTGTACTCTCCACAGGCTTCTGCAAAGATTAAAAAAGGAAAAGGAAAAAGGAAAAAAAACAAGTTTTTAGGGAAGGAAGGAACATGAAGCCGCATTGCAACGGAAGAAGAGCAAGAGCAAAAGCAAGTACCTCTTTGTTACCCCCGGTGGCGAGCTTGTATCCACTGTAGAAGAGCAAGCCCCAGCCAGAAAGAGAAATAAGCACAAACTGCACACATTGGTCAGGGAAGAAGGGATCAATATCACCAAAAGATCACAGGCAGCTTCATATAACAAAAACAAGATGATGATGATACACATACATGCTCCTCTTTCCAGTTTCCTGGGTTCGTGGGCTGTTTCCAGAAGTCAACCTTGGTAGATCCATGGTGATCTGCCACCAAAAAATTGCTCAAAACCACATTCTTATTTTTAAACATAATATATACTATACAGTGATTCAACTTAGAACCTAGGAGGAAGGATGATAACAAACAAGAGATTACAAAAACCTTGGCAAAGCTGTAACATTTGCGAATTAGACATACAATGTGCGAAATTAGCTATGCGTCCCCCAAAATTGATACCGGAACAATCGTAGATTCAAATGCAAATGTCGAAAAAGAGAAGGGGAGTTACCAGCGGCGCCGGCGAGACCACGACGCTGACCAATAGAAGCGTGAACACGGGAAGATTGGATCTGAGCTAAGCTCATGGCTCGGCGAGCGAAGGAGGCCATCGATCTCAACTTCTGATTTTTAGGGTTTTCCGAGAGTTTCGAGGAGAGAGAGAGAGATCGATTTGGGATGATGAAGGAAGGAAGCAAGCTTGTCACACCCCCGGAACTTTAAGAAATGTTGTTTCTTCATCTTAAACGTCGTCGTATTTGTCTCTTGGAAACACCTGAAGACCTCCTTCTCCGTCAGAGGCTTTCTTTTGTGGACTTTTTCACTTGTTTTACTGATTTTTGGACGATTGGGCATTCACCTCTCATACGTAAGTCAATCTACAGGTCATATTAAATTAATTAAATAAAATATATATTCTAAAATATCTTTAATATATATATATATATATATAAATAATATTACTTCAACTGTGAAACCAAGGGTTTACATATGCTGAAGAGTATCCATCCGTACCATTCCTATTGATCTATACAAGAAAAGCTCCCACATCAAACATTGTGTGGGTTTTTCACAAAAAATTGGTTACTAACATTAAAGGAAGAGAGAATCCATAGAACACAAAAAACCCCATACATATACAAAAAACCTTCTCTACTTCTCTACCCCACCCAACCCTTTGAAACCATAGAACCCTTACCCTTCTGCCTTTTCAAACAGGAGACAAACCCTTTTCTTCAATGAAGAGCCCTTGTAACCATATCGGAGGTCCAGCAGCCACCTCACAAGAACTTTATCCGAGCACGCAAAAATAACATTGTCAACTTTATGACTAGCCATACTCTCCATAGCCCACAAAATGCAACGTAACATAACATCTTCCTTAGAGCTGATATTAGCAAAATTTCTTCTACTATGCAGCAAGACTAACCCTCTGTCAGCTCTTAAAACCCATGCTCCTCCTGCAAACTGATTCCTCTTTGACCACGATGCACCAATATTACACTTGAACCAATTTTGAGGTGGCTTTTTCCAAGTGTCAGCTACTTGCTCATCACTCCTATGAGTGACCAATCGATTTTGTCTACTTAAAGACTCCTCTTGATCTTCCCTGCTCTGAGCCTCAAACCACTCCAACACATCCTCTCTAATCTTCTCCACTGTCTCTGTTGCATTGTAGAGTTTCCCTTCAAAATTAAGAGAGTTCCTATTGGTTCATATTCTCCATAAGATCCACGGGAAACTTTTTCTTAGTTGTGTAGGCCATCCTCTATTATCTTTATTTTCCAGCAAATGATACATATTGGAGAAAACTGAACAATTTTGGAATCCATCAATATGAGACGGGAAATCCGATAAAGCCCATACTTTTCGCGCCATTGGACATAAGAAAAGCGTGTGATTGATCGATTCTCCATTTTGTCCACACACTTGACACGTTTCATCCACTTTCAATCCTTTCCCATTCAGTGCCTCCGCTACTGGGATTGCACCGCTAAGGACTTTCCATAAGAACACCTTTATCTTTGGATCGGTTTGTATTTTCCACACCAGCTTTTTTAAGTCCAGGGTCGAGGGTTGCTCTGTTACCTCTAGTATTAACTCCTTGTTCTTGATCTGGTAAGCCAACCAATACGCCGACTTCACTGAGAAGTCTCCACTTTTATTGTGCTTCCAAATGTAGAAATCTTCCTGAGCTACTAAGGGTTTGATGGCCTTTATTCTAGTAATATCTTCAGGAAAAAGAGATCCTCAAGTATCTCTCCATCCCAAAAGCCAGTCAATGGATCCAGGATATCACTTATCTTTAAAAAGACATTAAAGAATCGATTCTTTCTCCACGGAGCTCTGAGTCCATTATCCTCTATCCATGGGTCGGTCCATACAGACATAGAGGCACCATTCCCAACCCGCTTAATCAAACCTTTACTGAGCAACTCTCTTCCTGACAAGATACTCCTCCAAGCAAAGGAAGGTCGTTTGCTCATGGTAGCTTCCAAGAAAGATGTCTCTTCATAATACCTGCTCTTCATTAGCTTAGACAGAAGACAATCTTGGTCCTGTAGCAACCGCCATGCTTGTTTTGCTAGCAAAGCTTGATTAAATATCTAGATATTCCTAAATCAATCCTCCATGATTTTTATTTAGACATAATCTTTCCCAACTCTGCCAATGGATTTTTCTTGCATGCTCTCCTGAACTCCACCAGAAAGCCGCCATGGCACTATGTAAATTTTCACATGTTTTTTTTGGGAGTTTGAAACAGGACATAGCGAATACTGGCATAGATAGGGCAACTGACTTTAGAAGGACCTCCTTGCCTCCTTGAGATAAGCACCGAGAGTGCCATCTCGATAAATTGCCTTTCAGCCTCTCCTTTAGGTAGCTCATCATCTCTATTTTTGAACCACTGAAACATTCTGGTAGCCCCAAATACGATCCCGCTCCTCCCTCTGCCTCAATGCTTAAGGTCGCTTGTATAGATGTTTTTATGGGTTCTGGAACTCTGCTACCAAAAGTGATGGAGGATTTATTCAGATTAATCTTCTGCCTTGTGGCGTCTCCATAGACCTTCAAAATATTTTGTAACACCCAACTTTGCTCCTGAGTCGCTTTGCACAGAAACAAGCTATCATCCGCGAAGAGATGATGAATAACCGGACCTTCCTCTGAAAAATGCATCCCTTCCAACATCCCTTCACTATGAGCTTTATTGAGTAGATATGTCAGTCCTTCCGTACACAAAACAAACAGGAATGGAGATAACGGGTCCCCCTGTCTCAAACCTCTCTGTAGAGTAATCATCCCAAACGGCTGGTCATTTATCAGAACCGAATACGTAACAGAGGATACGCATACCATAATCCAATCCACCCATGAAATCCCAAAGCACTCAACAAGCTTCTTAAATAACTCCACTCCACTCTATCGTACGCTTTGGACATATACGATTTTACCGCCATAAATTCACCAGACATCTGAGGGTGCACCTTTAGACTGTGAATCAACTCATGAGCCACCAATATATTGTCTGTTATGAGTCTTTCAGGTACAAATGCTGACTGGGTCTCTGAAACTATGTCTGCAAGAAATGTCTGCATCCGTTTCACCATAATCTTGGCAATGATCTTATACAGCATTGAACACAAGCTTATCGGCCTGAGGTTAGCCATTTCTGCGGGATGATTCGTCTTAGGGATCAGACAGAGATGTCTGTAATTCCACTCCGGGGGCATAACACCTTCTTCAAAAAACTTCTGAACTTCTCCAATGACCTGCGGTCCTACCGTTTGCCAATACTGCTGGAAGAAAAGGGCAGACATACCATCAGCTCCGGGAGCCTTGACCGGATTTATAGAAAACAACGCCTCAACTTTTGCAATTAAGCATGCATTCATTCCGTCTGAGACCCTTGGTTCCATGCCAACAAACCACTGTTGGAAGCTAGCAGGATTTGACGATGTAAAGAGATTCTGGAAGTAAGCTATCGCCACTTCCCCCTTTGCAGCTTCAGACACTTGGAAGTTCCCATTCAAATCTTTCAGTTTTTCAATCCTCTTCCTTTGTCTATTCTCTTTAACTGAAGCATGGAAAATTTTTGTGTTTCTATTTCCACATCTCATCCACTTCTGCCTACTCTTTTGTTTCCAATAAGCCTCCTCCTCACGATATGCTTTTGCTAAATCCCTTTTGAGCCTATGAATCTTTTGTGCTATAGGCCATACCGTTGATTGCTCTTTCCCCAGCTCAGCTTCTAGCAGAAGTATCTTGTCTTGCGAGTTCAAATTGTTTTTCTTCTTCCAGATACTTAACGCTTTCCTGCAGTCTCGCATTCTTTCAGTATCTGAAACACAAAGACCACCTCTCCTCTTATTCCATGTACCAAGAATTGTTCTCTTAACATCTTCTTTAAAAAGGAACCTCTTGTCGAATCGAAACTGTCCTCTATAAGAATCTTGAGAAGCCATGAGCTTTAACAGAACAGGTCTGTGATCTGATCCCCTCATATCTAGAAAGGCTTGATTGGCCACTGGGAAATGTTTTAAGAATTCTTTATTGCCAAAAACCCTATCTAGTCGACATTGTACCCAATGATCTCCTTTTCTACCTGCCCATGTTAACCGATTTCCAGTAATAGGAAGCTCTGTCATATCACACACTCTCAGCATATCATTAAAGGGTACAAATTCTTTATCCCCTCTTCTAGGCCCTCCATTCTTTTCTCCATTATGCATCAGATCATTGAAGTCCCCAAACATACACCACCTATCCCTTCTTCCGATCCCAATCTTGGATAACCTTTCCCATAGATGAGCTCGTTTCTTTCTATCGGGATCACCATATACACACGACACAAAAAAGTTGAAAGCTCTAAACTGTACTTGAGCATCCAACAGATTCTTATCCACAAACAAAAGGTCCATCTTTACACTGCTCTTCCAAAACAAAGCCAAGACTCCACACTTCCCTACCGGATCCACCGTATATACACGATCATACCCCATCCACTCCTATAGATCCACTAGCACGTCTCATTTATGCATCGTTTCCATCAAGAACAACATCTCCGGGAAATGCTTTTTATGCATCTCCTTTAGACGAGGAATTGTCAAGTCATGAGACCGTCCCAATCCTTGACAATTCCAGCTTAAAACGCTCAGTAGAAAGTAGGCAGTCCCCCCTTTGGGACCACCTCTTGAGGATTAAGCTTTAATTGTTTTACAGTGCTTGTATCCTCATCATCTGCTTTTCTTTTCACCAATAAGCCCATCTGTATCCCTTCCCTCATATCCTCCTCATTCCTCTCTGAATCTGTTTTAGATATTTTAGGCTTCCTGGCATTTTTCATCGGTCTCTTCCTGTCCTTTTTCTTCCCTTTGCCACTCTCAATCCCGGAGGAACCAGCCACAAATGAGGTACTTCCATAAACCGTTGAATTATGATTTACAATCCTAGAGGAACCAGCTTCATTAAGGTAGGCTCCATAAACTGTTGGATTATTCTGCAAAGGTTGAGATAAAGCTAAGGCAGTTTGAGGAACTTCCTGTGTTTCCCCTTGATCCTTCTTCACTAGCCACATTCTATCCTCTCCTACCGCTTGGCTCTTATCGTTCATTTTAGTAATTCCCATCCTTTCCTTTTCTGCATTCCCAGTAAGATCATAGTTGAAAACTCTACCTTTTCCTTTATTGACATCCTGATGGAAGAAAGGTAGGGGCTCTAATCGCAGTATTGATTTCTGAGCAAACAGATCTCTCTCCACCTCCCTTACTGACGTCTTCACTTTATCAATCCGGAGCAACTTTTCTTCTTCAGAAGAGACTCTTAGGTATTGTATCATTCCTTCCAAGACAGTGGCTGAGATCCCAGGTCTCCCTGAAACAGGATCAATTCCCACTTGATCTTCTTTCAGCACTCCAAATAAAGGGTCAGTCATTTTCAGCACCGGAGCCTTTACCAATTTTACAACTGGTATTGATGTTCATATATTTTACTCTGTTTTCCCTTAATATATTCACATCTTTTGCATCTTTTGCTATCCATTTTGACCATTATTGCATAGATTTAGGACTGTTCTTGCATTAGAGTTTAGTTGCATTGCATTTGCATCTTTTCATGCATAAACAGGTGATTTTGGAGCTGAAGGAGCATGGAAGCAATGCTGAGGAGAAGTGAAGCAATCATGAGGAGAAAACAAAGGAGATAAGGCTGAAGAACCAAGGTCCGGAGTCCAACTCGACTGCCCACTCGAACAGACACTCGACCGTGTGCTGAGAGGGACTCAATCGAGTGGGAGGAGCACAAGAGGAGCCAACTCGACCGAGCACCATGTCGAGTTGGTCGAGCCGCCTGGCTATTTTGTCTTTTAGCGTTTTTAGGGCTTCCACTACTTTTTCTATATAAGGGCTTGTACCTGCAGCCACCAAAAAAAGCCCAGCTTTTTAGAGAGTCAAAAACCTAGTCTTTACCTTTTTGGGATTATTCCTTTTGCATTTTAATTTTCTTAGATCTTGTACTTCTTTTAAAGGAGAAAAAGACTAAATTCTTCAATATTGTTGGTTTCATAACTTTCTTAATATTGAGAATTTGAGTTTGGTTCTTTCTTCAATATTGTAGATCTTTGATTTATCTTTCTAATGATGCAAGTTTCAGTATTTTCTGGGTTTATGACTTTATTGTTCATCATGTATGCTTGTGAGTAGTTGCTTAGGATCTTAAGGATGGGTTAGGCTGGGTTGTGTTTGAGGTTGGTTTGATTTGGTCAAGCTTGATTGTTGTAGATCTCTTCTAGGCTAGATGTTCTTAATGATGATCCTATATCTGAGAGGGTAGGATCTGATTTCAAGCCTCTTAGCATCACACCATTGTCGAAGGAGCATAGATAAGGCTAGATCTAGAGACTATCATTAGGCTTGCTAAGAGATTAGAAGTCTTGTTTGATTTTTGACATATTGCTTAATGCATGCTTGTGTAGATTCTTTACTTTGTGAGAACAAGTCTAGAGATGCATGAGTTTGATTGTTTCTTGCCATGAGAGTGGATTAAACATGTCTTAGAAATATATGTCTAGAGATTAACTCAAGTTGTTTGAGATTTGTTGACCAAGTTAGATGACCTCAATCATAGTCCAGCCCATGAATCCCTCCTCAAGACCTTTCTTGTTTATTGATTTCTTAGCTTAAATCATGTTGTTTGATCGTTGTTTGATTCGTTTTGGTATTGCTCTGTTTTTCTTGTGTTGCTCTGTTTTGCGTATTCGTCCAGCTCGACCCTGCACTCGATCTACACTCGATCAAGTGCTTGCTCGAGTTCCAACCCATAACTTGTGTTTATGATTTATGTTTGTCCTGTTTCGTTCTAGTTGCATTTCTGTTGCATTCATTTAGTATCTTGTTCATTACTTACCTTGCATTAGTTCAATACTTGCATTTTCATAGTTTCTATTTCTGTTTGTCATAATCATTCTGTTCCATTTGTATTTAGCTCCTAGTTCTTGTAGTTTTACTTTCTGCACTTTCCATTTCATCATAGGATTGTTAGTGACAAACAACCTTTACATTTGGCTTGACTTAGACTCATATGCACATCTTGATTGTTCACAAACACTCAGAATGGATTGACACCTCTTATACTACAACTGCATAAGGGGAATTGAAACACCCTGCCATCCATTCATTCATAAGTCATCATTCCATACATCATTCAACCAACCATACAAAAATATGTGTTTCAATTTGGCGCCGTTGCCCATTTGAGTTTGTTTTGTGACATTTAGGATCATTATTAGTCTAAGATTAAGTTCGTTTATACACTTGTGAAGTTACTGAACTCGAATCTTCCTTTGCTTGGCTGTCTTGAGTTTCAGGTACCCACTCGACCAACCACTCGACCACCACTCGACCGAGTAGTGGTCGAGCACTTGATCGAGTCAGAAGCCGGATCCAAATAGCCATCACTTCCTAGTCGACTCGACCACCCACACGAGCCTGCGCTCGACCGTGTACCTGTTCGAGTCTGTACTCGAGTTTGTTGATGCACACAAGGTCAAAAGGCAAAGACAGTCTTCAAAGGCCTATTGACAACATCCATAGGCTACAAAACGGTTTGAGACATAAGCAAAGAAGAGTAGTTCAAGAACAAGAAGAACAAGTAGTCATGGAGCAGCAAGATAACCATGATCATAGACCTAGACACATTGGTGTTGGGGATGCACCTAACACACACAACCAAAGAGCTGGTATTGTGCCTCCTGCTGTGGCCAATAATAATTATGAAATCAAGAGTGGATTGATCTCCATGATACAAGCCAACAAATTTCATGGGTTGCCAATGGAGGATCCTCTAGATCACCTTGATGAGTTTGACAGAATATGTGGACTCACAAAAATCAATGGAGTAAGTGAAGATGGCTTCAAGTTAAGGTTATTCCCATTTTCCCTTGGAGACAAAGCTCATCTATGGGAGAAGACTCTTCCTACTGGAGCTATAACCACATGGGATGCATGCAAGAAAGCTTTTCTGGCCAAGTTCTTCTCCAATGCAAGAACTGCTAGGTTGAGGAATGAAATTTCTGGGTTTGCTCAAAGGAATAATGAGAGCTATTGTGAAGCTTGGGAAAGGTTTAAAGGATTCCAGACTCAGTGTCCTCACCATGGCTTCAGCAATGAGTCCCTTCTAAGCACTTTGTATAGAGGAGTGCTTCCCAAAATAAGAATGCTTCTTGATACAGCTTCAAATGGCAACTTCCTCAACAAGAATGTGGAAGAAGGATGGGAATTGGTTGAGAACCTTGCTCAGTCAGATGGTAATTATAATGAAGATTATGATAGAACCATAAGGATCCCCTCCACTGATCAAGAGGACAAACACAAGCATGATTTAAAGATGGTCAATGAGAAGCTTGACAAGATTCTCCTAAGCCAGTCAAAAACCATTCACTTCATTGGTGAAGAAGAAGCTCCAGTCCAAGAAGGAGATAGGGAGTTTGCTGAGTTGTGTTATATGCAGAACCAAGGAGGAGGATACAAAGGCTACAACCAAGGTGGAGGATTCAAGCAGAACAACCTCTCTTATAGGAGCACTAATGTAGCCAACCCTCAAGACCAAGTCTATCCACCTCCTCAGCCTCAACAACAGAACAACTATGCACCCAAGCAGCACCAACAAGTGTTCCAGCCCCAATTGTGTCCCCCACCAGGGTTTCAGACTAACCAAGGCCAGGAACAAGACCTAAGAGCAATGATACAACAGCTGTTGATTGGGCAAACCAATGGAAAGATTGAGGAAGCCAAACAGTTTGCTGAGTTGAATCAAAGGTTAACATCACAGTATAATGATCTCAATATGAAGTTTGAAGGTCTGAACTCAAGAGTGAAGTATATGGAGATCAATATAGCATCTACTTCAGCTCCAAAACCCACCCAACTCCCTGGAAAAGCAGTTCAAAACACAAGGGAGTTTACTGCCAAAGCCATTCATATCTTTGAAGAAAAAGTCACTGGGGACAGTGAAGTTCAAGTTGGGGAGGATTGGTCATTTTTTGAAGCTCAGAGTGAAGTCTATGCAAAGTAGTCTGAATCCGGTATTGCACTCGACCAGGTGCTCGAGCAAGCACTCGACCGAGTGAGTGTTCGAGTGGTCGATCGAGCTGAAGAGTCAGAAGCTGTCAAGCCTGCTAAGTACATCCCTCCTGCTTACAAGCCTCCACTAGCATTCCCAGGGCGTTTCAAGGCACAAAAGCTTAAGGAACTAAGGCAAATCATTGAGAAAAAAGAAATGTTGGCTTTGCAACAAGAGGAAGAGAAAGCTTTGAAAGAAGAGGTTGTGATTGAGAAACAAGAAGAAGTGATGGCCATACAAGAGATCATCATTGCTTACCAAGAAGAAGAGAGAGGACCTGCCTTGGAACAGTATGATCCATATCCTCTCTATAAGGATTTTTTGCTTGAATTATCAAAGAAGAAGGCTCAAGCTCAAGATGAGAAGGATCTTGAAGACCTTGGAGGAGTAATCATCCCAATTAATCTTAAGGATCCAGGTCCATTCTATCTGCCTTGCACACTTAGTTATCTTCACTACAACCAGTGCTTATGTGACTTGGGAGCATCTATCAGTGTGATGCCCTATTCTATAGCACAAAAGCTTGGGCGCACTGACTTCAAGTCCACCAACCTTCATATATGCCTAGCTGATGGTTCAAACAGAGATGTGGTTGGCAAGTTGGAGAATATTCTAGTCAAGATAGGAAAAGCAAGGGTTCATACAGATTTTGTGGTATTGGAGATGGAAAAGGAACCTGAAGATCCTATCATCCTTGGGAGGCCATTCTTAGCCACAGTTGGAGTTGTTATTGATGTTAAGGAAGGTCTTGTGACCTTGAACATTTCTGAGGGTATAGCTATGAAGTTTAACATCTATAACCCAACCAACCTTCCTACCATTGATGATCAACCTTTTACTATGAAGGACAAACGTGGTCATGAAGGTTTAAGTGAAGAGGCAACTCCAAAGGACAATCTCTCTCTTCAAGAAGATTCTATGGAAAAGCTTAGGAGGTCAGTTCAAGAGTTGACTGGTATGGTTAAAGATCTCCAAGTCAAGCTAAACAAGAGGTCTTTGAGGAAAGCAAGACCAAGGCTCAAAATCAAGAAGAAATATAGTTTGTGTGTTAAGGGTGAGGTGATCAAGGATCAGACTCACAGTGATCAAGAAGTACCAGGGAGGATTTCATCACCTCCTTGGTATCTAAACAAAGCCTAAGAAGGCAACCAAATTCAAGCTTAGTGACTCTAAACAAGCTCACTAGGGAGGAAGTCCCTAAGGTATCCTTTGTAAATATGCTTTATTTTCTTAGTAGTTTTGATGTGTTTTCTTTTATGTTTGTGTTGGACAGGCCTTTCAATGAAAGTGTAGATGAGTATGGAGAGATTTGGACTTGGGGAAGGAGATTCGCAAGCCCACTCGACCAGCCCATGAGAGGTACTCGACCGAGTTGGCAAAGAAGTAAGGCCCACTCGATTCTCATTTCTCTAGAATGATCGAGTGGAGGGAAGAAAAAGAAGAAAATTTTGGAAATTTCAAACTTTGGTCAAGGAGCTCGACCACGTGCTGGTTGAGTGTAGGGTCGAGTGGCATCAAAAAGCAGGTCAAAGATTCCTATTTCAAATTTGAATGGTATGGACGCTCCACCCTTGTCTCCTTGTCCCCTTAGCTTCTTTAAATAGAGCCTCACACGATCCTATATCTCTCACACTCTCTCATTTGCTCAAAACAACTAAAATCAAGTTTTAAAATCTCTCTCAAAGTTCATCATTTGCTCAAGCTTAGCTCTTTTAAGTTTTTGGGTCACTAACCTATTAACCTTAAGCTTTGAGTCTATTCCCTTCAGTTCTATTCGAAAATGTCTTCAAGAATTACTAGGAAGTCTCAACAAGCGGTTGCAAGCTCCATGGAACGTTGTGATGATCGCCTACAATCAAGGAGAGAAGCTGGAAGAACCACTCGATGCCCTACTCGAGCATGCACTCGACCGAGTGGTGGTCCGAGTGGTCGATCGAGTCAGATGCCGTGTTCAAGAAATCAGTCAGTTGAGGAAGATCCTGAGAGAACTGAAAGTGAAGAAGAAAGGGAGCCAACTCTTAGTGAGTTCATGAGGAGAAACAAGGCCAAGGGGAAGAGGCCAGCAGTTGAGATTGAACAAGAGGAGATTGAAAGTGAAAGTGAGGAAGAAAGTGAAGAAGAAGAGTTAGAGGATGATGGAGAAGCATAATCTTGTGGATTCACAAAGAGACAACTTTATGAAGCCTTCATGAGAATGGAGTTCCTAGGAACTAGGTATCCACACAAGGAAACCATGGAGATCCTAGCCATTGATAAAGATGTGGAATATCTGTTTGAGAAGAGAAACCTAATCAAGTTCATGGGGCTTTGCATGGAGGGGTATAAAGAAGAAAGTTGTGAGTTTCTAGCCACAGTCAAGCTGCACACATATGCAAGGAAGAATGATGAGTTTGGAGCTGGTCATATTGCTTTCACAATCAAGGGAAAGAACTATGAGCTTTCATTGAAGAAGATAGCAAATGTGTTTGGTTTTGAAGTTGGTAGTAATAGGAGCTTGATGATACCAAGAGAGGAGCTCTATGCCATTTGGGAAACCATTGGAGACAACATCACCTATTCATCCTCCAAGACCAAGAGTTCAAAGATAAGAAGCCCAGTCCTAAGGTACTTCCACAAGGCCTTAGCAAATACATTCTTTGCTATGAAGGAGACTGGAAATCTCAATGAGGGTGAGCTCAAGATAATTGACATGGCTCTCAATGGAATCATCCTTGAGGCAAGAAATGGAACCATCATTCTTGGGACCACTGTGGAGACTGAACTTGCAATGGTGCTCATTGACCACATGATATATTTGAGAAGTTGGGTAGGCAAGCTACAAAACAAAGGGTCAAGAGGAGCCTTAGCCATTGGAGGCATCATCACTCCAATACTACAGGCTGCCAAGGTCCCACTTAGAGGAGAGAAGGTTTTGCCAAGATGGATTGACTCAAGCTACCTCACCTCTACTCTCATATTGGGCAAGGAAATGCATCAAGGAAATCACATCTTCAACTTTGAGCTTCCAACAGTTGGGAAAAAACAGTTGATCTTACCTAACCAAGAGCTCACCACCATTCAAAAAGGAGCTAACATTGACTTTTGGCCAGCTGATGAGTTCTTGTTTGATGGGATAGTTCAACCTAGAGTTGATGAAGCTGGAGATGTACAAATGGCTGATGGGGAGGAGCAATTTTACTTTGAAGATTATGAGTCCAACCCAAGGGATAGTAGAGGAGTGAGAGAGACTAGCAAGAGGTTGACTCTCCTACAAAAGTGGAGCAAGTGGCATGGGAAGAGGTTTGATAAGCTTAAGAAGAAGGTGACCAATATGGCTAAGTCCATCAAGGGCCTAAAAAAGGAGATTGCTGAGCTGAAGAGTGCAAACTCATCTCCAAGCCATTCAAGCCCTTTGAGGAGGAGTAGCTCAACTAGAGCACTCTCAAGAGTTGTAAACCCTGTGGAACCAGCTAGAGCTTCAATGTACGAGCCAAATCATAGAAGAGGAGTTCAAGTAGCCGAGACCAACAATTTTCGAGGCACTCGACCGGGTCACTCGAGCACCCACTCGACCGAGCACCCCAGATGCACTCGGCCGAGTTCCAGCCCAGATCACCTTATGGCTTCCCACCTCCAGCTTCTTATCCAGGATATCCAGGTTACCCTCCCATCCCACCCCATTACTTCATGGATCCAGCACTCTACCAACAGTTCTACCAGCAAAAAGTCAGAATTTTGACACTCGCGGTCCAGCTCGACCCCCCCCCCCCCACTCGAGCACGTACTCGACCGAGTCCCAGTCGATTCCCATCGTCGAGCTGCCCCAATCTCCACCTCCAAGTCATCAGCAAGACCCCAACTACACCTTTGACAGCATGCAAGAGGATGTGGACAGTTTCTTCTCCAATCCTTGAGGTACCACTATCACCTCCCCTTGTAAATACCATTGCATTTGATGTTGTGTTTTGTTTTTGATTTTAAATCCTCTTACAAATTTCTTTCACACAGAGGACTGTGTGATTTAAGTTTGGGGGAGGGTTTGAGATAGCATTTGATATTGTGTTTTGTGTTCTTATTTCAAATTTTTAGCATCATCATGTTAGTATTTGCATAGCATCTAAGACATAGAAAAACTCTAAAAATTTGAAATTTTTTGCAAAAATCTTTATAAAAAAAAGAGTGTTCATGTAGTTTCCATTGCATATTAGGATCTTGTTTAGCATGTTTCATGTAGGATTGTATATTATTTGCATTAGGGATCTATGATGAGCTTTGCCTTGTTAGTTTGCTTGATTCACTAGACTAGGATCAATGCCCAAGTTAATAGTACTTTGATGCTAGTTGAGTGGTTAGAAGCATAATATTGAACCAAGCCTTGAATTCCTGCATTGCATTTGGTCTAAATTGAAGCATGTTGTGATTTGACACCATTTCCTACTTATAAGAACTTAATATTGACTGTTAAATATCAATGTGTGCATTGCTTTAAACTCATGGATACCATATACATATTTGGATCATCTTTCTCCTTTTTACCACTCTTGTTGATCCAAGTAGCTGATTGAATCATTAAAATCAGTTTCCAATACCCTTAACCAACCCTTCTTTCAAGCCATGTTTATTCTTGAGTGTGTGAGGCCTTTTTGGGATTGAGCTTGGTAGAAAGTGTTAGGTTTGAACTGACAAAAATAATGCCTTGTGTAGTTCTAGTTTGTATTTTCCAAACTAGATAAGACTAGGTGATTTCATTGTTGGGTTTGGGATTTGGTTGTTTGAAAAAGAAAGAAAAGAAAAGAGGAAAAGAGAAAGAAAAGGTTAGAGTCTTTAGGAGGGGAATATTTTTAAGTAAAATCAAAGTCTAGTGAAAGAATAGGAAGTATGATATTATTTAAAGATGGTTTCAGTCAAAGATAATAAAGAAAGAAAAAGAAGAGTTTAGCAAAATGCTTTTATGTCTTAAGAATAAGAAGAAAATAAAACCATAGCAAATAAGTAAGAATCTCTCATTCCACTAGAAAGATCAAATAAGAAACCTCTCCTAAAACTTTAAAATCAAAAGAGAAAAGGGTGAAAGAGAAGAGAAGAAGTTAAAGGGTAGCACTAGGATCAATTGGGTTTAGATTGATAGGATAAACACTTTGGGTGCCTTTGGGTAGACAAGGTTTTGTTCTTGTATGTGTCTAAGTGTTCTTACCTTTAGCATTCTTCTAAAACTCAATCTATTTTTGTGAGAGAACCTTGGTATTGATAAGCCCCACTCTAAAGAGAGACCATCATTGTCTCTAAACCTTTTACTACCAAGCCAAATGAGTTTAAGCATTGCATAGAATTGATTCATGTTCTTGATTAATGAATGTTAAAGGAAATGGTTGATTTGAATGCATGTGGACATCTAAGGCTCAAATCAGTAAAGGTTGTGATATGCTTGTCTAAAATCTCTAAGTACAGCTCATTCAACTTGCATCATAGTACTAGTAACTTGGACATTGATTCTAGATGGTCTATTTGCAAGCTTTAGGAGCTGAGATCCCACTTTCAACCCTCACCTACCTACTTATGTCTTGATTATTTGCTTGAGGGCAAGCAAAGACTAAGTTTGGCGGTGTTGATGTTCATATATTTTACCCTGTTTTCCCTTAATATATTCACATCTTTTGCATCTTTTGCTATCCATTTTGACCATTATTGCATAACTTTAGGACTGTTCTTGCATTAGAGTTTAGTTGCATTGCATTTGCATCTTTTCATGCATAAACAGGTGATTTTGGAGCTTAAGGAGCATGGAAGCAATGCTGAGGAGAAGTGAAGCAATCATGAGGAGAAAACAAAGGAGCTAAGGCTGAAGAACCAAGGTCCGGAGTCCAACTCGACTGCCCACTCGACCAGACACTCGACCGTGTGCTGAGAGGGACTCGATCGAGTGGGAGGAGCACAAGAGGAGCCAACTCGACCGAGCACCAGGTCGAATTGGTCGAGCCGCCTGGCTATTTTGTCTTTTAGCGTTTTTAGGGTTTCCACTATTTTTTCTATATAAGGGCTTGTACCTGCAGCCACCAAAAAAAGTCCAGCTTTTTAGAGAGTCAAAAACCTAGTCTTTACCTTTTTGGGATTATTCCTTTTGCATTTTAATTTTCTTAGATCTTGTACTTCTTTTAAAGGAGAAAAAGACTAAATTTTTTAATATTGTTGGTTTCATAACTTTCTTAATATTGAGAATTTGAGTTTGGTTCTTTCTTCAATATTGTAGATCTTTGATTTATCTTTCTAATGATGCAAGTTTCAGTATTTTCTGGGTTTATGACTTTATTGTTCATCATGTATGCTTGTGAGTAGTTGCTTAGGATCTTGAGGATGGGTTAGGCTGGGTTGTGTTTGAGGTTTGT
Source organism: Camelina sativa (assembly GCF_030686135.1). Lineage (NCBI taxonomy): Eukaryota > Viridiplantae > Streptophyta > Magnoliopsida > Brassicales > Brassicaceae > Camelina > Camelina sativa. The sequence continues at coordinate 26,291,981 of NC_141880.1, read as the reverse complement.
TGGATTTGGTCAAGCTTGATTGTTTTAGATCTCTTCTAGGCTAGATGTTCTTAATGCTGATCCTATATCTGAGAGGGTAGGATCTGATTTCAAGCCTCTTAGCATCACATCAATGTCTAAGGAGCATAGATAAAGCTAGATCTAGAGACTATCATTAGGCTTGCTAAGAAATTAGAAGTATTGTTTGATTTTTGACATATTGCTTAATGCCTGCTTGTGTAGATTCTTTACTTTGTGAGAACAAGTCTAGAGATGCATGAGTTTGATTGTTTCTTGCCATGAGAGTGGATTAAACATGTCTTAGAAATATATGTCTAGAGATTAGCTCAAGTTGTTTGAGATTTGTTGACCAAGTTAGATGACCTCAATCATAGTCCAACCCATGAATCCCTCCTCAAGACCTTTCTTGTTTATTGATTTCTTAGCTTAAATCCTGTTGTTTGATTCGTTTTGGTATTGCTCTGTTTTTTTTGTGTTGCTCTGTTTTGCGTATTAGTCCAGCTCGACCCTGCACTCGATCTACACTCGATCGAGTGCTTGCTCGAGTTCCAACCCAGAACTTGTGTTTATGATTTATGTTTGTCCTGTTTCATTCTAGTTGCATTTCTGTTACATTCATTTAGTATCTTGTTCATTACTTACCTTGCATTAGTTCAATACTTGCATTTCCATAGTTTCTATTTCTGTTTGTCATAATCATTCTGTTCCATTTGCATTTAGCTCCTAGTTCTTGTAGTTTTACTTTCTGCACTTTCCATTTTATCATAGGATTGTTAGTGACAAACAACCTTTACATCTGGCTTGACTTAGACTCATATGCACATCTTGATTGTTCACAAACACTTAGATTGGATTGACACCTCTTATACTACAATTGCATAAGGGGAATTGAAACACCCTGCCATCCATTCATTCATAAGTCATCATTCCATACATCATTCAACCAACCATACATAAATATGTGTTTCAGGTATCCCTGCTTTCCTAGCATCTTCTGCATCATGTTTCTTTCTGAGGATAAGAGGACAAGACTCTCTATCGTGTGTCATCCGTTGGCACTCAAAAAACCTTTTTTGCACCCTTTCATACTCAAAGTTAACAGAAGTCGAACCCCCTTTAGGCAAGTTAACTATCTTTGATCCTCTCAGAGGCTTCAAAACATCAAATAAAACCTTAACCCTGATATAGTCTTGGATCTGAGGCTTCTTAGGATCAAAAGCCACCTCTGTGACCTGCCCAACTATTTCTCCTAAGGTTGTAAGCGCCTCCCTTGTATAGTAGTTAATTGGAAGATTCCACATCTGAACCCACATGGGCGTGAACTGTAGATAGTTATCTGGAGGATTCTCGTACCACCGGTCGACTACTATCATCCACTCATTGAAGGTATGGACACCTTTCTCCAGCACCTCTTCTAGATCATGCTCCGATGTGAAAAAAAAACTGGAATCTTTCCTTTGACAGGGCAACCCCTCTAGTCCTTCCAAGTTATTGCCATTTGCGAGGCATATTCCGGATCAGTTGATCCATCGGTTGACACTCTGGATTTAGAGTTCTGCCAACCAAGCTTAGAGCATTTTGTTCACACGACGAGTACTCTGGTAAATTTGGCATCTCAAACGGGATATCTTCTTCTTCCAAGGACATAGCCATGAGCGCTCTATCCATAGCAGAAGACATGACTTACTTCAAACCCGATTACTTCTAGATCTGAGATCTAAAATCCAATCACTAAACTTTAGCTGTTTAGACCTGCGATTCAACGCCCACACCTTAAGCCCGTCGAATCTACTTCCTTCGTCCTAAAATTTCCTTTGAAAAGTAATCTACACCCAAATCAGCATAAGAACCCTAGTTTCCTTTGAGATAATCTTGGTGAAAATCGATTAAACACGCGTAAACAGGTTGAAAGGTCGTAATGGAGAGTGCTTTACTCCGGTCAAATCTCTCTTCTACCCCTAATGGAAGACACTAGTTTAGAAAGAGGGTCCTAAGCGAAAACTTTCGAACAATACATAATATATGATGTTTAATCTCTAAAATATCATTAAAATATGATATATAAAATATACTCTCTCCGTTTCAAAATATATGATGTTTTAACTAAAGCACGCAGAATAAGAAGTCTTTACTTTTAACAAGTTCAACTAATCAGAAACAATACTGCATAATATAAAATACTAAACTAATCTAAAAGTTGCATAGAAAATTGAAAACATCCTATATTATGAAACAAAAAACTTCTCTAAAACATCTTATATTATGAAACGGAGGGAGTATATTTTAAAATATCATTAAAAATCTAAACCGACATGTAATTTCTTTTAACAGTAAAATCTAAACCCTAATCTCATGTGTCAACTCAAACCGATATGTAATCTATTTTCTATTATAAAATATAAACTTTAATTCTCATTTGTCAACTCAAACTGGATGTGTAATCTTTTTTATTTATAAAATCTAAATTTTAATTCTCATTTGTTAACGTAAACTAATATTTATTCTCTTTTATATTGTAAAATCTAAACCATATTTATAAATCTAAACCAACATATAACCTCATGAATCAAAACTTAATAATATTTCTAGTTTTCTAAAAATACTAATTTTTTTATTAGTTGGCATAATTTGATTGGTTGAAAAAATGAAATGAACGAATTGGGGTGAATAGTATTTCCCTGATTTTTTTTTTCCTCATGGCATTTTTGATCTCTGTTTCTCAACTCTATACCAAAAAAATGATGTTTAGGTGTATATTTTGATTTCTACTACCATCTTTGAGTCTTTCATTAGCATCAACACATCCTTAGAAAATGATACAGTTGATTCTCTATAAACCATCCCTTAAGAGCAAATAGATAACAAAAAAAAAAACTTAAGACTCATAACAAACATTAAAAAGAAAAGGCTAGTGCTTAAGTTTGTTCATCATATGCAGAAGAAGAAAAAGCTAAAGAGACATGATAAACCTTAACCCATATTGAGATCTTGTGTTATCAACAGCATCCTTAAAACTTTGGTCTTCTCATGAGTTTGGGTGCGGCAAAGGAAACGTCTTGAATCTTTACGTCTTTGAATTGTTCGTTGCTTTTAATATACTTAGCGACTTCCGTGAGACTCCTTAGTCTTTTTTGTTGGAGAGATTCGTAATACACATCCACTCTCTCGCCGTTTTCTCTGACAACCAACAGCCTCTTCAACCCTTGAGGGGTTTTGGGTATACCATGCTGATCCACAAACCAACGCACACCAGGGGAATCACAGTCCACAACCACAAATCCAGGTTCTTCACAACTCTTGCATTCAAAACATGTCTCTGGTGATTTACTTCGAGTCTCCTCATACTTTTCTTGTGTCTCTATATATCTCAGTTTCTTACACTTTCCACATTGTACAGCGTATGAGTCAATTAACGTCGTCAATGGTTTTCGCTACACAAACAAGACCAAATTATAAGATTCTGTCTGCAAAACGAATGTTCATGAAATGATAAAATAAACCATTGGCGATACCTTGGGGGAAGTCGCTTGAGTCGTCTTCTCCATTTCAAGTTTTGAGGGAGATGAAGAGTTTTCGGTGGTTTTGCTTTTTGGTGGAAGTGAAGAGGTCTTAACTCCTTTGGGTTTCGTTTTATTTAACCGAGCCTCTTGAGTCTTGAGTCTTGATTGGCAGTATAGCATTTAAGTGGATTTTTAAGCCTTAAAACAGTAATTATCGGAAGAACATGAAAGGGCCGATAATTAGGGGTTTTAAGGCCTATATATATATAATTACCAAAAAACAAAATAACGAAAGGGCCGGGCTCGTGAGCCATTATTTTTAACTTAGTTGATTCATAGAAATTTAAGACAATATATATGATATATCTCACTAAATAGGCATATACCATCACAGGGACAGGACCAGAAAAGGATCTGATTTAAATATAGAGAATATGTAATGTTTATGCACCTTTAGAAATCGATAGAGTAGTCTTGGCCGGTGATTGTTGTGATCCTCGGACTCGGAGCCATTGATTTTGCATGTACTTTCTTCAAGGAGAGAAAACAAAAAGAATGCTTTGAGATTTGTTATTAATGAACTGCTACTCTTAAGTGTCGTACCAAAGAATTAATCACCGTTGATCTTTTGCGAGATAGATGCAGGTGAATTTTGGGCGGTTGAGATGGATGTAGGTTATTATGGCTAGCCTTTTGAATCATGTATAAGGTTTGTCGATGACACGCGTTTTACCTATCCGGCTATCCCAACCCCCAGATAAATTACTGCAGAGTTAAGATATGCAACCAATCAAAACCTATAACGTGGGTGAACACTTGTTTTGGTGTCGAGGAATGATTAACCTGAATACCTGATCAATTATAACAAAAAAAAGTAGTGATAAATCTGCATTTTGAACGTAAGACATGTATAAATATTTCAAAGTTTATGAGTTAACGAAATTTTTCGATTTAATGATAATGTGGACATGTACGTATGTAGTTCAACCTGCGTTAGTCTAAATTTTCGAAGTACTCGTGTTAACGGACCTGAATATATCTACTATCTAGCTTTTGACAAAAATGATACTTTAAAATTTGCTTTTGAAAGAATCGTGGACGTATACAATGTTAAAATACCGTTTCATCTTTCACTTACTTTTTGAGAATCATAATTTATATCTCATCATACATGCTACAAAAGGGAAAAGGATTGTAATTTGATTTTGTAAAGAAGAAGTAATTAATGTTTATGCACCTTTAGAAGCAAAGATACTAGATATAAGTAACTTAATTTATACTGATTTTCTTTGATGGGACAGAGCAATCTCTCCAAGAAATTTTGGATATTCTTGAGGAATTTAAAGCTCAATCAGGTTTGTGGATTAATAGAGAGAAAACCAATTTTTTTTGGATAGAGGAAATTTTCAGAATAATCAGCATTTTGACTAGGACTCACTCAAGGTTCACTCCCTATGAAATACGTATGGGTGCCTCTATCCTCTAGAAAAATAAGGAGACAAAACTACCATCCTCCTCTAAATAGGACTAGGAACATATTCTCAGCCTGGCCGGTCAGACATTTATCCTTTGCAGGGAGGTTACAACTCATACAGTCGGTCATTTACTCTACTATTACCTTCTGGACATCCATCTTTTTGCTCCCTAGAAATTGCATTGAGGAGATTGAGAGAATGTTTTGTCTTTGGCAAGGAGCTCCAAATTCGGCCAGAGGAGCCAAATTCAGCTGGGAGAAAGTATGCACCAATAAAGAGAGTGGAGGCATGGGGTTGAAGAGAATGATGCCATGGAACACCGTGTTGGGTTTAAAACTCATGTGGCTACTGTTTGGAGGAGGAACCTGATTGGAAGTCAGAATACTTGGGAGATGGAGGTAGGTTTTTCTGGCAGCTGGGTAAACGCGCAGATTACCGTGTCGGATCTTACATTTTCCTAATTTTTTCCTTATCTCTCAAACCCTTTAAGATAAATTAGTTTTGTCATCTGTTGCGAAAAGTACAAATGGTCTGGTGGTTAAGTATAGTGGGTACATATGTCAAAGGTACCAAGTTTGATTCTTGTTGATGTCAAGTTTATAGATTATTTTTTTTGTTTTATTTGCTTCCCCATTTGTTTAGTCTTTCTAAATTAAGAACCTCCGCATAATTTTTTTTTGTTTTATCTCTTTACCCCTTTCGTTGGCCTATTTATTCTTTTTACTTTCTTTGTTTTTTTTAAAGTAAATAAATTAATTAAATACAAGATAAATCAAAATAACTACTATATATAATAGTTTCCATAAATTTTAATAAAAACATCAATTGTGATAATAAGATAAATTTTTAAAAATTTGGTGTCAAAGTTTGTTAAAATTACAAATATTGCAGTTTTCATAAATTTTGAATATGTAATTTAATTGATTTAATCGTCTACATTAATGTTTGTCTTGATAACCAAATATTTGAGATATTGATCCCGCAATTATCTCAAGTTCAGGATTATTTTAAATTTATGGGGGTGTATTAAATCATGATTTTGGAGGATTTTATGGGATTTAGTAAATTTGGAATTTTGATAGATTTGTGGGAAGTTGATATGATTTATGGTAAAATTGTTTCAAATCCCACCTAAAACCATGAGATTTTGATTTCTGTATTTTTTAACTAAACAAATCCTCTCAAATCCTCCAGAATCTTTAAAACTTATTAAAATTTCATTCCACAAACTGTTTTGAATAACAGTAGATTTTAAAATAAAATTTTAAATCATCACTTCAATAACAGTGGATTAAATAGACTTTTTTAATTCATGATTGAATAACATAAAATTTGTAAATTCGACACAAATCACTTAAAATGTGAAGTTGAATACACCCCCTTAATTTCATGAGTTTTGAATATATATATATATATATATATATATATATATTTTAATAACAACATAAGAATTTTTCCAGCCGACTAATTTCTGCATATTTAGTACTGACTATAATTGTGATAACACCTAAAAAATATTTAATCACTAAATCTTTGTGAGAATAATATGATTTTGAAAGTAACCATATTTAAAATCGATTAAATGCTAATCATTAAGTTAAAATCACAAATATCTTTCAATATTACCTAGATTGCTTCTTCTATTACGTTAACCTCATATTTACCTAATTACCTACTTTGAAAATTTAAATTTTTTTTCTGTTTTTACTAACTAATTACTCAAAGCATCAAAAATATAGCTACTTAACCAAATCTTTATGGAAAATTTTTATTCGGAAAATATATTGGTATCATTTACATTTATAACAATCAAGCATATATTAGGATTTTCGAAGCATATTCTGAAAGTGACATGCTTTTCCTATAAATATAAGAATCAAATACACATTCTGAACTCATAGAAGTTATTTTTATAGCACTTGGCCATCTTTTTGTTTCTTTTTACTAATTGTTAAAAAAATCTAATTTAAGTTTTTGATACTTAAGTTTAGTGTTTAAAGCGTGGAACAATGTGTCTTTGGTTGAAGAAATATATAATAAAAAATCGTCAAGTACAAAGGAAAAGATGGTCAAAGTTCATATTATGTGTTCTAGTCCTGGGCAATCGGCCAAAACCGTTTAAACTGAACCGAATAAACCGACGATTTCGGTTTTTGGTACCGAACCGATTTACTGTTATAAACCAATCGGCGGATTTATAATTAGAGTTCGGTTATCGGTTCGGTAGACGATAACCGATTGGTTTTCTCGGTTAAAGGGAACACCATATAAAAGACAAAACCCTATTTTCTTAATGCAACTATGTTTTCTAATCTCTTCCGTCTTCCGCTTCTCCTCACAAAGAAACCCTCTTCTTCTTCCTCCTTTTACTTTCTTCGTCTTCGTTCTTCTTACCACTTGAAGCCATCGTTTCAGTCCTTCTTCTTTGTTCTTCTTGTACCGCAAATGGATATCGAGAAGACTCACATCCAACCCAAGGTATGCATCTCTTCTTGTCCCTCTCTTATTGTGCCATTTATTGATTCAGTTCGTGATTTATTGATTCAGTTTGTGATGTACTTCTCTTTTTCTTTCGTAGATCTATAGTTTGCGCCTTTGGACTATAGCATGACTAGGGATGTTAATAGTGGGTTTTAACCCAATAGGTACCCGGGACCCATAAAAAATAAGAAACCCAAAAATCTGCCTTTTTGTGTTAAATTTTTGTGGGCTTTAAATGGTTTGGGTACCCAAATTGGAAAGTCTCATTCGGGTTTATCTTATTGGGTTATGGGTACCCACGAGATTTTAAAAATAAAAAATCACATGTGACAAAACGATGTCGTTTTTATTTTTTGGCCGACACTTAGTTTTAGTTAACCCTAAAACTAAAATCCCAAAGTGGCAAAATATGATTGTATCATACGACTTTAAGATTTAATTTGACTTTAGTCATATTTGGTGAAAGAACAATACAAACAAATACACAAACAAATATTATCTCTCTTAACAAAACTCTTAAATGTATTTGGTATACTTTATCTATATGATATAAGATTATAAATTTTTGAAAATTGTCATAAAATAAATAAAATACATAATATAAATCATATTTGGTACCAAAAAGCTAAAACACACAAAAATACATAATGCAAAATACAAATTACATCTCATAACACTAAAAACATTCGGGTACCCATGAGTTTACCCACAAAACTAAAAGCCCGTTCGGGTTTACCCAGAAGACTTAAAACCCATTCGGGTTTTATGAATTCGGGTTTTTTTTGGGCGGGTTTTTTTCAAGTTTGGGCCGGACTGGGTTTTTTTACCCACCACAACATCTCTAAGCATGACCTAGTCCTTCCAGTCCAACAAGTGGATCTCTCATCTCGAAGAGAGAGAGAGGGAAGTTAATCGCCGCCGTCGTGGTTGGCATCGCCGTTCCTGCCGCTTGCTCACCATGAGCAATGTATCGAAAACCCTAATTGTTAATGGGTTGGGCCTGTTATTTTGTTTTTTTGTAAATTTTTGTTAATCGGGTTTTTAATTAGTTTGTAATTAGATTTGTTTTTTTTGAGCTCATTAACATTATTTTGCTGTAATTCGGTTAATATTAACCGAAATAGAAAAAATATCGGTTCAATTCAGAATTGATTTAAAACTCAAAAACCGACCCGACTAACCCGACTACCAAATAATCCGAATCGAAATTTAATTTGGGTTATTTCAGCAAGATTTTTAGATAACCGAAATTAAAAAAAACCAATATCGAACCGAATAACCTGATTAAATCGAATGCTCAGGACTAATGTGTCCTCTCACCATCGTTTACATCGTTCTATATTCAGCTGCAAGTCATAGTCGCCACCATTCCAAATGTAAATTGTAAGTAATTTTGTTCTTTCTTTATTATTTTGACTCTTTGGTTATATTTTTGAAAAAATTTGTGATGATAATTACAAAATAGTACATTATACTCTCATTTCGGCTATGTTTCTACAGTTTTTTTTTTTTTTTTTTTTTGTCAAACCATGGCTTCATTCATTCAAATCAAACTAATACAAGATAGGGAGCAGAATCCCAAAGTTTTAAAAGAGTACAAAGGATGGCTTTCCCCAAAGCCTTAAACAAAGATATGAAAACATACAACATCAAGTAAAGATCCATGAGAGCTGTGATACAAGCACACAAAGGCAGCTTGAAACATGTGAGGTCACGGTTACTTGATTGCTCATCCTCAAGAGAGTCAACGAATGGCATAATAGTCTTGGTCATAGGACACTTCGACGTTGAAGAAAGAAACAGAGCCAAGAGTCTCACCGGATTAAGGTGTAAAGACAAAGCCTTTGGACTGATTTGGTGGGTTACAAATCGGGTTGGTGATGACATAGATAGGGTTCGGTTGGTGGATGACTTGCTGAAAGCAGGTTGCTTAGCTTCGTCAGATGAGAACATTGAGGTCCAGGGCACAAGACCATAGAGCTGCAAACCTTTATCAACACACCATACCAGGGAAAAAGGAGGTGGACCAAGCCACAAATGTAAGACAAACCGTAACAGTATAGGTGGGTTCTCTCTCATATGGCGCCCTTTACCAAAGAGATTAAGAAATCCACACAAAGCATGTAGCCAGTTTGCTAATAGTCGATAAACTTCAGGGTTGGTCAGATCGGTTGGGGATACTACTATCAAGATTCGGTTGAGGGGTTTTGGTTGAGAACTGGAAATGCTAGTGGTAAATAGTTGAGAAAACCTTGTTTTTTCCAGTTGTAAGAAGTCGCAAACAATGACACAAAGGGAGCATTAACCAGGATTCTAGCATAGCCTATGTAAATCCCAAACATTCTAGGTAACCGGAGTCTTAGATGCAGTCTTCGAACATCTAGATTAACCAATGAACCTAGGCAATGTCTAATAGGCAACAATAGGGTAGATAGAAAGGACCTGGGCGTTTGGAAATTGGGCAGGAAACCATGAGGTGCTAGCAAGCTGAAAACAGGTATGAGATTCATCCACAAAGATCCAGAGGCTGCTGTGAATGGCTCGGGAAGATGAATTGTGCAGTGGCTAACCGGAGAGAAAGCATGAAGCTTCAGCCTCTCTGATGGAAGCAGCTTTGGTTCTGCCAAGCTCAAAAGGTGACACGACGTTGAAGCGAGAGTCCAATAACGGAGGATAATCGCGTCTCTGAAGGGTTCATCACTAGCCATCGTCTTCGTCTCCGCCACGCAGAACTTAGTTGACGAGGAAGGAGAGGGTTCTCCAGAGGCAAAACGCAGTCCATATTGAAACATAGAAGAGCAGGAGGACTCTGAATCTGCCGGCAAAAAGGCTGGGATAGTGCCCCAGAGGGTGGAGGTCGCCAGTCTCCACCTTCTTCTGGCTTCGCTGGTGAACAAGCCTTCGCCGCCGTCTAGGTTCTTCGAAATTAAACAAGAAATTAACAACGAAAATCCACACAAATCAACCATCAATTCGCTTAGAAGTCCCGCACTTACCTTTGAGAATGATAAAAACTGGATTTAAACTCACGAAAAAGTCTCGTAGCAAACTCCTACCATGATTCCAACCACAGATCTCCACCCTACAGACGAGATCTTTCAAGAAAAGACACAAAAAAACTCACAAAAATTCTTAAGAACGGTCTTTCTCTTTCTTTTCTCTCTTTCACCACCAAAAACTAAACAAAAATAAAAGGAGGGTAAATATGTCTTTATGCAGCGAAGCGAAAGAAGATGGTCGTCGGTCGGTCGGTCGGTCGGTCGGTCGGTGGAATTAATTTTTTTTTTTGGTTAGCTTCTCTCGACCAAGAAAAAAAGAAAAAAATCCCCAGATCCCGAATAGGAGTTCTTCATTCGATTTATAAGATCTATCTGGGTTTTACATAGAGCGTAGTAGTGTAATAGTATGAGGAGGCGAGGAGATAGTTTCAGGAGAGCTGGCCGTCGGAAGATCTCGAATGTAGTCTGGTGGGTACTCTCTGCTTTTGTCCTCTTGCTCTTCTTCCTCCTTGTCTCCAAAGCTCGTCATATTGAACCCAGACCCTCCATTCCCAAGGTACCACCACCCTCTTCTTTCTTTTTTTTTTTTGTTTGTTTGTTTCTGTGGATTTCATTCAATTCGGACTCAAATTTGGATTTCTCCTTTTGTTTGATTTTTGTTAAAAAATCTGGGGCAGCGACGCTACCGTAATGACAAATTTGTAGAGGGTATGAACATGACTGAGGAAATGTTGAGTCCTACTTCCGTTGCTCGTCAAGTTAATGACCAGATCGCTCTTGCTAAAGCCTTCGTTGTCATTGCTAAAGAAAGTAAGAATCTTCAGTTTGCTTGGGACTTGAGTGCTCAGATCCGTAACTCTCAGCTGCTCTTGTCCTCTGCTGCCACTAGTAGAAGGCCCTTGACTGTCTTGGAGTCCGAGCCTACTATTCGTGACATGGCTCTTCTCTTATACCAAGCCCAGCAGCTGCTTCACTACGATAGTGCCACCATGATTATGAGGCTCAAGGCCTCCATCCAGTCTCTTGAAGAGCAGATGAGTTCCCTTGCTGACAAGAGTTCCAAGTACGGACAGATTGCTGCCGAGGAAGTCCCCAAGAGTCTCTACTGTCTTGGTGTTCGTCTCACTACCGAATGGTTTCAGAACCTACAGACTAAGGAGAGAAGCCTCAAGGCTGATGATTCCAACAAGCTCACCGATAACTCGCTCTACCATTTCTGTGTCTTCTCTGACAACATCATTGCTACCTCTGTTGTGGTTAACTCCACTGCTCTCAATTCCAAGTCCCCTGAGAAAGTCGTGTTTCATCTTGTCACCAACGAGATCAACTACGCTGCAATGAAGGCTTGGTTCGCCATGAGCATGGACAACCTCAGAGGAGTCACCGTGGAGGTTCAGAAATTCGAGGATTTCTCTTGGCTCAATGCTTCCTATGTCCCTGTCCTCAAGCAGCTCCAAGACTCTGATACGCAGAGCTACTACTTCTCTGGGCACAACGACGATGGCCGCACGCCAATCAAGTTCAGAAACCCCAAGTATCTTTCCATGCTCAACCATCTTAGGTTCTACATCCCGCAAGTGTTCCCTGCGCTCAAGAAGGTGGTCTTTCTTGATGATGATGTTGTTGTTCAGAAGGATCTTTCCGCTCTCTTTTCCATCGATTTAAACAAAAATGTCAACGGGGCTGTTGAGACATGCATGGAGACCTTCCACCGCTACCACAAGTACTTGAACTATTCCCATCCCCTCATCCGCTCTCACTTTGATCCAGATGCGTGTGGCTGGGCGTTTGGGATGAACGTCTTTGATTTAGTTGAATGGAGGAAGAGAAATGTGACCGGCATATACCACTACTGGCAAGAAAAGAATGTGGACCGCACCCTATGGAAACTTGGCACACTACCTCCAGGGCTTCTCACCTTTTACGGCTTAACAGAGGCACTGGACGCGTCCTGGCATATCCTGGGATTAGGATACACCAATGTCGATGCTCGTGTCATAGAGAAAGGAGCTGTTCTTCACTTCAATGGCAACTTAAAGCCGTGGTTGAAGATCGGCTTAGAAAAGTACAAACCACTGTGGGAGAAATACGTTGATTACAGTCACCCTTTTATGCAACAATGCAATTTTCATTGATTCCTTAGGGTCTTTAGTTTTTTTTTACTTCCACTTCTTCTTAGTCAGCTACATATACTCTTCCACTTTTGGTTACAGAGAGACACACTTGCTAAAAGAGTTTTGTATGCTCTAGCACCATCACTTACTGTATCTTGTGAATGTGATATTCAAATTCAATGAAGCATCATCAGCTATTCACTCCTATTATTATTATTTTATTTTTATTTTGCTTCAAACTTCAACTGCTATAATGTTGGCAACCAACTCGTCTATTGAGCCGCAACTTCGAAAATCCTGCTTTTTTTTTTTTTTTTTTTTTTTTTGAAAGTTCAAAAAGATTCTATGTATCTTCTTAAAACAAAAAAGTTGACAAGCGTTCTTCTCTCTCACTCAGGAAGCAGAGTAACAATGAAGGGCTGTGAGCATGAACAGCAACTCAAAGCAAGAAGAGGAAAGTCCCGCGAGGTTAGTTCACGTTTTCTCTCCTCTCCGTCCGCGTCTTCTTCTTCTCCCAACCGCAGAAACTCCACTTCTAATTTATCTACAAAGAGAGATGATCAGAACAACAACGGTATGAAAAAGCATGATAGGATGTCAATTGGCACACAAGTTTGTCTCGGGTTACCTAACCAAAGTAGCATAGAAGTTGACACAAAAGAAAACCGTAGGCCTTCACCGCGGATCGATGATGAGGGCAGCGTCATACTCCCTGGCAGATTCTCCGTTGATGGATGTGCATTGTACAGAGCATCATCAACGACGAACTCATGCTCTCTACTATATGAGTCCTTAAACGATGAATCAGATTCAGAGTTGAGCGATGTATCCTATTCTTCAAGTGTTAGTACTAACCGTTCGTCCCGGAACCATAAACCTGGTATCAAGGTCTCTTCTAAATATCTGCGTGATTTAACAGCTAGACCAAGCAAAGGGAACAACAATGAGACCAAACCAAGGTCACAAGAAGACTTGCAGAGAGCCAATAGCTTTAGGGGCATTGAGAATAGGATGAAGAGGAATAATTCAGTGGCAAGGTACGGAAGTTCCATGTCTCAGTGGGCGCTTTCACCAGGAAGGTCATTGGACATTCAGGCAGTGACAGTTCCAAGTTCAAAACTTAAGCCTCCGAGAGGCAAAGGCGTGGGTAAACTAATCAACCTTGGCTTCGATTTCTTTAGGAGCAAGAACAAGTCTTCACCACTAAAACCAAAGACATGTGACGCAGAATCTGTTCATAAGCTGAAGCTTATGAATAACCGGTTGGTTCAGTGGAGGTTTGTCAATGCTAGAGCCTGTGCTGCAAACAATAGCGTAGCCTCCCAAGAAAAGGTAATGTTTTTCTACTCCATGCAGCAATATACAGTCATCATCACCTCTACTCCATGGTTTTCTTCATTGCAGAACCAGCTACTCTGTGCGTGGGATGCTCTGACCAAGTTAAAACATTTGTTTCTGCAAGAGAGAATCAAACTGCAGAAGAAAAACCTGGAGATGAAGCTGAATTATGTGCTGCTTTCTCAAGTACGTATCCAACTCCATTTACTTTAAATTCCAAGCCATGAGGGGTAAGCGAGTTTAAACCGGATTGATACAATATATATGAAACAGGTTAAGCATCTTGAAGCTTGGGAGGACATGGAAAGAGAACACATTTCAGCTCTGTCTATGACTAGAGAATCCCTGCATTCTGTTCTTTCCAGGCTTCCCCTCAAAGAAGGTGCAAAGGTAAATCAAGATACAAAATCATGTTCCTCTGGTATGTTTTGAACTCAAAACAAGTTTGTTTATTGTCTCTTTTCTTTTCCAACAACTCCTGCGGTTTTCAGATGAACATTGAATCAGCTGTAACTATGTTTAAGACCGCAGAAACAGTCACTGATGCTATTATTTCAACTTTAAATAGTTATGCTCCCACGGTAAGTTTTTGCGGCTCTGCGGAGAAGTGTGACAAGATTCAATAGTATCTAACCAGTGTAATAAACTAAAACTTTTCATTAGCAGATGGAGGGTGGTATTGTTCCACTGGCCTCCCAACTTGCGGAAGTGGCTGCACAGGAGAAACTGATGCTGGAGCAATGCCATGATCTTATGAGAATGATTACCGAGTTAGAGGTACAAAAAACTGTGTGTGCATGAACATTTGAAGACCTGATCTGATCTGATTTTCTGTTTTTGATCGTGTTTTGGGATGTATGCAGATGCAGGAGAGGAGCTTAAAGTGCTGCTTCATGATTCAACACAAGCAGACTTTTGATACAGAATTTGGGTAGTAGACCATGTCAAAGCTTTGCGTCTCTGTTTGTTTTTTTTTTTCAAATTTTTAAAGCAAAAGTAATTTGTATCGGTGACGTCATTTAGACTGAATCAAATCACATTAACCAACATGCATAATATGATTAATTAGGAAATCCAAAGAACTTTCTTGGGTTGGAAAACAGATGATGGATTTTTAATTTATTAAGATGGTAACCTCAACGAACACACCATGCAAGAGAGACGAATAATAATTAAAAAAAGTCCCAAAACAAAACTTTAATATAATGTAATCAATAGAAGAAGTAAGATAATCATTCAGTTTGCCTTAAGCTGCTTCATGTGGCAGCATCCGCTAACACTGTTGTAGTCACTGGGACTCAATTTGCTAAGCTTCCCAAGTTTTGTTTCATAGTTTTGGATCAAGTCAAACCTATATATATATGTATATATATATTTGCAAGAAGAGAAGCCATATAAAAGATTCAAAAACTATGCTTAGGAAATAAAAATATAAAAGACTAGAAACTAACCAGTAGGCTAAGCACTGGAATGGAGAGAATCGGTCGTAAAATGATTGTGCTGCTTTCTCAAGCGTTTCTTTCGAACACTCCTCCTTTTCATGCACCTCCAAACATTAAATGACACAAATTAAAATTAGATTAGTGATAAATGTAAAGGGAGTTAAGTATATACCTCACGTAAGAGTCTTAAGGTTTCGGTATCAGATGGAACAAGATGGTAATAACCCATACACATAAGCACTGTAGCACTAGCAAAAGGACCAAAGCCCTTTAACTTTTTCAGTTTCCCAACCACTTCATCCACTTCCATCTCTCCCATTTCCATCTTTTCAAGATTCAGTGAACCATTTTCAACCTTCTTTGCTAAGTTTACTATTTGATTTGCTCTGTATCCAAGTTTACAGTGCTCATTTATCACATCTTTATCAAGGCTTGCTATTTCCTTGGCACTCGGGAAGTTTCCATTAGCTGCCTTCCAGGGTTTTGGGTTTAGTTTTCTCTTTTTTGATACGCTAAGAGGCCTAACTGTGCCGTCAGCTAGCTTTGATTGCAATTTGCAGAGACGAGAAGCCATGAGTAGTGTCTTACCCCAATCGGAATTACACAACAAAATAGATTTGACCATATCTTCAAAGAGAGACGGAGAGCGGAAAATCCTACCGAAACCACTCTTCCTTGCGGCCTCATGGGCTTGTTGAAACTCAACAATGTCACGTTCGTCCTTGTCTGACAACCTCAGCATCCTCCCCACTTGTTGCAAGATGAGTGATTCGTCCACTCTCGAAACATTATTGATGCCGTGGACTTGGATTACAAGAATTGAGAGTCCGGAGGGATGAGAAATGGTCACATCCGTGGAAGAAGAATCCGAAAGGGTTAACGGTCGATGTAGTGACTTTGATGAAGGGTTCCACACGTTTGGAGCCATCATGAAGAAACCATGGTTACACACTGCTTTCTCCATATCAAATGTTTCTTTCATCTCTCCAAGATGTAATCTCAAATTCATTTCTTTTGATCTTCTTTTTTTACTTTCTTGGCTCAAAACACCATTACTCACTATCTTTATTATATAAACCCTAAGATATCACAGGGTGTTTCCTCCAGTTTTCCATAGGTTTCATCTTTCGTTAAATAATGTTTTCTTTAATTAGTCGACAAATATTTTAGGAGATTTGATGTGATTTTAATATTTTAAAAAATTGAGAGATTTGAGTGTAATTGTAGGAGATTTGGTTATTGAATTTGTGATTTTAGCATTTGGTGAGATTTGAATTTTAGAATTTGTTAAGATTTGATTATTGAATTTTAAGTGATTTTGATATATATTTTTTTAAAAAGAGCAACTTCGAATGTCGTATTGGATGTTTTATGGAAAGAAGCAGATCTCTTGTTTCAGTTGCCATCACCTTTTACAAGCTCCTCCAAGTGATCATTTCAAAAGATGATGATGAGAAAGCTTATATGTACATGACTGTGTATATGGTAAACTGAAGGTTTTGACCGGCGCCGCTGCGGAGGTGGGTGAGACATGGAGAGCGACGGTAGAGATGATCCGATCAGAGTTTCGGCTCCGACGAGACTCTCCTCATGATCATAGATGGTTTTTTTTTCGACCTCCGCAGCGGGGTTATATTCACATTCAATAACAGACGATTGATTTTATGTTGTTATCCTGCCCTGTAATATGTTGTTAAATAAATAATTGATTTTAAGTTTTGATAATCTTACCTATAATTGATTTTGAAGTTTTGATTAAAAAATATTAAAGTTAATGATATTATTTGTAATTTTTTTGAAATGAGAATTTATTTCAAAAACTAGATTAGGACCCGTCCAATGTGCGAGTTTAGAGTTTTTAAAATAAAATTAAGTTTAACAAATAATATAAAATAAATATTTTTAATAAGTAAAAATTATAGATAAAATTAAATAGACACACTGAGGTATCCAATGTGATATTTGGTGTAAAAAGTAGGACTCTGCGGTTGAGACTATTAATCATGTTTTCTTTGAATGCCCTCGCTCATGTGAAGTTTGGAATTTATCTCCAACTCTGTTCTCGTCAGAAGATTTTCCATATGATTCGGTTTACTCGAATTTGGATTTTGTTTTCTGGAGGGGTGCCTCTCAATAGGGGGATCCTGCCTTATTCAATTACCATAGATTTTATGGGTAATTTGTAAGGCCATCAATTAAAGAGTTTTTCTAAGGTTTAGAGATCGAGGCGAATGATATAATTGCTCAAGCTTCGGGTGATAAGTTAGCCTGAGAATAGGCGTTCTCTTTTACGGTGGTCATGTCAGCTCCATCTCCGTCTTCAGATGTCCAGATTTATTCATCTGGTTGTCAGATTGATGGTTCTTGGAAAGAAACCAATGTGCATTAAAGATTGGGCTGGTGGGGGCCAAGTGTCTAACACGGAGTCCCTCCCCCTACATTCGGAGTTAGAAGCGTTGTTGTGGGCCATGGAGCGGATACATGCTGCAGGGATCGCTTGTCAATATTTCGAGACTGATTGTGCTGAGTTACTTACTATGGTGCAGTCCCCTGAAGATTGGTCGTCTTTCTCCAACCTGCTCGATGAGTTTAACTCGCTGGAGTCCTTCCTACTATTCTCCATCTCTTGGATCTGCATGCATCAAATACGAAGGCAGATTGTCTTCCCCGTGCTTCGTGTTCTCTTATCTCTGAAGTTTCTTTTGTAAACCCTTCTCTCCAGCTTGGGCAACTAACCAAGTAATTTAGTTAAAGAAAATAGTTGTAGATGAATTCAAAGTCAAAATAAAATAAAATTTAACAAAGAATATATATTTAATTCTTTTTGTAAGTATAAACAATGTATAAAAGTAAAGATATAAACTTTTAGTTATAGAAAATAGTTTTTTTTGCTATAATACACCACTATCTACATTACCATTAAAAGTGTATTTGTATACACAAATATATTTTACTGATAAAATATACTCTTTAGTGACTACTACCAACAAATTGTCTTTATGAACATATTAAATTTAACAAAGAATATATATTTAATTATTTTTGTGAGTATAAACAATATATAAAAGTAAAGAGATAAAATTTTAGTTATAGAAAATAGTTATTTTTTTTTTGTTATAATACACAAATGTATATTCATTTACAAATCTACTATCTACATCACTTTAACATTTTTATAGTTAAACGCATATGCTAATCTTACATACTTCTAACTTATATGTTACAATAGCAATTTTTTTAAATAAATTATTTGATTGGTGAAAAAATATGAGACGATTTTTTTTTTTACTTCAACAATCTTTTTCTTTATGTAAAGGTGAGTATTTACATTTATTTTAGAAGCAATAATTAATTTTATAATTTTCACAATCATTTTTCTTATCTTATATAGAAAGTAATTTTGTGAATTTAGCAACTTAAAACTAAAACAAATAAATATTATTATAATTTCAAATTTTGTGATATATATATATATATAATTTTTTTATAATGATCATTCTAAATTTTAAATCTGTTAATATTTTTAAAACTGTTACAAAAAACTTTTGTTTTATATTTGGAAGTTTACAAAAGTTTTTTTCTTTAAAATTTTTTAAATTAAATTAGATTTTCTTTATCTATTTTACTTTTATATAAAACATCTTTTATGGTAAGTTTTGAATTTTTACATTTTAAATTTTTAATAAATCTGTAGTTGACACATGTCAATATCGGAATAATACAATTGACATGTGTCACGATCTTGTTAATTAGTAATTTTGACATCAAGCTAATAAATCTGTAGTTGACACATGTCAATATCTGAATGATACAATTGACACATGTCACGATCTCGTTAACTAGTAATTATAATTTTCAGAATCATTTTTCTTATCTTATATAAAAAGTAATTTTGTGAATTTAGCAACTTAAAACTAAAATAAATAAATATTATTATAATTTCGAATTTTATGATATATATATATATATATAATTTTTTTATAATGATCATTCTAAATTTTAAATCTGTTAATATTTTTAAAACTGTTAAAAAAAACTTTTATTTTATATTTGGAAGTTTACAAAAGTATTTTTCTTTAAAATTTTTTAAATAAAATTAGATTTTCTTTATCTATTTTACTTTTATATAAAACATCTTTCATGGTAAGTTTGAATATTTACATTTTAAATTTTTAATAAATCTGTAGTTGACACATGTCAATATCTGAATAATACAATTGACACGTGTCACGATCTCGTTAATTAATAATTTTGACATCAAGCTAATAAATCTGTAGTTGACACATGTCAATATCTGAATGATACAATTGACACGTGTCACGATCTCGTTAATTAGTAATTATAATTTTCACAATCATTTTTCTTATCTTATATAAAAAGTAATTTTTGTGAATTTAGCAACTTAAAACTAAAATAAATAAATATTATTATAATTTCGAATTTTATGATATATATATAATTTTTATATAATGATCATTCTAAATTTTAAATCTGTTAATATTTTTAAAACTGTTAAAAAAACTTTTGTTTTATATTTGGAAGTTTACAAAAGTTTTTTTCTTTTTAATTTTTTAAAATAAAATTAGATTTTCTTTATCTATTTTAATTTTATATAAAACATCTTTTATGGTAAGTTTTGAATTTTTACATTTTAAATTTTTAATAAATCTGTAGTTGAGACATGTCAATATCTGAATGATACAATTGACACGTGTCACGATCTCATTAATTAGTAATTTTGATATCAAGCTAATAAATCTGTAGTTGACACATGTCAATATCTGAATGATACAATTGACACGTGTCATGATCTCGTTAATTAGTAATTTTGACATCAAGCTTTATATAATAAGATACTAATATAGATATTAGTTTATGTTTTCTAATTATTTTCCCCTACAGAAGAGATACTACGTAGAAAAGAATAATAATTTTTTTTTTGATTTTTTAGTATTATTCTATTTTTATTAATAAATAAAATCCTATGAAATAACATTTTGATAGGTGAGATTTTCTCCTTTCAAGTACATATGTTATGAGACTTTGAAAACTTGTGTACTTGAAAAGAGCATATTTTACCAATAAAACGGTTATTTCATAGGATTTGTTATTAATAACAAAAATAAACTAAAAATCACACAAGAAAAAAAATTGTCGTTCTTTTCTACATAGTCATATCTCTCTTGTTCTTATTCTAATATGTCTCTTGTTCTTCAATTTCAAAACGTTACTGGGTTTAAATGAAGATTCTACTTTTCCATTTCATATATTGAATCCAGATTCCTGACTCTCAATCAATTGTGTATTTTCCATATTTTTATCCAAAAATCCTCCATTGTTTTTGTTTACTAAAAGAAAAAATCAAAAAGATAATACAATTGGGATTTTTTTTTGTTTCTTGGAATTGGATTAAGGATTTATATGTCCATAACTTCAATGCGTTCATGAAGTTCATAACTTTTTGACGTTTTTTTGAAAGCATCAAATGAATAAGTCCTTGATTGTTTACATGTTGGCTCTGTAGCTTTTGTTAATGGTAGTTTCTTATGAAGCTCCAGGAAAAACATTGTACAGAGAGAGACCTGTGCAGTATACTTGTTGGTATGTCTCATTCTTAATGTTGTTATATATGAGATCTTTCATAAGAGTTATTGGAGAAACTTTTTGTAGAGTGACTTGTCTTGTAATATTTTGTTTTAAAGATCTTCTACAAACACTATTATTATTCTTTAAAAAATCTCACAAAATAACAAATTGTTTTTCTTTTTTTACTATAAAAAATCTAGCATTTCCACCAAATATTGTAAAAACTCATTTAAATCTCCCATAATCTAAAAATTCCACATAATCTTCTCTCATATTCTTATTGTGTATTTTCCTTATTTTTTTTATCCAAAATCCTCCATTTTTATTGTTTGTTGCAAAAAAAAAATGAGCAAAAAGATAATAAGAATTGAGATTTTTTTTTTTTTTTTTGGAATTGGATTAAGGATTTATATGTCCATAACTTCAGTGGGTTCATAACTTTTCTTGACGTTTTTTTTGAAAGCATCAAATGAATAAGTTCTTCATTGTTTACATGTTAACTCTGGATCGTTCGTTAAAGGTAGTTTCTTATGAAGCTCTAGGAAAATTGTAATACCCGAACTCAGTATCCGGAGCTGGTCAAAAGGTTGACTTCATAGCCCGACCTAAAAACACTCTTTAATTGCAAATCCACCGACTAATGATACAAAACAAACACTTGACTTAACAAACCTGCAAAAGAAAGAGAGAGATTAGCAATTGATAATTACTCAGTGAGGGAAAGCCTCAAGGCTCCCGAAGTCTCCACATCCAAGTACGTTTAAACAACCCCAAAGTCTAAACAGACAAGCATCAATCACTGTGTCCTAAATCCTGTGACACACAAACATACGCACACATCACACAAATAGAATTACATCCCATGATAACACGTGTCATGACACGCCAACCCGTGCGTTACTGGATTCTTCATGCTTTCGCACTTCTTCCTGCACATTTTCGCTTGCGTATCCGGATTCCTCTTGCTTCTTGCACTTCTTCCACGCACAACACACTCGTCAGCCAATCCTGATCTACCCGCATTCTGTGCCCGTAGACCACCACACAACTACAAGGATCTCTCCTTGCATGACTCTCTGCGGCTCACCGCATTTACGTGCCCTTGGCACCTATCTCCTCACATACAAACACTTATTTTACCACAAACAAATATGCATTTCCGTAATGACGCCATCATCAATCAACACACATAAAATATCCATTTCAGTTCAATATTCAACTCTAAGATAGTAATTCTTTTTCTTATACTTTATAAAAATATATTTATATACTAATAAATATTAATATACTCAACAAAAAAATACAGTTATTCATAATATATGCAACTTGTAGGTATGCTCAACTTAACTCTAGAGTAAGTAACTATCCAACTAGTTCTCACCTTAGCCAAACGGGTCAAATCCTCGGTTTAGAAATAACAACAACGCAAATACGGTTCAACAACACTTCTTAATCAGCATGGTTTAGATTAATCGATCAAAGATTATATTCCAATAATAATCTATGGTTTAATCTAATAACCAAAATCCAGTTTAATTGTTAATTGATGTTTCCCTATTAAATTAATTAGACCGAAATCCAATAATTTAATACACCACAATTTCATTCCCACAACTATGATATAATACGTTCCGGTTTTGCAATCCCAATTTATCTCCGTAACTACATAACCGATTTTAATCAATTCCACAAACCCAATTCATACTAATCGCACAACTCCATAATCCCGTACGTGTATTATCACGTTACCAATCTACTGTGGTTTAATTAAACATGAGATCTCTTGGTTTAGCTTGGTTTAAGCTATCGGTTTAATAATCAACAAAACAACACAACACAAACACTGAAACACACACTGAGATCTCTGCAACTTTTCTCGGCGGGTCTACTCGACGACTCAACGTGGCGGTTTAGTCACACGGTGGCTACTTCCCCATGGCGCAGCAACATACATCACAAGCAAGCAACAGATGAAGGATTAGGTCTACAACAGTCGGTAATTTCCAGCCAAGTTATAAAACAAATCTAAGTTTCCTTACCTATAATGGCCTCGACGATGGGTTACGGCTGCTCCGGTGTCAGCGGGTGACATCTCCAGTGACACACGGTGGCTGATTGACCAATGGCGGTGATCGACGGTGACCAGTGAGAACCACGGGTCCGTACGGTACGTTTCTCCTCCACGAGACTCATCACCACAACAACATCACGACCTCTTTTGCTTCTTTTACGAACGAATGGCATCAACAACAAGAGACTCAAGTATCTACATGGTTGACTTCTCTTAGGGACTTAGGGTTCACAAAGTCTCCTCTCCTGTAGTTTTGTTAACAAGACGGCGGTATGTATGCGTACATACATTATACATTGCACGAGTACCCTACGCAAAAATTAAAAAATGTGCCATTTTCAGATATTACAAAAAGAAAACGTTTACAAATTCGCTCACATATGTGCTAGCAACAAAAGTCAGAAGCCGTAAAAAAAAAAAAAAAAAAAAAAAAAAAAGTCAGAAGCCGTAACGTCGTCCTATTTTTTTTTTTGTGCACCAGTGTTTTAAAGTTTTAGGTTTTATATAGAGGCCACAATTTTAAAAGCTTTTTTTTTTTTACATATCCAACAAAGAAAAGCCTTTTACATATAAATATAAAAGCCCTTATACATATCTTATATACAATAAAAAAAGGACTTTTACATATATATTAGTTAAAGATGCCTTCAAAATTAGAGGCCCAAATCGTTGGCTTTCCCTGTGGACCAGTCCTGCACACATAAACCATAAACCCTTTTAATTTTGCAAGTTATTGGGTCCTAATGCAATTTTCAAAATGGTGCACACTTGAGTTTAGGAATGTTACAAAAAAACATTATACATAGCTAGTGCATTCTACTTGTTGGTATTTCTCATCTTTATTGTTGTTATATATAGGATTTTTTATCAGAGTTATTGGAGATTTTTTTTGTAATGTGACTTGTCTCGTAATATTTTGTTTTAAAAATCTTCTACAATCACTAGTATTATTCTTTAAAATCTCACAAAATCACAAACTGCTTTTTTTTTTACAAAAATAAAATAAACTAAAATATCAGTTTCCCAAAAAAATCCAAAAACTCACTTTAATCTCCTAAATTCCAAAATTTATTATATTCTACATAATCTTCTAGCTTCTCAAATTTATGTTTTAATATACTTATCCATTGCGGCGGCCAGAACAAGCTTCATTACGGCTGATGGTTCTTTAGAAGACACTTCATTCTCTTCCTCCGACGAAGAAACTTTTTCGCCGCTTACAAAAACCGTCGGTAGTTCATCTTCTCGTTTCCTTGACATCGTGAGATTAAGTGTTTACACGACTCTCTCTCACTCACAAGTGCCTTTTGAGATTTTGCTTTACGGCTTTACAACTTTTTTTTTTTTTTTAATTCAATTGACCTAACGACATTCTTTAGGTTTAGTTTCACCAAATATATATTTTTCAATTAGGTTAAGTTTCACTAAATATATATATTTTTCAATTGCATTTGCAAAAGTAACCCACTAACCATAAACCCTTTTCATTTTGCAAGTTATTGGGCCCTAATGAGCTGCAATTTTCAAAATGGCCCACAACTGAGTTTAGGGATGTTAAAAAAAACATTGTAACATTGTACTAGCTAGTGCATTGTACTTGTTGGTATTTCTCATATTTAATGTTGTTATATATAGGATCTTTCATTAGAGTTATTGGAGAACTTTTTTTTAATGTGACTTGTCTTGTAATATTTTGTTTTAAAAATCTTCTACAATCAATAGTATTATTCTTTAAAATCTCACAAAATCACAAACTGCTTTTTTTTAAAATAAAATAAAATAAAATAAAATATCAGTTTCACCAAAAAAATCCAAAAACTCACTTTAGTCTCCTAAAATCCAAAATTTATTATATTCTACATAATCTTCTAGCTTCTAAAATCTATGTTTCAATTTACTCCCACTGACAGTTAATGTGTGCAATGTAATTGTAAAATTTAACACATAATCTTTTCTAGAGTACTCGGTTATTTTTTGCAAAATTTGGAAATGCAATTAAATATATATATTTGGTGAAACTCTTCCGAGAATAAATCTAATGAATTCGTAGTTAGGTCAATTAAAAAAAAAGAAGAAGTTGTAAACGAATCTAAAGACTCTTGTGTCGTGAGTCAGACAAAGGAGTGTCAAGGGATGTGAAGAGGGTTTGAATGTAGTAAAGTTCAATTTATGGAAAAGCTTAGGCATTTGAAGAATAAGTATGAGAACAATCTTCGTAAATTCAAGAATGGTGATGGTTAGCCCAAATTGAATTGTATGTTATCAACAATATTCTTGAAACTTTGGTCGTCTTCTCATGAGTTTGGGTGCGGCAAAGGAAACACTACACACAGAAGACCAAAGTATACAATAGGAATGTATATGAAATGATGATAAAATAAAGGGAAAATTGGAAATAAATGATCTTTTTCCAAATCTTTGTCCATCTACACTTTATTTTTGTAGGTTTGATTATATAGGGTTTAATATGCTTTTTACCCAGTTTTACCCTCATTTTTAAAAAATCAAAATAAGAAAAATATAAATATATTTTGAAAGTGTGTTTATTTCCAAAAATAAGATAATAATATAGGAAACCTAAACCTCTAATTGATTGAGAGACTTCAACAACCATCAAAATCCTTTTTTTGTTTCTCCCCTTTCAAACATCGGTGACATCCAACATCAAACATACTTTGCTCTATTTCATAGTCTTCTGAAACCATCACCTTCAACTTTTCAAGAGACGTAGTGGGTTGCAAAGTCAGTAATATCGCACGTTTTTCTTCATCATCAATAAATCTTGCTCGATTTCTCCAAGTGTTCAGCATGCAAGTTTTCTCTCTTGCCATTTGCCCACCCAAGGAGAAAGGAGAGAAGGCAATTTTTCCACATGCATTGGCGAGTGCCACCACCCAACTTCTCTATATAAAGAAGCCCTCTCCTTCTCATTTTCGCAAAGTAAAGAAGAAAGAAGAGAAAAGAGGGAAAGGAGAGAAAGGGAGAAAGGAAAGAAAAAAGAGTGAAGGAAGAGCAAGACCAAAACTCACACTCTCCGCTAAAAATAGAGCCCTTTAGGAAGACGTTTTCGTTTGCCATCCACGCTTAGAAAAGAGTTAGAGAGAAGTTAAAGAGTGAGAAAGAGAGAGAGTTCCGGGTAGAGTTTTTCTGTCCCGCGCGTCCTTAGCTGCGTCTGTCTAGCGTCAACCAAGGCCGCATTTCGCGTCCGTATCCGTGTGTCGCCGTAGGATCTGTACGCGTCCAGTTCTTGCTAGTTAGCATTAGGATTCCGAGTAGATCCAAGACCAGGTGAGTCTCGAAGCATGTGATATGGTACATGATAGGTTGGGTTGTTAGGTGTTTTTCCTTAAGTTTTGTGTGATAGACTTATGCGTTTAGGTTTGTTGGGTAGTGTTGAGTTTGCTAAGGATTTTTGTGTTAAATCTAGGCATTATTGGGTAGATTTGTTTCTTTTCTTCTAGATTGAGTTCTAGGAAGTTAAGTCTCGTTTATTGCTTGTTTGCATGTTGGTGTGAGGTTGTGTCTAGCTTTAGTCTCTAGATTTTCTCTAGATTCTTAGGCTTGCATGTTGCTTGTTTGTTGTTGCATGTTGCTTTGTGTGCATTTCATGTTGTTGTTGTTGCATGTAGCTGGTGTACCTTGCATGTTTGCTTGGTTGTGTGTTGAGGTTTTGCAGTAGAAGACTTCCCAAAGGCTGTAATCAGGGTGGATAAGACTCGGAGAGACGGGATGGCAGCCTAGGGCCGAGTATTACACGATGGTGTAGTCGAGTGCGCCTGAAGAGAGGGACTCGCAGGTGATGTTCTATACTCGCGTGCCTTTGTGGCTGTGAGTATAGGTGTTCACGGGTATGGGGGAAGTGATGAAGTGATGAAGTGATGGAGTGAAGGAGTGAAGGGACCTTGAAGATGAAAAAGAGTTGTTAGCTTCCGCATGCGTATACTTTGATAGTATACTTTGTTGCATGACTAACTTGCATATTTTTTTGCTTTTTTTTTCTTGCATGTAGCTTTCATGTTGCATTTGAGTGTTGCATGTAGTGGTAGCTTGTTTAGTTTGCATGTTGTGTGTTGCCTGCTGGGGTTGGGGTTGGGTTTGGTTTCTTGTTAGGTTCCCGAACTCACTGAGTGATTAGCACTCAAGACTCCATAATTTGTTTTGCAGGTAACCTTAGTGGGGAAAGCCTTAGAGGGGTGCACATGACGTTAGGCCTGCCGGTGTAGTGTTATATTGCCTTTGCAAGATGTTGTGTTGTTGTAGAACAATCGCGTTTTGGCTCTAGATCCTGGTACCAAAAATGTTGTAAATGTTTTGTGAACTTATTTCGTTAAGTAATTAAAGTATGGAAGTTGGTTTTTTTATTTATGTTTGTGTGGGTTCGAGTGGTACTAGTCTTGTCCGGGCCAACACAACGCACCAGGCTGCGAGGGTTGCAAAGCCTAAGCAATCTCGGTCGCGGGCGGAATTGCATCTAGGGAGGACCGGTCGAGAAGCTGCAGCTTCTGTCCCTCGGCTGGACCACCCCAGTGCAGTTCCCACAGAAGCGTTCCGTGGCTGTCTGTTGGCCTGCGTGGTCATAGGACGGTTCGGGGGTGTTATAATCAATCTTGCGGTGATAGAAGGCTTTGTCACAACCCTCTCGTCCTTCTCCTTTGTGGTGGCGACAGAAGGCTTCGTCACAACCTTCTCGGATCCCGATTTGGAATCACTTTCAGAGCAGCCTTCATCACGGCTGATGGTTCTTTAGAAGACACTTCATTCTCTTCCCTCGACGAAAAAAGTTCTTCGCCGCTTACAGAAACTGTAGGCGGTTCATCTTCTCGTTTCCTTGACATCGTGCCTTTGCAAGATGTTTTGTTGTTCTCGTTTAAAATAATCGCGTTTTGGCTCTAGGCCTGGTACCAAAAACGTTGTAAATGTTTTGTGAACTTATTTCGTTAAGTAATTAAAGTATGGAAGTTGTTTTATTTATGTTTGTGTGGGTTTGAATGGTACTAGCCTTGTCCGGGCCAACACAACGCACCAGGCCATGAGGGTTGCAAAGCCTAAGCAGTCTCGATCGCGGGCGAAATTGCATCCAGGGAGGACCGGTCGGGAAGCTGCAGCTTCCGTTCCTCGGCTGGACCACCCCGGTGCAGTTCTCATAGAATCTTCCGTGGCTGTCCGTTGGCCTGTGTGGTCATAGGATGGTTCGGGGGCGTTACAATCATGCTTGCAGTTGGTATTCTTCCTTTCGTTTTCATAGGATTTGCGCTGTGCGTGATCCCTGATTCGCCGAGGTGGCTGGTCATGAAAGGCCGAGTGGACAGGGCAAGAGAGGTGCTCATGAAAATGAACGAGCGATATGACAAGGTGGAAGAGCATCTCGCAGAGATACAACTGGCGGCTGCACATACACAAGGCAGCGGCGACGAGGAGAGACCGGTGTGGCGTGAGCTTCTAAGCCCATCTCATGTTGTAAGGAAAAATTTCTGATCGTTGGGTTTGGGATCCAATGTTTCCAGAAGATCACAGGTATCGACGCCACCGTCTACTACAGCCTAGAGATCATGAAAGAAGCAGGGATACATGGGGAGACAAAACTGCTTGCTGCAACTGTGGTTGTTGGGGTCACAAAAACAGTCTTCATACTATTTGCCACCTTCCTGATCGATAGCCTTGGCCAGAAACCACTGCTCTATGTGAGCACTATTGGAATGACTCGGTGTCTCTTTTGTCTAAGCTTCACGCTCACATTCCTCGGCCAAGGAACTCTTGGCATAACCTTGGCGCTTCTGTTTGTTTGTGGGAATGTTACCTTGTTCTCTATAGGGATGGGATCTGTTTGCTGGGTCTTGACTTCCGAGATCTTCCCATTACGGTTAAGAGCCCAGGCCTCTGCGCTTGGGGCGGTTGGGAACAGGGTGTGCAGCGGTTTTGTGGCCATGTCCTTCCTCTCCGTCTCACGTGCCATCACTGTCGGAGGAACCTTCTTTGTCTTCTCCCTGGTGTCTGCGCTCTCGGTTATCTTCGTGTATGTGCTAGTCCCAGAGACAAGTGGGAAGTCGCTGGAGCAGTTAGAGTTGATGTTTCAGCCTCATGGAGGGCTGGAAAGAAAAGATGTTGAGTTGAGCTTGGAGATGCTGAGCGTCTTATGCGCAAGTAACAAGAGTTTTGAATGTTATATATACTTTGGGCGCAGAAATGAACATGTTAAAGTAGAAGAGGCAGAAGAGAAGAGATATTCGTGCTTTAGATCCAAAGAAAGTAAGACAGATCTTCTAAGTGCCTTTGATGATGGTATATAGAGTAATAGAACCATTGCATATTCTAAATGGTTAAGGTTTCAAGATTCGGATTATCAAACAAAGAATGAGACAACATTACAATAACAACACTTTTATCACTTCTACTTCTTTTGCCAACCAATAACACTTACCACTTTTATTGGTGTGAGTGAGACATAGATAAAACGAATTTGTATTGAGTTTATTGAATAAACCAATTTGAGTTTTGTGTCTAAAAGTTTTATTGATGATGTATGAAGACATGAACAATAATAGTATGTAGAATATGCTAGTTTGCTAATTGATAACAAAAAGTTCAAGAATAATTCTTTCAGCAAGCTTCACAAAATATCTATTTCAGAGTGCAACAATAAAAGCTTAAACTCATAATAAAAGCATCAAACGAGATGCTTCATCCATCTTTCTTAACGATGACTAGGTGATACCCCGTGCTACAGCACAAGATGACATATATTGTAATTAATTTATGTATATTTCGAATGAATAAAATATTTTGGTTTATGTATTTTTAAATAGTGTTGAATATTGTATATTTGGTTTACTTACATATTAAATGTTAAAACATATTTAGATAAGTACGTTGTTTAGACATCACTAATACTTTGCACGGTAACAAATATACAATGATTGTTTTGCAGTTTTTAAGCGATAGTGGTGTGCTTATAGGTGTTAAATCTAAATAACAGATTTTAATTTGATTTTAGTTTGGACTATTGCACATATATAACCTACACGTAAATATTTTTGAATGGCAAAGACATCTCGTCCCATCCCGTTTTGTACTGTCCCTTCCTGTTTCATCTCGTCCCTATCCGTAAATTTTTTTATGTCCCATAACTGTTCTTTTTTAAATAATTAACTATTAAACAATTTTTATCAACCAAAAATTTTGGGTTAAAACATAACTAAATTTTTACTTTTGTCACATTTTTTGACATATAATTTATTTTAGATATATTGAGTTGATATTAAATATATTTTATATATCCATTAAAATAAATTTGAAATTATTTTTATTAATTTCACATATCTTATATATTAATTAACTTTCTATTATTAAGGCTATAATGAATACTTTACTATTTTAAAATACTTCTTAAAGTAATTTAATTTTTAGTTAAATTGTAATTAGTTTATTGTTTTCAAAATTAAACTGGATTTACTTATATGTTCCTAAACTGTGAGGAAAAATATGCACAAATATTAATTGTAATTTTCGTTTCTTGTTATTCATTTTTTTAAAAATATTTACAAAGAATTAGAAATTTAGATTTGATTTATGATGTATTTAAACATTTTCCTTATTTAATTCTGATATATATGTTTTCCTTAATTAAATATTCTAATCGATTAAGATTTAGGCAAAATTATCTCAAAAGATTGTTTAGATTTGCAGTTACTGAAATCAAAATATATGGTTTAAATTAAAACCACTGAAAAATCAGTGGCCAAGATTTAATTTAATTTTGAGAATCAATGGTTAGTGTTTAATGAGAAAATCGGATCAACTAATCGAGTATTAAATGACCCGCGCAGGATCCGACTTAATTTGAATGGTTAGAAAGTTTTAATTCCATGATATGCTAATGTATTAGTAATTATTGATTACTAACCATTTTATTTAAAAACTACCAAAACAAAGTCAGTCACGGTCCAAAAGTTGGTCCATGAGTACTCCTGCTTTAATAGTATAAATGTATGCTTATGAAGCCATGAAGAATACTAGCATGTAGACTATGCTAGTTTGCTAATTGATAACAAAAAGTTCAAGAATAATTCTTTTGAGCAAAGTTTAACAAAACATCTATTTTAGAGAGCAACAATAAAAGCTTAATCTCATAATAAAAGCATTATGTAGAATATGCTAGTTTGCTAATTGATAACAAAAAGTTCAAGAATAATTCTTTCAGCAAAGCTTAACAAAACATCCATTTCAGAGAGCAACAATCAAAACTTAAACTCATAATAAAAGCATCTAACGAGATGCTTCATCCATCTTTCTTAAGAGTTGATGAAGAAACTCGTCCTTCTCCAAGTGAAAGTTTAATTCCCTATACTGCAAAGCTTTCAACTGCTCCTCATATATCTTCTTATCCTCTGAAGAAAGCCTACTTACACCTTTTTCATCACCAAGTTCATCCATATAAAAACCCACTAAAGCTCCAACAAGAGAAGAAGACTCAACATTCTTTGACTTGCTATTCTTTGACTTCTTCCCATTAGACTTAACATTCTTTGACTTGCCATTTTTCAATTGCATTTGCAAAAGTAACCCACTAACCATAAACCCTTTTCATTTTGCAATTTATTGGGCCCTAATGAGCTGCAATTTTTAAAATGACCCACAATTGAGTTTAGGGATGTTACAAAAAAACATTGTACATAGCTAGTGCATTCTACTTGTTGGTATTTCTCATCTTTAATGTTGTTATATATATGATATTTCATTAGAGTTATTGGAGAATTTTTTTGTAATGTTACTTGTCTTGTTATATTTTGTTTTAAAAATCTTCTTCAATCACTAGTATTATTGTTTAAAATCTCACAAAATTACAAACTGCGTTTTTTTTTGTTTTTTACAAAAATAAAATAAAATAAAATAAAATATCAGTTTCACCAAAAAATCCAAAAACTCACTTTAATATCCTAAAATCCAAAATTTATTATATTCTACATAATCTTCTAGCTTCTAAAATCTATGTTTTAATATACTCCCACTGACAATTAATGTGTGCAATGTAATTGTAAAATTTGACATATAATCTTTTCTAGACTTGGTTATTTTTGCAAATTTTGGAAATGCAATTAATATATATATATATATATATATATATATATATTTGGTGAAACTCTTCCGAGAATAAACCTAATGAAGTCGTAGTTAGGTCAATTGAAAAAAAAAAAAAAGAAGTTGTAAACGAATCCAAAGACTCTTGTGTCGTGAGAACGACGAAGGAGTATCAAGGGATGTGAAGAGGATTTGAATGTAGTAAAGTTCAATTTATGGAAAAGCTTAGGCATTTGAAGAATAAGTATGAGAACAGTCTTCGTAAATTCAAGATTGGTGATGGTTAGCCCAAATTGAATTGTATGTTATCAACAACATTCTTAAAACTTTGGTCTTCTCATGAGTTTGGGTGCCGCAAAGGAAACGCTACACACACAAGACCAAAGTATACAATAGGAATGTTCATGAAATGATGATAAAATAAACTTAAAATCTTTTTTTTTAACAGCGAATCAATATACTTCGGGAATGTTTATTAGTTGTGTTGTTGTTGTATGAATTATGATATGATGAATTGATGTTAGAAAACGCTTCAAACCAAGTATTCATGTGTTATATCTTTTCTTTTTCTTTTTTGGTACTTTTCATGTGTTCTATTTACTATAATGGATTGATGGTCTTTATTTTTTATTTTTCTAATGGTTAGTGATTGTCGAAGAGTTACAAATTTAATTGAAATAAAATATGTAATAATATCCAACACTTCCATATGTTTTTTTTTGTAAGATTAGCTTAGGTTCTTGATCAGAATCTTATGTTTTGAGAATATCAAGAATTTGTATTTTAATTTATACTTTTGCTTTCCTAAACTATGCTTACAAGACCTACTTGAAAGTGATAAATGGTTGGATCCACGTGGGTCTAGCACTCGAATATTAGCTTGCTTGAAAATCTTTTCATCTTGGTCAAGTCTTTCACTCTCTTCGAGAGTCAGAAAAATGGAGATCCATTTTCCTTGGTCCCGTCCCGTGTTAAGTAGGCATTGGGATACAACTTTAGAATCCTAGATATGTCATGCACATGTAAACAATCACTAAGACAAGAGAAGTTTCTCAAGAAAAAATGAGGAAAAAAAAAGAGTAATCATATTCATATACCATATGCATGTACTTACCATTTTCTTCCCTCAATTGTAAAACTGCGCGACCAATAACAATGCTCTTTCAGCTCAGAGAAATTCTTAACTCTCCAAGAGAATTTGGGATGAGGGAGTTTGTCGTTAAAAGAGATGATTTCCCAATTAGTAGGTGGAGCAACAATGACATCAACACCAAACTCGCGCGCATTGATCTTGAATGACATATCCATTATCAGGGTCTTTGAATATATTAAGCGGAAGCACTTGTGGCAATCCCCACATAGATCTTAAACTATTGAACGGCTTTGATTCTACATCTGTACACATATTTTTAATGATTAGAAATAGAATAAAAGAAGATACATATGTATAGTAAGATAAGAGATATGTATGTACATATATATACATACCATGAATGGTAAAGTACTTGTTTGCTTTTTTGTTAAAGACAAAAACCGAAAATCCGCAAACACCTCACTTTATGGTTTGGAGGACAAGCTAGTGCTATCTAATTTCAATACATTGAAATAAAGTCACTCCCGTTGTCCTTATCGTTCCTTTCGGATACAATATCAGTTTCCTGCGCTTGCGTAAGTTAAGATAATGCATCTTCTTCAAATTTTGAAGAGCATGAAGAAAATATTGTTTTAAGGACACGCACTATTAAGGAGTAATCAAAGGGATATGATTTCATTAGAATCTCCACTTATGTCAACTGTATATTCTCAATAACTATTGTCTAATACCCTAATTCCTCTGTATAATATGTATATATACCATCCCATTGTGAATGAATAAGATCATCTTTCGACATTACATTCATACGCACTATAGTGACTATGCATTGCCATGCATACGTACCAGTCGTAGCCACCAGAGGAGAAGATACGGGATTGATATTTGCCATCAGAGAAAAGATTTGATTTCTCAAGTTGGGAGAAGTTTTGGATCTTCAGTGAATAGGAAGAAGGAGAACGTTCTCTCATGCTCCGGACAGTTGTAGAAGACATTCTTTTACCCAAAAACGACCTTAACTCTATTATAACCTAAACAATAGATCCGAGAGAGGATTTTAAGATAGTCATAGCTAGAGATTAGAAAATTGAAAATTCTATAAATACGTTATATTATTAAAAAAAGATGTCCTGGAAATTGCATTGTATATCTATATTAGGACTAGTGATCCACAACAGGTGAAACCAAAACCTGATGGGAATCGGATTGATATTGTTGGTGGGGATGAGAAATCGGATTTGTTAGGTAGTCTTGTTTATGCTGGGAAGCTTGTGTTGGATAAGAGAAAATCTGCAACTGGGAAAGATGCTACTGAGGTACAACAACCATCTGCCACGGATACCTCTAATAAAAATGCAGTTGATGCAAATCTTACACGCAAGGCCTTGGTTTGGGGTTTTGACATGCTACAGCTTGACGACGTTGTCTCCGTAGGTTTTTCTTTCTCTTGAAATTAATTGGCCTGCAATGAACTAAGTAACTCTGTGTATTGAGTGAACTGAGTCAACAAACTTATCTATGTTTTGTTTAATTTTTTTAGGTGACATACAATGTTGGCCTTAGGCATTTCACTGTGCATGCTTACCCAATTGGAAAAGGTTCTTGTTGTCTTTCTTGCTTCGCGAAACCTAAGAGAAGCCGCAAGGATTTCCGCTTTGTTGCACCTACGGTAGAAGAAGCAGTTCAATGGGTGGCCAGTTTTGGAGATCAACAATGTTTTATCAACTGTTTGTCACATCCTTTAGTCTCAAAGAAACATGCTTCGTCTGACTTATTTTCGGTCCCAATTGATACCCCTCCTGAGTTGGTCTTCAGGTGTAAGAGTGCACCTAAAATGCTTGTCATATTAAACCCTAGGTCAGGGCATGGACGATCTATCAAAGTTTTCCACAATATAGTGGAACCAATTTTCAAGGTACTATTTCCAACATCAACATAACTTTCCACTTTTAGGTACTAATAGAACTTAGGTTTTATATGAAATTGTCTACATATTCTATACTCTGGAGAACATTTCCAATTATCTAACCCCATTTTGCATTTTTCATAAAAATATTATGTTCTTCTTACCTTGGGTGTAATTTTGTAAACTGTCAGCTGGCCGGGATTAAGTTGGAGGTAGTCAAGACAACTAAAGCAGGCCATGCGAGAGAGTTGGCTTCCACTGTCGATATTAACTTGTGCTCAGACGGTTGGTACCACTGCTTCTAATATGCATATTTTTATCTTACGTATTTACTGTTACTTATGAGATCTTAATGATTCTTCTAGGTATAATTTGTGTTGGAGGCGATGGAATCATCAATGAGGTGTGATAGTCAGCCTTCCTAAACTATGCTCACTTTTTTTTTGTCCATTTTCAAATGGCGGTGGCTCAGGGTTTTCCGGTGGTCTCCGTCGGAAGAAAGATGAATAAGTATAGGAGAATGGACTCCGACGCGGATGAATCGCAGACTCATCTTGAAGCAGAGGCAAGAAACAGCAGAACCAGAAAATACGTTATGGCTTGTGCTTTTTTTGCGTCGTTGAACAATGTTCTTCTCGGCTACAGTGAGACTTTTACATATATATATATATATATATATATATATATACAACCAATTCAATTCTTCTTCTTCTTCTTCTTCATCTTCTTCTTCTATACTTTTGTTAAAAGGTGTGTCCTCTGTTTTTGGTATATGTCAGATGTTAGGGTAATGAGTGGTGCGATGTTGTTCATTCAGCAGGATCATAAAATAACGGACGTGCAGATTGAAGTACTCATTGGAAGCCTCAACATCATTTCTCTCTTCGGAAGCTTAGCCGGTGGTAGGACTTCCGACTCCATCGATAGGAAATGGACCATGGCTTTGGTTGCTCTTGTCTTCTAGACCGGTGCTGCAGTGATGGCTGTGACTCCGTCCTTCGAGGTCTTGATAATCGGAAGAACTTTTGTCGGCATTGGGATTGGGCTTGGTGTCATGATCGCGCCTGTCTACATCGCCGAGATATCCCCAACTGTAGCAAGAGGCTTTTTCACGTCGTTCCCTGATATCTTCATAAACTTAGGGATCTTACTTCGCTATGCCTCCAACTACGCCTTCTCGGGCTTTTCTGTGCACATCAGCTGGAGGATCATTGTAGTGACCCGTGCTAAAAGTAAAAATCCAAAGTCAAATTTCATCGGACCAAGGGAGTTGGGAAGACAAAGGAGGCCAAATAAGGAAAGACCGTCCAGACAGAAGAAGAAAGGGCCGAGAAATTGGCGATGGTAACGTACCACGTACTACATACCATGTACAGTACCGCATACCATGGACTGTACCATGTACCGCAAGTTCATCCGTGACCATACCATGATCCAACCGTTGACCGTACACCGTCCGTTGACCCGTATGCCGTACCGTTGACTTTGACGCAGAACTGCAACCTAGAATTTTTGAATGTCCGTGTGGAGCGCGTGAAGGAGGAGATTCATCTCCCCTTGATGGTCCAATGAAATTGCATGCAAGAAAGTGGATACATAATCATTACTTTTCTTAAAAAGTGACCAATGAGATTTCATGCAAAAAGAAGTGAGAGACATAATCATTTTGCCTTCTTAAGAAATGGCCAATGGAGTTTCATGCAAGAAGAAAGGAGAGACAAGGAGAGATTCCTTCCACCAACTCATGCTCGATTTCTCCAAGTGTTCAGCATGCAAGTTTTCTCTCTTGCCATTCACCCACCCAAGGAGAAAGGAGAGAAGGCATTTGTTCCACATGCATTGGCGAGTGCCACCACCCAACTTATCTATATAAAGAAGCCCTCCCTTTCTCATTTTCGCAAAGTAAAGAAGAAATAAGAGGAAAGAGGGAAAGGAGAGAATGGGAGAAAGGAAAGAAAAAAAGAGTGAAGGAAGAGCAAGACAAAAATTCACACTCTCCGCTATAAATAGAGCCCCTTAGGAAGCCGTTTTCGTTTGCCTTCCACCCTTAGAAAAGAGTTAGAGAGAACTTAGAGAGTGAGAAAGAGAGAGAGTTCCGGGAAGAGTTTTTCTGTCCTGCGTGTCCTTAGCTGCGTCCGTCTAGCGTTAGCCAAGGCCGCATTCCGCGTCTATAGCCGTGTGTCGCCGTAGGATCTGTTCGCGTCCAGTCCTTGCTAGTTAGCATTATGATTCCGAGTAGATCCAAGACCAGGTGAGTCTCAAAGCATGTGATATGGTACATGATATGTTGGGTTATTGGGTGTTTTTCCTTAAGTTTTGTGTGATAGACTTATGCGTTTAGGTTTTTTGGGTAGTGTTGAGTTTGATTAGGATTTTTGTGTTAAATCTAGGCATTATTGGGTAGATTCATTTATTTTCTTCTAGATTGAGTTCTAGGAAGTTAAGTCTCGTTTATTGCTTGTTTGCATGTTGGTGTGAGGTTGTGTCTAGCTTTAGTCTCTAGATTTTCTAGATTCTTAGGCTTGCATGTTGCTTGTTTGTTGTTGCATGTTGCTTTGTGTGCATTGCATGTTGTTGTTATTGCATGTAGTTGGTGTACCTTGCATGTTTGCTTGGTTGTGTGTTGAGGTTGTGCAGTAGAAGACTTCTTCAAGGCCGTAATCAGGGTGGATTACAAAGACTCGTAGAGACGGGATGGCAGCTTAGGGCCGAGTATTAAACGATGGTGTAGTCGAGTGCGCCTGAAGAGAGGGACTCGCAGGTGATGTTCTATACTCTCGTGCGTTTGTGGCTGTGAGTATAGGTGTTCACGGGTATGGGGGAAGTGATGAAGTGATGAAGTGATGGAGTGAAGTAGTGAAGGGCCCTTGAAGATGTAAAAGAGTTTTTAGCTTCCGCATGCGTATACTTTGATAGTATACTTTGATAGTATACTTTGTTGCATGACTAACTTGCATATTATTTTGCTTGTTTTTCTTCCATGTAGCTTTCATGTTGCATTTGAGTGTTGCATGTAGTGGTAGCTTGTTTAGCTTGGATGTTGTGTGTTGCTTGCTGGAGTTGGGGTTGGGTTTGGTTTCTTGTTAGGTTCCCGAACTCACTGAGTGATTAGCACTCAAGACTCCATAATTTGTTTTGTAGGTAACCTTAGTGGGGAAAGCCTTAGAGGGGAGCACATTACGTTAGGCCAGACGGTGTAGTGTTATATTGCCTTTGCAAGATGTTTTGTTGTTGTAGTTTAAAATAATCACGTTTTGGCTCTAGGCCTGGTACCAAAAACGTTGTAAATGTTTTGTGAACTTATTTCGTTAAGTAATTAAAGTATGGGAGTTGTTTCATTTTTGTTTATGTGGGTTCGAATGGTACTAGCCTTGTCCGGGCCAACACAATGCACCAGGCCGCGAGGGTTGCAAAGCCTAAGCATTCTCGGTCGCGGGCGAAATTGCATCCATGGAGGACTGGTCGGGAAGCTGCAGCTTCCGTCCCTCGGCTGGACCATCCCAGCGCAGTTCCCACAGTAGTGTCCCATGGCTGTCCGTTGGCCTACGTGGTCATAGGACGGTTCAGGGGCGTTACAACGGTGGTATCAGAGCATGGTTATGATGCTCGCGGAAAACATGTTTTCAAATTTTTTACCCAGTCAAAATGAGTCGCAAAGGTAATTTTAGGAAAGCGGTATTTCCTTGTGCATTCTAGGTAGATGGGATTAGGACTTACTCTTGGATGCTCGTGCAGATGTATGACCGTGGAAGCGAAGATGGATGGTCGTGGGCTGATGAAAGAGCTGATGAAGAGGAGTGGCGAGACTCATCGGAAGGTGAACAATTTGATAATGAAGGAGAATGGCAAGAACCGTTAGAAGGTGATCAATATGATGTCGAGGGAGAATGGCAAGAACCATTGGAGGATGATCAATTTGATGCTGAAGAAGACTGTCAAGAACCGTTAGAGGATGATCCATATGAAGTCGAAGAGGAGTGTAAAGAACCATTGGAGGGTGATCCATATGATATCGAGGGAGAAACAAAATCAAGAGAGACTGACGATCTAACGACAGAGAGGTCGAGTTCCGGAAGAAGTGGGTCGCAAGGATCTTCATCCCGATCTAGATCCCATGAAAGATCAATATACATGATGGAATCATTATTTGGTGTTTTAGATGAAGAGATTGGTTTTATCCGCGATTTAACAATACTGGTCGACAACCATCAAATTTCCATCAAACACCATATGGAGTGTGATCTGCATATCACGAACCATATGAACCAGGGAGGGTGCCGCCAAGACAAATGAATGTCACTGAAGAGCCAAGACAAAGGAGTGTACCAGCGGAGCCAAGACAAAGGAGTGCACCCGAGGAGCCAAGACAACGGAGCGCGCGCGAAGAGCCACGACGTTCAGAGAGTGGAGCAAGAGACCCTATGTTATCTGTGTTCCAAGAGATATTAGCACATATGCGAGAACAATCGTCACGCCCAAGTGCATCAGAGGCCCCGAGCTTCCTGAAGATTGTGAAGATCATGAAAGATTTGGGAACCGATAATTTTAGAGGAGGATCAAACACGTTTGAAGCAGATCAATGGTTGCAAAACCTGGAGAAGAATTTTGACGCAACCCGATGCCAAGAAGACTACAAGAAAGACGTTGCAGTATACTACTTGAAGGATGATGCTAGTGATTGGTGGGCTAGTGTGAAGAGACACTATGGTCAAACAAATCCAACATGGACGGAGTTTCGAAAGGAGTTTAAAGGAAAGTATTTTCCACCGGAGGCTAGAGATAGATTAGAGAATGAGTTCATAAGCTTGGAACAAGGCGAGAAGAGCGTTCGAGAACTTGAATCAATCTTTACTCGACTACGGAAGTACGTGTACCGAGGACGAGAAGATGAAGCAGTTATGGCACGTCACTTTTTACATGCGCTACGACCAGACATCCAGGGTAGGCTCATGTCTGTAACTTACCAACGAGTTGATGAGTTGGCTGAGAGAGCTGTAAACATGGAGGAGAACATAGAAATGGAGAAGGAAGCCATCCGTCAAGACCAAGAGAAGAACAAGGCGAAGATGATGTCAAGTGATGGCAAAAGTCGAAAGAGGAGTCAATTCAACCAAGAAGGGCGTAGTCCAAAGCCAAAGAAAGGAGGAGTTGTGTGTTACTCATGTGGAGAGTCGGGCCATTATTTTCGAGAGTGCTCAAAGGCAGAAAGGAGTTATCGCCCAGTGCCATCTCACATCATATGTTATAATTGTGGCAGGGGTGGCCATTACAAAGCATCATGTCCGATGAACAATGCCATAGTAGCAGTGCCAGAAGCAAGATATCCCCCACTGACCAGTCCCGAAGATGAGCAACCGGTGAAGCGGCAAGTAAGAGAGGATCGCGTGTATCCTTCCCCTTAGGTAGTTAACCCTTAAACCTTCATGACCGTTGGTCGCCGGGAAGGTAAGTGTGGGTGCTAACTCCCTTTTTGTGTGCTTGTGTGTTTGTGTGTTTGTGTGTATGTGGTTTTGTGGTGTGTCGCGTGTCTAGGCTTGTGTAGCATTTAGTGGTGCTAGTCTAGTCTTAGTTGTTGTGTGTAGGAAGCCTTCTAGCTAAGAGTGGTTAGAGAACCCTTAGTGTTAGGCCGTGTAGGGAAACCTTAGTGTTATAGGTTAAACCCTTTCCTAGCCTTATAGTGGAGCTGGTGAGTGTTGAGTTTGGTTGAGCAAGTAGAGTTGGTTGCTGAAAGCAAGTTCGTGATCAAGAGAGTTAGTCGAGTTCGAGCGCACAAGAAGAATAAGAGAAGCAAGTCAAGACGCATTAGAAGGAGGAGCAGAGGAGTTCACTAGAATTCGAGGACGAATTCTAATAAGGGAGGGTGGGGGAGAATGTAATGACCATCACCGCGGAGTAAAATTTAAAATAAAAACCCCTGGCCAAAGGACCTGGAAAGGACATGAAAAGAAGGCGAGGAAGGAAGGTAGAAGATTTGCTGAAGAAGTGTCCGAGAAATTCTGGACGGACCAGGAGATGGCCGAGGTACCATGTACCATGTATCATGTACCATGTACCATGTACCATGTACCACGTACCATGTACCATGTACCATGTACCGTACCATGTACCGTACCACGTACCGCGGATGTAACGCGTACCAAAGAGCCGAGACATACCGCAGAGACGTCTGGGACTTGCCGCAGTTTGGAGACCGTGCCGTGACGAGGAATGTCGACTGCACCACGGTATAGCGTCGCGACCAGACAAGATTCCTTATTTTGACCAATAGGATTTCATGCAAAAAGTGAAGAAACATAATCATTATGTTTTCACAAAATTGACCAATGGGATTGCATGCAAAATCATCATTTCATGGTTGAAACAAGAGTGAGACAACATCATTGTCCACCTTTGGAATTGACCAATGGTCTCTCATGCAAATAAAGGAGGAGGAAGCATCATCATTTCTTCACCTATGAATCGCCCAATGACGAAGCATGCACCAAAAGATTGCGAGACAAGAATATTCCATGGGAGATTTTAAACTTGCTCACCAAGTTTGCGAAAAGGAGAACACTTGCTCGCCATGCATTGGTTGCTCCAGCCGCCCAAACTCACACCTTTCCACTATAAATAGAGACCCCTTAGGAAGCCATTGTCGTTGCCTTCCACCCTTAGAGAAAAAGAGAGAAAGTTAGAGAGTTAGAGAGAGAAGTTAGAGTTAGAAGGTTAGAAAGAGAGTTCTTCCTTAGAAGCTTTTCTCTTCCGCGAGTTGTTAGCCGCGTCCGCATAGGTCGTTAGCCGAGTGCCACCGTAGGAGCTGTTCGCGTCTAGGTCTCACCAGTTAGGACTAGAAGTCTGTTAGAGTCGTTTCTTTCAGCCAAGTCCAGGTGAGTTTCGAAGCATGTAATATGGTACATGATAGGTGGGCTTTTAGTTGAGTTTTGCTTAGGATTTTTGAGTTAAATCTAGGCACCATTGGGTAGATTCATTTCTTTTCTTCTAGATTGAGTTCTAGAAAGTTAAGTCTCGTTTATTGCTTGTTTGCATGTTGGTGTGAGGTTGTGTCTAGCTCTTTGTCTCTAGATTTCATTCTAGTTCTTAAGTTGCTTGTTTGTTGTTGCATGTTGCTTTGTGTGCATTTCATGTAAGTGTTAGTTGTTTGCATGTTTAGCGCTTAGTCTCTAGATATTTCTGTAGTTACTTAGGCTTCCATGTAGTTGTTTGTTGCTTGCATGTAGCTTGTATGCTTTGCAGGTTTTTTTTGGTTGTGTGATGAGGTTGTGCAGGAGAAGACTTCCCCAAGGCCGTAATCTGAGTGGATTACGAAGACTCGGAGAGACGGGATAGCTGCCTAGGGCCGAGTAGTACACGATGGTGTAATCGAGTGCGCCTGAAGAGAGGGACTCGCAGGTGATGTTCTATACTCGCGTGCCTTTGTGGCTGCGAGTATAGGTGTTCACGGGTATGGGGAAAGTGATGAAGTGGTGGAGTGAAGGAATGAAGGGCCCTTGGACTTGAAGATGAAGAAGAGTTGTTAGCTTCCGCATGCGTATACTATGATAGTATACTTGGAGTTTGCTTGACTAACTTGCATATTAGCTTGCTTGTTTTTCTTGTATTTGGCTTGCATGTTGCATTTGACTGCTGCATGTAGTGTAGTTGTTTAGCTTGCATTTTGTGTATTGTTTGCTGGGGTTAGGGTTGAGTTTTGGTTTCTTGTTAGGTTCCCGAACTCACTGAGTGATTAGCACTCAAGACTCCATAATTTGTTTTGCAGGTAACCTTAGTGGGAAAAGCCTTAGAGGGGGAGCGCAGGACGTTAGGCCAGCCGGTGTAGTTTTGTATTGCCTTTGCAAGGTGTTTTGTTGTTGTATTTTAAATAATCGCATTTTGGCTCTAGGCTTGGTACCAAAAACTTATGAATGTTTTGTGAACTTATTTCGTTAAGTAATAAAAGTTTGAAAGTTGTTTAATTTATCTTGGTGTGAGTTCGACTGGTACTAGCCTTATCCGGGCCAAGACAACGCACCAGGCCGCGAGGGTTGCAAAGCCTAAGCAGTCTCGGTCGCGGGCGGAATTGTGCTAAGGAGGACCGGTCGGGAAGTCTGCAGCTTCCATCCCTCGACTGGACCACCCCGGCTCAGTTCCCATAGTAGCGTTCTGTGGCTGTCCGTTGGCCTGCATGGTCATAGGACGGTTCGGGGGCGTTACAGTCATCGCCTAGTGCCATCATATGTTATAATTGTGGCGAGAGTGGCCATTACAAAGCATCATGTCCGATGATCAATGCCATTGTAGAAGTACCAGAAGAAAGATATCCCCCACTGACCAGTCCCGAAGATGAGCCACTTGTGAAGTGGCAAGTTAAAGAGGATCGTGTGTATCCTTCCCCTTAGGTAGTTAACCTGTAAACCTTCAGGATCTTGTGGTCGTCGGGAAGGTAAGTTTGGGTGCTAACTCCCTCTTTGTGTGATTGTGTGTTTGTGTGTTTGCGTGTTTGTTGTCCTGTTGTGTGTTGGTGTGTTTGTGTGTTTGTTGTTGTGGGTCTAGGCTTTTGTAGCATTTAGTGGTGCTAGTCAAGTCCTAGTTGTTGTGTGTAGGGAGCCTTCTAGCTAAGCGTTGTTAGAGAACCCTTAGTGTTAGGCCGTGTAGGGAAACCTTAGTGTACTAGGTTGAACCCTTTTCCTTAGCCAGTTAGAGGAGCCTGTGAGAGTTGATTTTGGTCGAGCAAGTTGGATTGGTGGCTGAAAGGAAGTTCGTGATCAAGAGAGTTAGTCAAGTTCAAGTGCACAAAGGAGAAGAGAAGAAATGAGGCAAGACGCATTAGAAGCAGGAGCAGAGGAGTTCAATGGAATTGGAGAACGAATTCCTATAAGGAGGGGAGAATGTAGTGACCGTGCTAAGAGTAAAAATCCAAAGTCAAAATTCATCGGACCAAGGGAGGTGGGAAGACAAAGGAGGCTGAACAAGGAAAGACCGTCGAGACAGAAGAAGAAAGGGCCGAGAAACTGACGATGGTACCGTACCACGTACCACGTACCATGTACCGTACCACGTACCATGGACGGTACCATGTACCGCAAGTCCATCCGTGACAGTACAATGATCCGATCGTTGACAATACACCGTTCGTTGACCGGACCATTGACCCATACGCCGTACCGTTGACTTCGATGCAGAACCGCGACCTGGAATGTTTGTACATCCATGTGGAGCGCGTGAAGGAGGAGATTCATCTCGTCTTGATTTCCCAATGAAATTGCATGCAAGAAAGTGGAGACATAATTATTACTTTTCTTAAAAAGTGACCAATGAGATTTCATGCAAAAAGAAGTGAGAGACATAATCATTTCCTTCTTAAGAAATGGCCAATGGAGTTTCATACAAGAAGAAAGGAGAGATTCCTTCCACCAACTCATGCTCGATTTCTCCAAGTGTTCAGCATGCAAGTTTTCTCTCTTGCCATTCGCCCACCCAAGGAGAAAGGAGAGAAGGCATTTGTTCCACATGCATTGGCGAGTGCCACCACCCAACTTCTCTTTATAAAGAAGCCCTCCCCTTCTCATTTTCGCAAAGTAAAGAAGAAAGAAGAGAAAAGAGGGAAAGGAGAGAAAGGGAGAAAGGAAAGAAAAAAGAGTGAAGGAAGAGCAAAACCAAAACTCACACTGTCCGCTATAAATAGAGCCCCATAGGAAGCCGTTTTCGTTTGCCTTCCACCCTTAGAAAAGAGTTAGAGAGAAGTTAGGGAGTGAGAAAGAGAGAGAGTTCCGGGTAGAGTTTTTCTGTCCTGCGTGTCCTTAGCTGCGT
This sequence comes from Camelina sativa, assembly GCF_030686135.1. Lineage (NCBI taxonomy): Eukaryota > Viridiplantae > Streptophyta > Magnoliopsida > Brassicales > Brassicaceae > Camelina > Camelina sativa. The sequence goes on along the minus strand of NC_141880.1, from coordinate 26,247,112 downwards.
CCGTCTAGCATCAGCCAAGGCCAGATTTTGCGTCCGTAGCCGTGTGTCGCCATAGGATCTGTTCGCATCCAGTTCTTGCTAGTTAGCATTAGGATTCCGAGTAGATCCAAGCCCAGGTGAGTCTCGAAGCATGTGATATGGTACATGATAGGTTGGGTTGTTGGGTGTTTTTCCTTAAGTTTTGTGTGATAGACTTAAGTGTTTAGGTTTGTTGGGTAGTGTTGAGTTTGCTTAGGATTTTTGTGTTAAATCTAGGCATTATTGGGTAGATTCGTTTCTTTTCTTCTAGATTGAGTTCTAGGAAGTTAAGTCTCGTTTATTTCTTGTTTGCATGGTTGTGTGAGGTTGTGTCTAGCTTTAGTCTCTAGATTTTCTAGATTCTTAGGCTTGCATGTTGCTTGTTTGTTGTTGCATGTTGCTTTGTGTGCATTGCATGTTGTTGTTATTGCATGTAGTTGGTGTACCTTGCATGTTTGCTTGGTTGTGTGTTGAGGTTGTGCAGTTGAAGACTTCCCCAAGGCCGTAGTCAGGGTGGATTACGAAGACTCAGAGAGACGGGATGGCAGCCTAGGGCCGAGTTTACACGATGGTGTAGTCGAGTGCGCCTGAAGAGAGGGACTCGCAGGTGATGTTCTATACTCGCGTGCCTTTGTGGCTGTGAGTATAGGTGTTCACGGGTATGGGGGAAGTGATGAAGTGATGGAGTGAAGGGCCCTTGAAGATGAAAAAGAGTTGTTAGCTTCCGCATGCGTATACTTTGATAGTATACTTTGTTGGATGACTAACTTGCATATTATTTTGCTTGTTTTTCTTGCATGTAGCTTTCATGTTGCATTTGAGTGTTGCATGTAGTGGTAGCTTGTTTAGCTTGAATGTTGTGTGTTGCTTGCTGGGGTTGGGATTGGGTTTGGTTTCTTGTTAGGTTCCTGAAATCACTGAGTGATTAGCACTCAAGACTCCATAATTTATTTTGCAGGTAACCTTAGTGGGGAAAGCCTTAGAGGGGAGCACAGGACATTAGGCCTGCCGGTAATGTGACTTGTCTTGTAATATTTTGTTTTAAAAATCTTCTACAATCAATAGTATTATTCTTTAAAATCTCACAAAATCACAAACTGCTTTTTTTTTAAATAAAATAAAATATCAGTTTCACCAAAAAAATCCAAAAACTCACTTTAGTCTCCTAAAATCCAAAATTTATTATATTCTACATAATCTTCTAGCTTCTAAAATCTATGTTTCAATTTACTCCCACTGACAGTTAATGTGTGCAATGTAATTGTAAAATTTAACACATAATCTTTTCTAGAGTACTCGGTTATTTTTTGCAAAATTTGGAAATGCAATTAAATATATATATTTGGTGAAACTCTTCCGAGAATAAATCTAATGAATTCGTAGTTAGGTCAATTAAAAAAAAAGAAGAAGTTGTAAACGAATCCAAAGACTCTTGTGTCGTGAGTCAGACGAAGGAGTGTCAAGGGATGTGAAGAGGGTTTGAATGTAGTAAGGTTCAATTTATGGAAAAGCTTAGGGATTTGAAGAATAAGTATGAGAACAATCTTCGTAAATTCAAGAATGGTGATGGTTAGCCCAAATTGAATTGTATGTTATCAACAATATTCTTGAAACTTTGGTCGTCTTCTCATGAGTTTGGGTGCGGCAAAGGAAACACTACACACAGAAGACCAAAGTATACAATAGGAATGTATATGAAATGATGATAAAATAAAGGGAAAATTGGAAATAAATGATCTTTTTCCAAATCTTTGTCCATCTACACTTTATTTTTGTAGGTTTGGTTATATAAGGTTTAATATGCTTTTTACCCAGTTTTACCCTCATTTTTAAAAATAAGATAATAATATAGGAAACCTAAACCTCTAATTGATTGAGAGACTTCAACAACCATCAAAACCCTTTTTTTGTTTCTCCCCTTTCAAACATCGGTGACATCCAACATCAAACATACTTTGCTCTATTTCATAGTCTTCTGAAACCATCACCTTCAACTTTTCAAGAGACGTAGTGGGTTGCAAAGTCAGTAATATCGCACGTTTTTCTTCATCATCAATAAATCTTGCTCGATTTCTCCAAGTGTTCAGCATGCAAGTTTTCTCTCTTGCCATTTGCCCACCCAAGGAGAAAGGAGAGAAGGCAATTTTTCCACATGCATTGGCGAGTGCCACCACCCAACTTCTCTATATAAAGAAGCCCTCTCCTTCTCATTTTCGCAAAGTAAAGAAGAAAGAAGAGAAAAGAGGGAAAGGAGAGAAAGGGAGAAAGGAAAGAAAAAAGAGTGAAGGAAGAGCAAGACCAAAACTCACACTCTCCGCTAAAAATAGAGCCCTTTAGGAAGACGTTTTCGTTTGCCTTCCACGCTTAGAAAAGAGTTAGAGAGAAGTTAAAGAGTGAGAAAGAGAGAGAGTTCCGGGTAGAGTTTTTCTGTCCCGCGCGTCCTTAGCTGCGTCTGTCTAGCGTCAACCAAGGCCGCATTTCGCGTCCGTATCCGTGTGTCGCCGTAGGATCTGTACGCGTCCAGTTCTTGCTAGTTAGCATTAGGATTCCGAGTAGATCCAAGACCAGGTGAGTCTCGAAGCATGTGATATGGTACATGATAGGTTGGGTTGTTAGGTGTTTTTCCTTAAGTTTTGTGTGATAGACTTATGCGTTTAGGTTTGTTGGGTAGTGATGAGTTTGCTAAGGATTTTTGTGTTAAATCTAGGCATTATTGGGTAGATTTGTTTCTTTTCTTCTAGATTGAGTTCTAGGAAGTTAAGTCTCGTTTATTGCTTGTTTGCATGTTGGTGTGATGTTGTGTCTAGCTTTAGTCTCTAGATTTTCTCTAGATTCTTAGGCTTGCATGTTGCTTGTTTGTTGTTGCATGTTGCTTTGTGTGCATTGCATGTTGTTGTTGTTGCATGTAGCTGGTGTACCTTGCATGTTTGCTTGGTGGTGTGTTGAGGTTTTGCAGTAGAAGACTTCCCAAAGGCTGTAATCAGGGTGGATAAGACTCGGAGAGACGGGATGGCAGCCTAGGGCCAAGTATTACACGATGGTGTAGTCGAGTGCGCCTGAAGAGAGGGACTCGCAGGTGATGTTCTATACTCGCGTGCCTTTGTGGCTGTGAGTATAGGTGTTCACGGGTATGGGGGAAGTGATGAAGTGATGAAGTGATGGAGTGAAGGAGTGAAGGGACCTTGAAGATGAAAAAGAGTTGTTAGCTTCCGCATGCGTATACTTTGATAGTATACTTTGTTGCATGACTAACTTGCATATTTTTTTGCTTTTTTTTTCTTGCATGTAGCTTTCATGTTGCATTTGAGTGTTGCATGTAGTGGTAGCTTGTTTAGTTTGCATGTTGTGTGTTGCCTGCTGGGGTTGGGGTTGGGTTTGGTTTCTTGTTAGGTTCCCGAACTCACTGAGTGATTAGCACTCAAGACTCCATAATTTGTTTTGCAGGTAACCTTAGTGGGGAAAGCCTTAGAGGGGAGCACATGACGTTAGGCCTGCCGGTGTAGTGTTATATTGCCTTTGCAAGATGTTGTGTTGTTGTAGAACAATCGCGTTTTGGCTCTAGATCCTGGTACCAAAAATGTTGTAAATGTTTTGTGAACTTATTTCGTTAAGTAATTAAAGTATGGAAGTTGGTTTTTTTATTTATGTTTGTGTGGGTTCGAGTGGTACTAGCCTTGTCCGGGCCAACACAACGCACCAGGCTGCGAGGGTTGCAAAGCCTAAGCAATCTCGGTCGCGGGCGGAATTGCATCTAGGGAGGACCGGTCGAGAAGCTGCAGCTTCTGTCCCTCGGCTGGACCACCCCAGTGCAGTTCCCACAGAAGCGTTCCGTGGCTGTCTGTTGGCCTGCGTGGTCATAGGACGGTTCGGGGGTGTTATAATCAATCTTGCGGTGATAGAAGGCTTTGTCACAACCCTCTCGTCCTTCTCCTTTGTGGTGGCGACAGAAGGCTTCGTCACAACCTTCTCGGATCCCGATTTGGAATCACTTTCAGAGCAGCCTTCATCACGGCTGATGGTTCTTTAGAAGACACTTCATTCTCTTCCCTCGACGAAAAAAGTTCTTCGCCGCTTACAGAAACTGTAGGCGGTTCATCTTCTCGTTTCCTTGACATCGTGCGATAAGTGTTTACACGACTCTCTCTCACTCACAAGTGCCTTTTGAGATTTTGCTTTACGACTTTACAACTTCTTCTTTTTTAATTCAGTTGACCTAACAACATACTTTACTTTATGAAGCCATGAACAATACTAGTATGTAGAATATGCTAGTTTGCTAATTGATAACAAAAAGTTCAAGAATAATTCTTTCAGCAAAGCTTAACAAAATTTCCATTTCAGAGAGCAACAAATAAAGCTTAAACTAATAATAAAATCTTCTAACGAGATGATTCATCCATCTTTCTTAAGAGTTGATGAAGAAACCCGGCCTTCTCCAAGTGAAAGTTAATTTCCTAGACTGCAAAGCTTCGAACTGCTCCTCAAATATCTTCTTATCCTCTGAAAAAAGCCTACATACACCTTTTTCAGCACCAAGTTCATCCATACCAAAACCCACTAAAGCTCCAACAAGAGAAGAAGACTCAACATTCTTTGACTTGCCATTCTTTGACTTCTTCCCAAACAAGCTTAGACAAGTCAAAGGCCTTGTGATAACAAGCTTTGACAAATGTCGGATCATCACCTTGTAAAACAAGCATCTCATCATCTTCAGTCCACAGATGTTGGAAGTATGGTTTCCTCTCCACTGACACGACCTTGACACTCTTTACAGTGATATGATCATGAGACCATCCAAGAAGATCCTTGAGCCTTGTTCAACACGAACACAGTTGAAGATCAATTCTTCCAGCCAAACAACCATTTGGGATACATTCCATTTGCCAAAGGAGGTTAATTTAGTTGTTAACTTGAAGAGTTTGAGGTCCAATTGGTTTAAAAGCTTCCAGAATTATGTATGGCAACCAGGTGTTGTTTCTACTAAGTCCAAGGTAAAGAAATGGTACATCCCATTTTGTTTCTCATCAGCAAAATTGGACCAAGGAGTGAAAGAGAGAGAAGTTAAAGAAATGCACTAAATGGGATTATTCAAGAGCTTATGGCCAACGAGAGCATGGAAAAAAATATTGGGGATAATACCTATCTAGTCCAGCCCACTTTGAGTCTAATACAAGTCCAAGAAAGCCCAAAATAATCACTTTATTTTGTGGTCAAAGAGGGATGACGAAAATGGAGTTTAACTCACCTTGGGAAAGACACCTTGGGAAAGACACCTTGGGAAGAGAGACATGCACCAAGGGTTGAATCTTCATTCAACTTACTATCTTTATTATCTTTTAGTTTCAAGAACAATTAATACTTGGCTTTGTTACCAAGTTTCTTATCCCTATATAAACTCATATAATCTCATTTGAGAATAATCAATCAATTTCCTTTTTATTTTATGAGTTTATCTCTTTGTTCTTTGTCTAGAACATTTCTTTGTTTCTTGGTGTGTAATATCCAAGCAACAACCTCCTCTTGCTGGACTAGTGAGTCATATCTAGCAGCCATTGGAGTTGGGAATATCAGCAGCCTTCCGCAACTGCTGTGTGACCCCTCATTCCATTAAATCTCCCTTGTTGCACCTTGCACCTTGGCGAGTATCTATCTTTTCTAATCCGGCTGAGTGATCCTCGAATTTGGGTGTATCAAGTGGTATCAGAGCCACTCAACCGGTATTTGTCTGTTCATCTTCTCATCTTCCATTTCTAAATACTTCTTCTTCTTTCTATCTCAAATCTGGGCCATCTCTTTACCTAGGCCATTTCTATATTCAAAAAAAAAAAAAAAAAGAGAAAAATAAATCCTTATATTAAAAAAAAAAATAATATTTGCATTTGGCTAGGTGGTGGAAGAGAAATCCTGCTGGCTGAGGAGAAATCCAGCCTTGGAGAAATCCTGCTGGCTTAAAACAGATTTCATAAAATTCTCTTGTCTTTCTATCTTCCTTCTTCCTTTGTTGTTTGGGAATTCTATTGGGTTGCTTGGATTTGTTCTCTTAGAACTTAGAGAGAAAGCTCTTGAGTGACCTACCAAAATTGAGAGAAACACTTTTGTGTGTGAGGATTTTTTATCTGCTAAGTTTTGGTGTTAAGTTTTCAGGAAACCATGGAAAGTGATGGAGAAAGAGATCGGCCAAGAAATTATGTTGCTGGGCTATCTAACTTGCAAATGAGGGCATTGAAAGACACTATTACTAACCTTATGATTACAGGTCTAGAAGAACTACACCAGAGGGTCGACGAGATTCAGAATGGCCAACAAACCAATTCTAGAGCCGCAGCCAGGAGAGAACGTTCAAGGAGGACTCACTGGCCCGAGGAGGAAATTGAAGAAGAGGAGTTCCATGAAGAAGATGATTGATCCATCAAACGACTTAGACGAAGTCATAGAAATCGTGATCAAGGTGATGTTAATCCTTTTGGTACAAGAAATGACAATTTAGGTGGTTTAAAGCTTAAAATTCCAACCTTTGAAGGTAAAAACGATCCAGATGCATATCTTGAGTGGGAGAAAAAGATTGAGTCGGTTTTTAGTTGTCAAAACTATTGTGAGATGAAGAAGGTACGATGTGCAGCCACTAGATTTTGTGATTATGCTATTACTTGGTGGGATCAGTTGGTGATAAACAAGAGGAGAAATGGAGAACACCCCATTGAGACTTGGGCAGAATTGAAGTCTATGTTGAGGAAGCGATTTGTTCCGCACCATCACCAACAAGAAAGGATGTCTCGTGTTTCTAAGGAAGAGAAAGCTGTTTTTGTTTCGTTACCATCACCAAAGGAGCATAAGGAGTTGCTAGTTCAGGATAATCTGTTGAAAATAACAAATTCACCGAGTGAGAAAACGGAAGCCGACGAACCAAAGCAAAAAGAGATCAGAAAAGATCATAGTGAGGAACCTGCGAAAGAAGGCATGATCATCAACAACCTTGGTAGTATGGATGATTCACCTAATGCACCAACAAAGAGAGAAAAGTCAACGGTACACTTCTGGTCAAGTAAGACGGAACAAGTTTTGGATCTTGAAGGAAAAAAGAAAGGTCTCAATTGGTGGCAACTTGTCCTCTGGGAAGGTTGTTAAAGGGTGGGGACCAGGGTTCGAGGAACGCATGACGCACCAATAACCTACTGGTGGATTTGGATATCCACAGTGATGGGTTAGGATCGATGCCCTGTAGGGCCAGCTTGGGGTCTGTTGGGCCGGCTAGCGGAGGGCTAGTGGGGTCCACGGACGGTCCGTTGAGGCAGCTAGCGGAGGGCTAGTGGGCTCTGATGCCAAACTGAAACGACCTGACCCGTTTTTTTTTTAAATTAATAAATAATAAATATAAATATAATATAAACTACAACTAGTGGTCCCATACCCACTAGCCACCTATCTACAACCACAATCAACAGCCGAAATAACAATACCAATAAATATCTAATAATAACATAACCAATAATAATCCATAACAACAATCCAATAATCAAACATCAGGAAACATGAAACTGGCAACCTAACAATGATTCTAAAGACCCAACTCTACCAACCTAGCAACGCCAGACAACATATAATCGAGTCCCTAGAACATCCTCCTCTTCATCGCCTTGATTCCACGATCACACTTTGCCTTTACCTGCCCCACAAACACATATTGAGATGCATGAGTATTTGATAAATACTCAGTGAGGTAATCCTCCCATCTACTGGGCTATACACAAAAGCAACAATGATTCCAATGTTCCAAACAAACAACAAACAAAACATACAAACCAGGAAAACAAACATCGTCTCGCTGGAAGGGAGGTGTCGACCGACACCAGCCAACTGTCGACCGACACCAGCCAAGTGTCGACCGACACTAGCATTGGTGTCGACCGACACTACCCCACAGTGTCGATCGATGCCGTTCTGCTGGTGTCGATCGACACTACCTCTGCAACTGCATTCCGCACGAAGCCGAGAGTCGAATCCCAAACCTTCACCAAATCGTCCAATACTCAAAACCCAAGCCGAAAACATCCATATGAACCTGTAGCAACCAATCCCAGCAAGAAAAACACACAAAACAACAACAAACAAGCAAGAGCAAGGAAATCAAAGGCTTAGATTAGCCATGGTCATGCACTCACCTCTCTGTAGGAAGATTCTGATCAACAATGAACGAATCCACACTCCCAGAAAGCTTCCCACATGTTCCTAGCCTTGAATCCTCACTCTCACAGCAAGATCTCACCCACAAAGCCTTAAAATCTCACAAAACTCACCAAAAACTCAAGAACCAACTTTTCTCTTCTTTTTCCGCTTTGATTCAGCGGCGAGACAACAATAAAACACGACCTAGGTCGTTTTTCTCACTTAATAGTCCGGTTCTGTGGTTTTCCTAAACCAAACCATCCAAAAAAGCCAATTGAATCCATCTGGTCGAACCAGAAATTACTGGTGTCGATCGACACCCACCCCCAAAACAAAGAGATTGGCTCGTGGGTGTTACAATTCTCTCCCACCAATATAGATTCGTCCTCGAATCTCAACCAACCATCAGTCAAGGACTCCCGTGCCACCGTCTCCACGACCCGCACTCCTCCGACCGATCTATGAAAGGTCACCTCTAGGCGATAGACCCACGCTCTAAGCATTATTTGCTCTCGACTTTTGGACTTTCCTTTACTCATAGGCCTAAACCTTGAGTTTTTATTGGCTCCTCATGAGACCTAAGTCTGCATGCCATAATGTTGGCTCCTCATCGGGCCAAAGCCCGCATGCCATAATATATAAGGGAAAATCCAATACTCATCTCTCGGGTTGCCACCCTACAGCGCGCCCCCGGATCGTCATCCGAAGTTGATATACCAACCATATCCCCTAGCCACAAAGTCTCAGAATATGGCAGTACTAGGAGAACCTAAGTCCCCCAAGAGTCGCGAGCAAACAATTCTAAACACGTCTTAGTCCTATCCCTATCCAGGTTTCCTTCCCGTGGCTCGTGTAAAATATCTCAATGTCCTACAAACCACATATCCCCTCACTGGGATACCTCATGACCACACATTGATCATCTCACTGCCGCAAGGGCCGCCACAAAGGCCAAACAAATGTCCCAAACAGGACCGCCACCAAGGCGAAACAAATGTTCTAAACAGGATCGTCACAAAGACCAAACAAATGTCCTAAACAGGACCGTCACAAAGACCAAACAAATGTCCTAAACAGGACCGTCACAAGGACCACACCAATGTCCTAAAAAGGACCGTCACAAAGACCAATTGTCCCGAAGGACCGCCTAAACAGGCACTCTGCCTAAACAGCCCGCCACAAAGGCCACACATCTGGCTAAACAGCCTGCCACAAAGGCCACACATCTGGCTAAATAGCCTGCCACAAAGGCCACACATCTGGCTAAACAGCCCGCCACAAAGGCCACACATCTGGCTAAACAGCCCGCCACAAAGGCCACACAATGTCTCAAAAGACTGCCACTAAGGCCACACAATGACTAAAAAGTCCGCTACTAAGACCAAACAAGCCCCTCCACGGCTTCCTCCACTAAAATGGACAAAATTTTAACTCACATAAAACTTTCCACTTTTTCCCACTTTCCACTTTTGGAAAATTCTAATTCAGGAAACTTTCCTCCAAAAACCCCCGCCTCACGGAAACTTTTTACCCCTAGCACCACCTCATCTTGTTACTTAGTCGCACAACCAACCACCCCAAGCGACCAAGGAAACAAGAGAGATGGGATGAAATACTCCATTCCCGCTCCAGCCACGGATTACAGATGGGACCAGGCCAGACAAGCTTAAGTCGCGGCTTGCTTCTCATACCACTTCTTAAACCTTGCCTTCATCCTCGCCTCAGCTCCCAAGTCTGCTCCTCAACACCATCACAGTTCCAAAGGACTCTCATCAAAGGAATCTTCTTCTTCCGAAGTTCCTTGATCCTCCTCTCCAGAACCCTCACTAGTCTCGCCTCCAAAGTCATGTTAGGCTGAAGATCCTCAGGAATCTTAGCTAACAACTGATCATCCTCACGGAGACACTTCCTCAACATAGAAACATGGAAAACCTTATGGAATGCACACATAACCTCAAGTAACTCCAGTCTATAAGCCACTGGTCCGTCACGCTCAATCACTTTGAAAGGACCCATATACCTTGGACTCAACTTAGTCTCAGTCAATGACCTGTTCGGACCCCGCAACATGGCCATCTTGAGGTACACTCGGTCTTCTACCTGAAACTCAAGATCTCTCCTCCTCCTATCCGCATAACTCCTCTGCCGATCCTGAGCCTCCTTCATGTTCAGCTTGAGAACCCGAATCTTCTCTGAGGTCTCCCGAACAAAATCTGCCCCGTAAATGCTCCTCTCCCCCACCTGAGTCCAGCATAACGGTGTACGACACGACCTCCCATACAAAGCCTCATAAGGAGCCATCTTAATACTTGCCTGATAACTGTTGTTGTAAGTAAACTCTACCAAGCTCAAGTGATCTGCCCAATGGCCTCCCCACTCCAACACACACATCCTCAGCAAATCCTCTAGCGTCTGGATCATCCTCTCCGACTGTCCATCTGTCTGGGGATGATAAGCTGTACTCATATGCACCTTAGTGCCCATCTATGCCTGAAACGCTCTCCAGAACACCGAAGTGAACTTAGAATCCCTATCAGACACAATGCTCGCTGGCACCCCATGTAACCTGACTATCTCCTTCACATACTTCTTAGCCAAGACCGCTGCTCCATCAGTCTTCTTAATGGCCAGAAAATGTGCCGACTTAGTCAACCGATCCACAATGACCCAAATAGCATCAAACGTCCTGGACACTGGAAAACCTACCACTAAGTCCATAATAATCATATCCCACTTCCACTCCGGAATGGGAAGACTCTTCAGTAACCCTCCTGGAACCTGATGCTCAGCCTTCACTAGCTGGCACACATCGCACCTCGCGACCCAACTAGCTACACCCTTCTTCATCCCGACCCAATGATAGTATCTCTTGAGATCACGGTACATCTTAGTCGCTCCTGGATGAATAGAAAACTTGCTCCCATGAGCCTCTCTCAGGATCTCCTGCCTCAACTGCACACAAATCCGACCGTGCACCAAGATAGTACCATTATCTGAGTCCTGATACTCTGAATCAACATCCTTTGAGGCATTCACCAGCCCAAATCCCCCTCCTGAGCCAACCGCACTTTGCTCAGAAGATCTGCTCTATCAACCGCCTCCAAACCCAATAGTTCCTGAGATACAGCACACAAACTCAACGCACCGATCTCTCCTACCAGAGACTCCATCTCCTGCTCCTGAGCTGAAGCTACCCTCTTCCGACTCAGAGCATCTGCAACCTAGTTAGCCTTACCAGGGTGGGGTCGTTTTTTACCAAACTGGAACGACCCAACCCGTTTTTTTTAATTAATAAATAATAAATATAATATAAACTACAACTAGTGGTCCCATACCCACTAGCCAACTATCCACAACCACAATCAACAGCGGAAATAACAATACCAATAAATATCCAATAATATATTAACCAATAATAATCCATAACAACAATCCAATAATCAAACATCAAGAAACATGAAACCGACAACCTAACCATGTTTCTAAAGACCCAACTCTAGCAACCTAGCAACGCCAGACAACATATAACCGAGTCCCTAGAACATCATCCTCTTCATTGCCTTGATTCCACGATCACACTTTGCCTTTACTTGCACCACAAAAACATATTGAGATGCATGAGTATTTGATAAACACTCAATGAGGCAATCCTCCCATCTACTGGGCTATACACACAAGCAACAGTGATACCAATGTTCCAAACAATCAACAAACAAGACATACAAACCAGGAAATCAAACATCGTGTCGCTGGAAGAGAGGTGTCGACCGACACCAGCCAAGTGTCGACCGACGTTGGCCTTGGTGTCGACCGACACTACCCCATAGTGTCGATCGATGCCTAATTTGCTGGTGTCGACCGACACCAAGTGGTGTCGATCGACACTACTTCTGCAACTGCGATCCACACAAAGCGGAGAGTCGAATCTCGCTCCCAAACCTCCACCAAATCGTCCAATACTAAAAACCCAAGCCGAAAACATTCATAGGAACCTGTAGCAACCAATCCCAGCAAGAAAAACACACAAAACAACAACAAACAAGCAAGAACAAGGAAATCAAAGGCTTAGATTAGCCATGGTCATGCACTCACATCTCTGCAGGAAGATTCTGATCAACAATGAACGAATCCACACTCCTAGAAAGCTTCCCACACGTTCCTAGCCTTGAATCCTCACTCCCACAGCAAGATCTCACCCACAAAGCCTTGAAATCTCACAAAACTCACCAAAAACTCAAGAACAAACTTTTCTCTTCTTTTTCCTCTTTGATTCATCGGCGAGACAACAATAAAACACGACCTAGGTTGTTTTTCTCACTTAATAGTCCGGTTATGTGGTTTCCTTAAACCAAACCGTCCAAAATTGCCAATTGAATCCATCTGGTCGAACCAGAAAACAATGGTGTCGACCGACACCCACTTGGTGTCGATCGACACCCTTCCCCAAAACGCACAGTTTTGGTTCACGGGTGTTACAATTTTCCCCCACCAACATAGATTCGTTCTCGAATCTCATCCAAACATCAGTCAAGGACTCCCGTGCCACCGTCTCCACGGCCCGCACTCCTCCGACCGATCTACGAAAGGTCACCTCTAGGCGATAGACTCACACTCTAGGCATTATTTGCTCTCGACTTTTGGACTTTCCTTTACTCATAGGCCTAAACCTTGAATTTTTATTGGCACCTCATCAGAGCTAAGTCTACATGCCATAATGTTGGCTCCTCATCGGACCAAAGCTCGCATGTCATAATATATAACGATAAATCCAATACTCGTCTCTCGGGTTGCCACCCTACAACGCCCCCTCGGATCGTCATCCGAAGTCGATATACCAACCATACTCCCAAGCCACAAAGTCTCTGAATATGGCAGTACTAGGAGAACCTAAGTCCCCCAAGAGTCGCGAGCAAACAATTCTGAACACGTCTGAGTCCTATCCCTATCCAGGTTTCCTTCCCGTGGTCGCATAAGACAACACAATGTCCTACCAACCACATATCCCCTCACTGGAATACCTCATGACCACACATGGATCATCTCACTGCCACAAGGGCCGCCACAAAGGCCATACAAATGTCCTAAACAAGACCGCCACAAAGGCCATACAAATGTCCTAAACAAGACCGCCACCAAAGCCAAACAAATGTCCTAAACAGGACCGCCGCCAAGGCCAAACAAATGTCCTAAACAGGACCGTCACAAAGACCAAATAAATGTCCTAAATAGGAACGTCACAAAGACCATTTGTCCCGAAGGACCGTCACAAAGACCATCTGTCCAGAAGGACCGCCTAAACAGGCACCCTGGCTAAACAGCCCGCCACAAAGGCCACACATCTTACTAAACAGCCCGCCACAAAGGCCACATATCTGGCTAAACAGCCCGTCACAAAGGCCACACAATGTCACAAAAAACCACCACTAAGGCCACACAATGACTAAAAAGTCCGCCACTAAGGCCACACAAGCCCTTCCAAGGCTCTCTCCATTAAAATGGACAAATTTGAACTCACATAAAACTTTCAACTTTTACCACTTTCCACTTTTGGAAACTTCTATTTCAGGAAACTTTTCTCCAAAAACCCCCGCCTCACGGAAACTTTGTACCCCGAGCACCACCTCATCTTGTTACTTAGTCGCACAACCAACAACCCCAAGTGACCAAGTAAACAAGAGAGATGGGCTGGAATATTCCATTCCCGCTCCTGCCACGGATTATAGATGGGACCAGGCTAGACAAGCTCAAGTCGCGGCTTGCTTCTCATACCACTTCTTAAACCTTGCCTTCATCCTCGCCTCAAGCTCCCAAGTCTGCTCCTCAACACCATCACAGTTCCAAAGGACTGTCATCAAAGGAATCTTCTTCTTCTGAAGTTTCTTAATCCTCCTCTCGAGAACCCTCACTGGTCTCGCCTCCAAAGTCATGTTAGGCTGAAGATCCTCAGGAATCTTAGCTAACAACTGATCATCCCCACGGAGACACTTCCTCCACATAGAAACATGGAAAACCTTATGGAATGCACGCATAACCTCAGGTAACTCCAGTCTATAAGCCACTGGTCCAACACGCTCAATCACTCTGACCGGACCCATATACCTCGGACTCAACTAAGTCTCGGTCAATGACCTGTTTGGACCTCGCAACATGGCCATCTTGAGGTACACTCTGTCTCCTACCTGAAACTCAAGATCTCTCCTCCTCCTGTCGACATAACTCCTCTGCCGATCCTGAGTCTCCTTCATGTTCAGCTTGAGAACCCGAAACTTCTCTAAGGTCTCCTGAACAAAATCTTCCCCGTATATGCTCCTCTCCCCCACCTGATTCTAGCATAACGGTGTACGACATGGCCTCCCATACAAAGCCTCATAAGGAGCCATCTTAATACTCGCCTGATAACTGTTGTTGTAAGCAAACTCTACCAAGCTCAAGTGATCTGCCCAATGGCCACCCCAATCCAACACACACATCCTCAGCAAATCCTCCAACATCTGGATCGTCCTCTCTGACTGTCCATCTGTCTGGGGATGATAAGCTGTACTCATATGCACCTCAGTGCCCATCTCTGCCTGAAACGCTCTCCAGAACACCGAAGTGAACTTAGAATCCCTATCAGACACAATGCTCGTTGGCACCCCATGCAACCTGACTATCTCCTTCACATACTTCTTAGCCAAGACCGCTGCTCCATCAGTCTTCTTAATGGCCAGAAATTGTGCCGACTTAGTCAACCGGTCCACAATGACCCAAATAGCATCAAACATCCTGGACACTGGCAAACCTACCAGGAAGTCCATAGTAATCATATCCCACTTCCACTCTGGAATGGGAAGACTCTTTAGTAACCCTCCTGGAACCTGATGCTCAGCCTTCACTAGTTGGCACACATCGCACCTTGCAACCCAACTAGCTACATCCTTCTTCATCCCGACCTAATGATAGTACCTCTTGAGATCACGGTACATCTTAGTCGCTCCTGGATGAATAGAAAACTTGCTCCCATGAGCCTCTCTCAGGATCTTCTGCCTCAACTCCTCATCCCTGGGCACACAAATCCGACCGTGCACCAAGATAGTACCAATATCTGAGACCTGATACTCTAAATCAACATCCTTTGAGGCATTCACCAGCTCCAAATCCTCCTCTTGAGCCAACCGCACCTTGCTCAGAAGATCAGCTCTATCAGCCGCCTCCAAACCCAACGGCTCCTGAGACACCACACACAAACTCAACGCACTGATCTCTCCTACCAGAGAATCCATGTCTTGCTCCTGAGCCAAAGCTGCCCTCTTCTGACTCAGAGCATTTGCAACCAAGTTAGCCTTACCAGGGTGATAGGCTTTCTTCAAATCATAATCCGCCACAGCTCCATCCACCGCGTCTGCCTCAAGTTCAGCTCAGGCTGAGTGAATATATACTTCAGGCTCTTATGATTTGTAAACACCTGCACTGTTGCACCATAAAGATAAGATCTCCAAATCTTTAGGGAAAAAACTACAGCACCCATCTCCAAATCATGAGTAGGATAGTTGCCTTCATGCTTCCGCAACTGCTGTGAAGCGTAGGCAATCACCTTCTCATGCTGCATCAGAACACACCCCAAACCAACTCTAGATGCATCTGTATAATCCACATAGGGTTCTCCCTGCTCAGGCAAAGCCAACACTGGCGCAGTAGTCAACATCTCCTTCAGGCTTGCAAAGCCTTCCTCACACTCCTGTGACCAAACAAAAGGAACATCCTTCCCTATTAACTTAGTCATAGGACATGCTCTGCTCACAAACCCCTGCACAAATCTCCTGTAGTAACCTGCCAATCCAAGAAAACTCCTGATCTCTGTGGCATTCTGCGGTCTAGGCCAATCCCTGATAGTCTGAATCTTCTCCGGATCTACAGAAACCCCGTCTGCAGACACAATATGACCTAGAAAGCCCATCTCACGCTGTCAAAAACTGCACTTGCTCAACTTAGCAAACAACTTCTGCTCCCGCAGCTTCTCCATAACCGCCCTCAAATGCACTGCATGCTCCTCAGGACTCTTAGAATAAACCAGGATATCGTCGATGAAAATTATGACAGATACATCCAGAAACTCTTGAAACAGACTGTTCATCAATCTCATAAACGCTGCTGGTGCGTTAATAAACCCGAAAAGCATCACCACAAACTCATAATGCCCATACCTCGTCCTGAATGCAGTCTTCCTCACATCTGTCTCATCTATCAGTATCTGATGATAACCCAATGCCAGATCTACCTTGGAGAACCAAGTAGCACCCCTCAACTGATCCAACAACTTATCAATCTTGGGAAGAGTGTACTTGTTCTTCACAGTGATCCGGTTTAAACCCCTATAATCAATACACAACCGGAAACTCTCATCCTTCTTCTTGACAAACAACACCGGTGCTCCCCACAGTGATACACTAAGACGGATGAATCCCTTACTCAACAAATCCTCTAGCTGCTTCTTCAGCTCTGCCATCTCTGCTGGAGCCATTCTGTAAGGAGCCTTGGATAACGGCATTGTCCCTGGTTCCAGTTCAATCGTAAAAGGATCAGACCGAGATGGTGGTAACCCCTGCAAAGACTGGAACACATCCTCAAACTCCTCTACAACCGGAATACCGCTAACCGTAGACTTCCCCACTGACTCTGGCATAGATATGGTAACCAAATAAGCCTCACGGCCCTTCTCGATCATCTTCCCAGCCTGAATGACCAAGATCACGAGACTCCCCGAAGTCGATCTAATACCTTGAAAAACCAACTTCCCTCCTGGACGCTCAAACTCCACTCTACCCCGGTAGCAATCAAATACACCTAGTGTCGATGCAACCAATCCATCTCGAGAATCACATCATACAACTCCACTGGACTGATAAGCAAATCCGCTGGCCGCAACTCCCTTGCGATTTGAATATCAATTCCTCTAACTCGTCCAATAACCCTCAGGAACTTGCCTCCCGCAACTCTGACAACTCCTGTACGCTCCCCGGGATCCCCTCTGATTCTCGCGCTCTATGCACACTCCGGAGTAATGAAGCTATGAGAAGCTCCAGAATCAAACATAACATGGGACTTAAACCTGCCCACCAACAAGGTCCCTACACAAACCTCATGTGTTGAGAACCTAACACTTTATTACAGAATAACATAAAATCTGAACTTACTAAGAATTCACAAAGTTAAAGTACCAGAAATTATACCTGTGATCGCCCCGACACTGGTTTCTCCAGTCTCTGCAGTCGTGTAACCCCATGGCGCCTGCTCAATCCGTGCCACCTACTGACGCCCAGGCTACACCTGCTGCAATGCTGCCACAGCTGCCGACTGCAACTTGGGACACAAGGGCCTGATGTGCCCTGGCTCCCTGCAATGATAGCATACACGAACCCCTGCCGTCGGAGCACTCCTGTTGGGACAGCTAGCAAACTTGTGATCCTTGCTCCCACACTTGAAGCATCCTGCGCCACTCTGCGTCTGCATAGCCTCCCACCTTCTCTTGGTTCCCTGCACAGGGTTACCGCCCCTGCTAGAACCACCCTACTGCTGAGCCCTACTAGGCTGAACTGCTGGACTAACCGCCACTGACTATGCCTGGATATCCTCCTCAATCCCTGTTGCAGTCTCAACTAGCTTTGCACGCGTAGCATAACTCCGCCCTCCACAGTGAACCCTCAAATCATCACGTAGGGCCCTCAAAAACCTCTTGATCTGAGCCTCGTCAGACTCCATAGCCCGACCCCCATAACATAGAAGTCAACTAAACTCCAAGTCCAGCTCCCGCACTAACCGCGTCCCCTAAGACAACGGAAGGAACTGCATCTCCAACTGAAACGACCAGACACGTTTTTTTTTTAATTAATAAATAATAAATATAAATATAATATAAATTACAACTAGTGGTCCCATACCCACTAGCCACCGATCTACAACCACAATCAAAGCAGAAATAGCAATACCAATAAATATCTAATAATAAAATAATCAATAATAATCCATAACAACAATCCAATAATCAACCATCAGGAAACATGAAACCGGCAACCTAACAATGTTCCTAAAAACCCAACTCTAGCAACCTAGCAATGCCAGACAACATACAATCGAGTCCCTAGAACATCCTCCTCTTCATCGCCTTGATTCCACGATCACACTTTGCCTTTACGTACACCACAAACACATATTGGGATGCATGAGTATTTGATAAACACTCAGTGAGGCAATCCTCCCATCTACTGGGATATACACACAAGCAACAATGATTCCAATGTTCCAAACAAACAACAAACAATCATACAAACCAGCAAAACAAACATCATCTCGCTGGAAGGGAGGTGTCGACCGACACTGGCCTTGGTGTCGACCGACACTACCCCACAGTGTCGATCGATGCCTAATTTGCTGGTGTCGACCGACACCAAGTGGTGTCGATCGACACTACCTCTGCAACTGCGATCCGCACGAAGCCGAGAGTCAAATCTCACTTCCAAACCTCCACCAAATCGTCCAATACTCAAAACCCAAGCCGAAAACATCCATAAGAACCTGTAGCAACCAATCCCAGCAAGAAAAACACACCAAAAACAACCAACAAGCAAGAACAAGGAAATCAAAGGCTTAGATTAGCCATGGTCATGCACTCACCTCTCGGTAGGAAGATTCTGATCAACAATGAACGAATCCACACTCCCAGAAAGCTTCTCACACGTTCCTAGCCTTGAATCCTCACTCCCACAACAAGATCTCACCCACAAAGCCTTGAAATCTCACAAAACTCACCAAAAACTCAAGAACAAACTTTTCTCTTCTTTTCCTCTTTGATTCAGCGGCGAGACAACCATAAAACATAACCTAGGTCGTTTTTCTCACTTAATAGTCCGGTTCTGTGGTTTCCCTAAACCAAACCGTCCAAAATCGCCAATTGAATCCATCTGGTCGAACCAGAAATTAATGGTGTCGACCGACACCACCCTTGGTGTCGATCGATAACCACCTCCAAAACGCAGAGTCTGGTCCGCAGGTCAATTGGTGACAGTTTGTCTTGTGGGAAGGTTGTTAAAGGGTGGGGACCAGGGTTCGAGGAACGCCTGGCGCACCAATAACCTATTGGTGGATTTGAATATCTACAGTGATGGGTTAGGATCGATGCCCTGCAGGGCCAACTTGGGGTCTGTTGGGCCGGCTAGCGGGGGATAGTGGGGTCCATGGACGGTCCGTTGGGGCAGCTAGCGGGGGGGAGGGGTCTAAGTGGGGTCCGCGGGATGGGTTTTCATATAAAAATTGATTTTTATATAACAACCCGTCCCATGGACCCCACTAGCCCCCCGCTAGCTTTCCCCTATAGACCCAAAGCTGGCCCTACAAGGCATCGATCCTAACCCCTCACCATGGCAAATGGAACTATTCATCCAAATCCACAGTAGGTTATTGGTGCGCCAGGCGTTCCTCGAACCCTAGTCCCCACCCTTTAACAACCTTCCCACAGGACAAGCTGTCACCAATTGAGCTGTCAATTGGTGGCAACCTTTCCTGTGGGAAGGTTGTTAAAGGGTGGGGACCAGGGTTCGAGGAACGCCTGGAGCACCAATAACCTACTAGTGGATTTGGATATCCACAGTGATGGGTTAGGATCGATGCCATGCATGGCCAGCTTGGAGTCCGTTGGGACAGCTAGCGGGGGGCTAGCAGGGTCCACAGACTGTCCGTTAGGACAGCTAGCGGGGGCTAGTAGGGTCCGCAGGACGGGTTGTCACAATGGTATGCAATATGGACTCATATATTCTCTCGAAGAGAAGCCACTATAAGCACTTCAACACTCTCCAATCCATGGTCATACAGTTTCGAGGACGAAACTTTTTCAAGAGGAGGGGTATGATATGATGATGAGACCATCCAAGAAGATCCTTGAGCCTTGTTCAACACGAACAAAGTTGAAGATCAATTCTTCCAGCCAAACAACCATTTGGGGTACATTCCATTTGCCAAAGGAGGTTAATTTAGTTGTTCACTTGAAGAGTTTTAGGTCCAATTGGTTTAAGAGCTTCCAGAATTATGTATGGCAACCAGGTGTTGTTTCTACTAAGTCCAAGGTAAAGAAATGGTACATCCCGTTTTGTTTTCATCAGCAAAATTGGACCAAGGAGTGAAAGAGAGAGAAGTTAAAGAAATGCACTAAATGGGATTATTCAAGAGCTTATGGCCAACAAGAGAATGGGAAAAACTATTGGGGATAATACCTATCTATTCCAGCCCACTTTGAGTCTAATTCAAGTCCAAGAATGCCCAAAATAATCACTTTATTTTGTGGACAAAGAGGGATGACGAAATTGGAGTTTAACTCACCTTGGGAAAGACACCTTGGGAAGAGAAACATGCACCAAGGGTTGAATCTTCATTCAACTTACTATCTTTATTATCTTTTAGTTTCAAGAACAATTAATATTTGGTTTTGTTACCAAGTTTCGTATCCCTATATAAACTCATATAATCTCATTTCAGAATAATCAATCAATTTCCTTTTCATTTTATGAGTTATCTCTTTGTTCTTTGTCTAGAACATTTCTTTGTTTCTTGGTGTGTAATATCCAAGCAACAACCTCCTCTTGCTGGACTAGTGAGTCATATCTAGTAGCCATTGGAGTTGGGAATATCAGCAGCCTTCCGCAACTGTTGTGCGACCCCTCATTCCATTAAATCTCCCTTGTTGCACCTTGCACCTTGGCGAGTTTCTATCTTTTCTAATCCGGCTGAGTGATCCTCGAATTTGGGCGTATCAGGTGGTATCAGAGCCACTCAACCGGTATTTGTCTGTTCATCTTCTCATCTTCCATTTCTAAATACTTCTTATTCTTTCTATCTCAAATATGGGCCATCTCCTTACCTAGGCCATTTCTATTTTCAAAAAAAAAAAAAAAAAAAAATCCTTACATTAAAATAAAAATAATAATATTTGTATTTGGCTAGGTGGTGGAAGAGAAATCCTGCTGGCTCAGGAGAAATCCAGACTTAGAGTGGTTAAAACAGATTTCATAAAATTCTCTTGTCTTTCTATCTTCCTTCTTCCCTTGTTGTTTGGGAATTCCGTTGGGTTGCTTGGATTTGTTCTCTTAGAACTTAGAGAGAAAGCTCTTGAGTGACCTACCAAAATTGAAAGAAACACTTTTGTGTGTGAGGAATTTTAATCTGCTAAGTTTTGGTGTTAAGTTTTCAGGAAACCATGGAAAGTGATGGAGAAAGAGATCGGCCAGGAAATTCTGTCGCCGGGCTATCTAACTTGCAAATGAGGGCATTGAAAGACACTATTACTAACCTTATGAATACAGGTCTAGAAAAACTACACCAGAGGCTCGACGAGATTCAGAATAGCCAACAAACTCGTTCTAGAGCCGCAACCAAGAGAGAACGTTCAAGGAGGACTCACCAGCCCGAGGAGGAAATTGAAGAAGAGGAGTTCCATGAAATCCATCAACCGACCTAGACGAAGTCATAGAAACCGTGATCAAGGTGATGTTAATCCTTTTGGTACAAGAAATGACAATTTAGGTGGTTTAAAGCTTAAAATTCCAACTTTTGAAGGTAAAAACGATCCAGATGCATATCTTGAGTGGGAGAAAAAGATTGAGTCGGTTTTTAGTTGTCAAAACTATTGCGAGATGAAGAAGGTACGATTTGCAGCCACTAGATTTTGTGATTATGCTATTACTTGGTGGGATCAGTTGGTGATAAACAGGAGGAGAAATGGAGAACACCCCATTGAGACTTGGCCAAAATTGAAGTCTATGTTGAGGAAGCGATTTGTTCCCCACCATCACCATCATGGTTCAAATCATATTATAAGGAGAACTTCTAGACCAAATGATGGAACGTCTACTGTCACACCAAGTTACCAACAAGAAAGGATGTTTCTTGTTTCTAAGGAAGAGAAAGCTGTTTTTGTTTCGTTACCATCACCAAAGGAGCATAAGGAGTTGCTAGTTCAGGATAATCTGTTGAAAATAACAAATTCACTGAGTGAGAAAACGGAAGCCGACGAACCAAAGCAATAAGAGATCATAAAAGATCATAGTGAGGAAGCTGTGAAGGAAGGCATAATCATCAACAACCTTGGCAGTATGGATGATTCACCTAATGCACCAACAAAGAGAGAAAAGTCAACGGTACACTTCTGGTCAAGTAAGACGGAACAAGTTTTGGATCTTGAAGGAAAAAAGAAAGGTCTCACGGAAAGGGGTGCATTTCTGCTTCATTGTATGCAATATGGACTTATATATTCTCTCAAAGAGAAGCCACTAGAATCATATCAACACTCTCCAATCCATGACCGTACAGTTTCGAGGACGAACCTTTTTCAAGAGGAGGGGTATGATATGATCATGAGACCATCCAAGAAGATCCTTGAGCCTTGTTCAACACGAACAAAGTTGAAGATCATTTCTTCCAGCCAAACAACCATTTGGGATACATTCCATTTGCCAAAGGAGGTTAATTTAGTTGTTCACTTGAAGAGTTTGAGGTCCAATTGGTTTAAGAGCTTCCAGAATTATGTATGGCAACCAGGTGTTGTTTCTACTAAGTCCAAGGTAAAGAAATGGTACATCCCATTTTGTTTCTCATCAGCAAAATTGGACCAAGGTGTGAAAGAGAGAGAAGTTAAAGAAATGCACTAAATGGGATTATTCAAGAGCTTATGGCCAACGAGAGCATGGGAAAACTATTGGGGATAATACATATCTATTCCAGCCCACTTTGAGTCTAATTCAAGTCCAAGAAAGCCCAAAATAATCACTTTATTTTGTGGTCAAAGAGGGATGACGAAAATGGAGTTCAACTCACCTTGGGAAAGACACCTTGGGAAGAGAAACATGCACCAAGGGTTGAATCTTCATTCAACTTACTATCTTTATTATCTTTTCGTTTCAAGAACAATTAATACTTGGCTTTGTTACCAAGTTTCTTATCCATATATAAACTCATATAATCTCATTTGAGAATAATCAATCCATTTCCTTTTCATTTTATGAGTTTATCTCTTTGTTCTTTGTCTAGAACATTTCTTTGTTTCTTGGTGTGTAATATCCAAGCAACAACCTCCTCTTGCTAAACTAGTGAGTCATATCTAGCAGCCATTAGAATTGGGAATATCAGCAGCCTTCCGTAACTGCTGTGCGACCCCTCATTCCATTAAAATATCTCTTGTTGCACCTTGCACCTTGGCGAGTTTCTATCTTTTCTAATCCGGCTGAGTGATCCTCGAATTTGGGCGAATCACACAGACACTCCTCCTTTGTCTGACTCACAGGAGCGTGAGCGCTTTTTCACAGAGGATTCATTTATAGGGCGCTTGGTTGTCACAAGCTCAACGGATTCATACTCGGAAGCACCTTCTTCGGATCCATATTGAGAGCCAGATTCAGAATCCTTCTCCGTTGTGGCAGCGAGAGTCACAACCTTCTCGAGTTCAGATTCAGAATCACATTTGGAATCCTTCTCCGTTGCGGCGGCGACAGAAAGCTTCGTCAATACCCTCTCGGGTTCAGATTTGGAATCACTTTCAGAATCCTTCTCTGTTGTGGTGGCGAGAGAAGGATTCGTCACAATCTTCTCAGGTTCAGATTAAGAATTACTTTCTGAATCCTCCTCCATTGCGGCGGCAAGAGCAGGCTTTGTCACAACCTTCTCGGGCTCAAATTCAGAATCACTTTCAGAATCCTTCTCCGTTGTGGCGGCGACAAAAGGCTTCGTCTCAACCCTCTCGTCCTTCTCCTTTGTGGCGGCAACAAAAGTCTTCGTCACAACCTTCTTGGATCCCGATTCAGAATCACTTTTGGAATCTGATCCTGATTCAGAATCACTTTTGGAATCTGATCCTGATTCGGAATCCGATCCCGATTCGGAATTGGAAAATTGCTTCTCCGTTGCAGCGGCCAGAACATGCTTCATCACGGTTGATGGTTCTTTAGAAGACACTTCATTCTCTTGCTCCGGTTACAGAAACCGTCAGCGGTTCATCTTCTCGTTTCTTTGACATCGTGCGATTAAGTGTTTACGCGACTCTCTCTCACTCACAAGTGCCTTTTGAGATTTTGCTTTACGGCTTTACAACTTCTTCTTTTTTTAATTTAGTTGATCTAACGACATTATTTGCTTTATGAAGCCATAAACAATACTAGTATGTAGAATATGCTAGTTTGCTAATTGATAACAAAAAAGTTCAAGTATGATTCTTTCAGCAAAGCTTAACAAGACATTCATTTCTGAGAGCAACAAAAAAAGCATAAACTCATACTAAAAGCATCTAACGAGATATCCATCTTTCTTAAAATTTGATGAAGAAACCCGGCCTTCTCCAAGTGAAAGTTTAATTCCCTAGACTGCAAATCTTTAAACTGCTCCTCAAATATCTTCTTATCCTCTGAAGAAAGCCTACTTACACCTTTTTCAGCACCAAGTTCATCCATACGAAAACCCGCTAAAGCTTCAACAAGAGAAGAAGACTCAACATCCGTTGACTTGCCATTCTTGGATTTCTTCCCATTGGACTTAACAGCTGATTCAGGAGCTCCTTAAACAAGCTTAGACAAGTCAAAGGCCTTGTGATCACGAGCTTTGACATATGTCGGATCATCACCTTGTTAAACAAGCATCTCATTATCTTCACTCCATAAACGTTGGAAGTATGGTTTCCTCTCCACTGACACGACCTTGACCCTCTTCATAGACAATCCTCCTTTGTCTGAATCTTGGGAGCAGGAACGCTTTCTCACGGAGGATCCGTTTACAGGGCGTTTGATTGTCACAAGCTCCACGGATTCATACACGGAAGCACCTTCTTCGGATCCAGATTAAGAGCCAGATTTAGCGAGAGTCACAACCTTCTCAGGTTCAGATTCAGAATCACTTTCGAAATCCTACTCTGTTGTGGTAGCGACAGAAGTCTTCGTCACAACCTTCTCGGGTTCAGATTTAGAATCACATTCAGAATACTTCTCTGTTGTGGCGGCGAGAGAAGGCTACGTCACAACCTTCTCGGGTTCAGATTCGGAATCACTTTTCGAATTCTTCTCTGTTGCGGCGGCAACAGCAGGCTTTGTCACAACCTTCTTGTGTTCAGATTCGGAATCACTTTTTGAATCCTTCTCCGTTGTGGCGGCGATAGAAGGGTACGTCACAACCCTCTCTCCTTCTCCTTTGTGGCGGTGACAGAAGGCTTCGTCACAACCTTCTCAGGTTTAGATTAGGAATCACATTCGGAATCCTTCTCCTTTGTGGCGACGAGAGAAGGCTTCGTCACAACCTTCTCGGGTTCAGATTCAGAATCACTTTCGGAATCCTTCTCTGTTGCGGCTGCAAGAGCAAACTTTCTCACAACCTTCTCGGGTTCAGATTCGGAATCACTTTCGGAATTCTTCTCTGTTGTAGCACCGACAGAAGACTTCGTCACAACCCTCTCATCCTTCTCCTTTGTGGCGGTGATAGAAGGCTTCGTCACAACCATCTCGGATCCCAATTCGGAATCAATTTCAGAATCCGATCCCGATTTGGAATCGGAAATTTGCTTCTCTGTTGCGGTGACCAGAGCAGGCTTCATCACGGCTGATGGTTCTTTAGAAAACACTTCATTCTCTTCCTCCAACGAAGAAACTTCTTCGCCGTGTTCAAAAACCTTCGGCGGTTTATCTTCTCGTTTCCTTGACATCGTGCGATTAAGTGTTTACGCGACTATCTCTCTCTCACAAGTGCTTTTAGAGATTTTGCTTTACGGCTTTACAACTTCTTCTTTTTTAATTCAACTGACCTAACGTCATTGTTTTCTTTATGAAGCCATGAGCAATACTAGTATGTAGAATATGCTAGTTTGCTAATTGATAACAAAAAGTTCAAGAATAATTCATTCAGCAAACCAAGTTCATCCATACCAAAACCCACTAAGGCTTCAACAAGAGAAGAAGACTCAACATCCGTTGACTTTCCATTCTTGGATTTCTTCCCATTGGACTTAACAGCTGATTCAGGAGCTCCCCAAACAAGCTTAGACAAGTCAAAGGTCTTGTGATCACGAGCTTTGACAAATGTCGATCATCACCTTGTAAAACAAGCATCTCATCATCTTCCGTCCATAGACGTTGGAAGTATGGTTTCCTCTCCACTGACACGACCTTGACCCTCTTAGAAGACACTCCTCCTTCGTCTGACTCACTGGAGCGGGAGCGCTTTCTTACAAAAGATTCGTTTACAGGGCGCTTGGTTCTCGCAAGCTTCACGAATTCATACTCGGAAGCACCTTCTTCGGATCCAGATTGAGAGCCAGAATCAGAATCCTTTTCCGTTGTGGCAGCGAGAGTCACAACCTTCTCGGATTCAGATTCGGAATCACTTTTGGAATCCTTCTCCGTTGTGGCAGCGACAGTAGGCTTCGTCACAACTTCTCGGGTTCAGATTCGGAATCACTTTCGGAATCCTTCTCCGTTGTGACAGTGTTAGAAGGCTTCGTCTCAAACCTCTCGTCCTTCGCCTTTGTGGCGGCGACAGAAGGCTTCGTCACAACCTTCTTGGATCCCGATTTGGAATTACTTTCCAAATCCGATCCCGATTCAGAAACGAAAACTTGCTTCTCCGTTGCGGCGGCCAGAGCAGGCTTCATCACTGCTGATGGTTCTTTAGAAGACACTTCATTCTCTTCCTTTGATGAAGAAACTTTTTCGCAGCTTATAGAAACGATCGACGGTTCATCTTCTCGTTTTCTTGACATCGTGCAATTAAGTGTTTACGCGACTCTCTCTCACTCACAAGTGCCTTTTGAGATTTTGCATTACGGCTTTACAACTTCTTCATTTTTAATTCGGTTGACCTAACAACATTCTTTGCTTAATGAAGCCATGCACAATACTAGTATGTAGAATATGCTAGTTTGCTAATTGATAACAAAAAGTTCAAGAATAATTCTTTCAGCAAAGCTTAACAAAACATCCATTTTAGAGAGCAACAATAAAAGCTTACACTCATAATAAAAGCATCTAACGAGATGCTTCATCCATCTTTCTTAAGAGTTGATGAAGAAACCCAGCCTTCTCCAAGTGAAAGTTTAATTCCCTAGACTGCAAAGCTTTCAACTACCCTCAAATATCTTCTTATCCTCTCAAGAAAGCCTACTTACACCTCTTTCAGCACCAAGTTCATCCATATCAAAACCCACTAAAGCTCCAACAAGAGAACAAGACTTGCCATTCTTTTACTTCTTCCCATTAGATTTAACAGCTGATTAAGGAGCTCCCCAAACAAGCTTAGACAAGTCAAAGGCCTTTTGATCACGAGCTTTGACAAATGTCGGATCATCACCTTGTAAAACAAGCATCTCATCATCTTTAGTCCATAACCGTGGAAGTATAGTTTCCTCTCCACTAACACGACCTTGACCCTTTTCATAAACACTCCTCCTTCGTTTGACTCACGGGAGCGGGAGCGCTTTCTCACAGAGGATTCCTTTCCAGGGTGCTTGGTTGTCAGAAGCTACATGGATTCATACTCGGAAGCCACTTCTTCGGATCCAGATTGAGAGCCAGATTTGGAATCCTTCTCCGTTGTGGCAGCGAGAGTCACAACCTTCTCGGGTTCAGATTTGGAATCACTTTCGGAATCCTTTTCTGTTGTGGCGGCGACAGAAGGCTTTGTCACAAACTTCTTGGGTTCAGATTCGGAGGCACTTTCGGAATCCTTCTCTGTTGTGGCGTTGAGAGAAGGCTTTGTTACAACCTTCTCGGGTTCAGATTCAGAATCACTTTCGAAATCCTTCTCCGTTGCGGTGGCAAGAGCAGGCTTTGTCACAACCTTGTCGGGTTCAAATTCAGAATCACATTCAGAATCCATCTCCGTTGTGGCAGCGACAGAAGGCTTCGTCTCAACCCTCTTGTCCTTCCCCTTTGTGGCGGCGACAGAAGGCTTCGTCACAACCTTCTCAGATCCCAATTCCGAATCACTTTCGGAATCTGATCCCATTTCGGAATCGGAAACTTGCTTCTCCGTTGCGGTGGCCAGAGCAGGCTTCATTACGGTTTATGTTTCTTTAGAAGACACTTCATTCTCTTACTCCGACGAAGAAACTTCTTCGCTGTTTACAGAAACCGTCAACGGTTCATCTTCTAGTTTCCTAGACATCGGGCGATTAAGTGTTTACGCGACTCTCTCTCACTCACAAGTGCATTTTGAGATTTAGCATTACGACTTTACAACTTCTTCTTTTTTAATTCAGTTGACCTAATGACATTCTTTGCTTGAGGAAGCCATGAACAATACTAGTATGTAAAATATGCTTGTTTGCTAATTGATAACAAAAATTTAAGAATAATTCTTTCAGCAAAGCTTAATAAAACATCTATTTCATAGAGCAACAATAAAAGCTTAAATTCATAATAAAAGCATCTTGTTATCTTTCTTAAGAGTTGATGAAGAAACCTGGCCTTCTCCAAATGAAAGTTTAATTCCCTAGCCTGCAAAGCTTTCAACTGCTCCTCAAATAACTTATCCTCTGAAGAAAGCCTACTTACAACTTTTTCAGCACCAAGTTCATTCATACCAAAACCCACTAAAGCTCCAACAAGAGAAGAAGACTCAACATTCTTTGACTTGCCATTCTTGGACTTCTTCCCATTGAACTTAACAGCTGATTCAGGAGCTCCTTAAACAAACTTAGACAAGTCAAAGGCCTTGTGATCACGAGCTTTGACATATGTCGGATCATCACCTTGTAAAAAAAGCATTTCATCATCTTCAGTCCATAGACATTGGAAGTATGGTTTCCTCTCCACTGACACAATCTTGACCCTCTTCATAGACACTCCTCCTTTGTCTTAATCTTGGGAGCGGGAGCGCTTTCTCACAGAGGATCCGTTTACAGGGCACTTGGTTGTCACAAGCTTCTCGAATTCATACTCGGAAGCACCTTCTTCGGATCCAGATTGAGAGCCAGATTCAGAATCCTTCTCCGTTGTGGAAGCGAGAGTCACAACCTTCTCGAGTTCAGATTCAGAATCACATTTGGAATCCTTCTCCGTTGTGGCGTCGACAGAAAGCTTCGTCACAACCCTCTCGGGTTCAGATTTGGAATCACTTTCGGAATCCTTCTCTGTTGTGGTGGCGAGAGAAGGCTTCGTCACAACCTTCTCGGGTTCAGATTCAGAATCACTTTTGGAATTCTTCTCCGTTGCAGCGGCAACAGTAGGCTTTGTCACAACCTTCTTGGGTTCAGATTCAGAATCACTTTCTGAATCCTTCTCCGTTGTGGCGGCGACAGAAGATTTCGTCACAACCCTCACGTCCTTCTCCTTTGTGGCGGCGACAAAAGGCTTCGTCACATTCTTCTCGGATCCCAATTCGGGATCATTTTCAGAATCGGATCTCAATTCGGAATCACTTTCAGAATCTGATCCCGATTCGGAATTGGAAACTTGCTTCTCCGTTACGGCGGCCAGAACAGGCTTCATCACGGCTGATGGTTCTTTAGAAGACACTTCATTCTCTTCCTCCAAGGAATAAACTTCTTCGCCGCTTACAGAAATCGTCCGCGTTTCATCTTCTCGTTTTCTTAACATCGTGTGATTAAGTGTTTACGCGACTCTCTCTCACTCACAAGTGCCTTTTGAGATTTTGCTTTACGGCTTTACAACTTCTTATTTTCTAATTCAGTTGACCTAACGACATTTTTTGCTTTATGAAGCCATGAACAATACTAGTATGTAGAATATGCTAGTTTGCTAATTGATAACAAAAAGTTTAAGAATAATTCTTTCAGCAAAGCTTAACGAAACATCCATTTCAGAGAGCAACAATAAAAGCTTAAACTCATAATAAAAGCATCTAACGAGATGCTTCATCCATCTGTCTTAAGAGTTGCTGAAGAAACCTGGTCTTCTCCAAGTGAAAGTTTAATTCCCTAGTGATGAGACCATGGACAGCTCAACCAAACCACACGTACCTGAGGAGCAGCTTGAACCTGAGGAAGCATCAGAGGAGCAGCTTGTACCAGAGGAAGCATCGGAGGAAGCATCAGAGGAGCAGCTTGTACCAGCGGAAGCATCGGAGGAAGCATTGATCGTTCCGGCGGATCCTCTAACAAGGTCAAATTCCAGGAGGTTCAACCAAGCCATCAATGGTCTACTTAGAGAGCTGGACGAGAAGCAAGAAGACATGGCTCAAGCCATCCTAACAATGATCACAGCTCAGGGTGTTCGATGAAGGGTTAAGTGTTGCTTATGCACTCTTTTTCCCTTGTCAAGTTTTGTCCCATTAGGTTTTCTTGACAAGGTTTTTAATAAGGCTTAAGTGACACTTTCAAGACCCCTTTGTCACCCTATTTCGTGGTCCAAAGCCCTTCTCTTTGCCTTGGTCCATTTTCTATTTCTCTCTTGTTCAAACTTTGCATTTATTGTTTTTGTATTTTCCTAGGCATTGTGCATGAGCTTGACCTTGTTAATGCTCTTGCATGATTTCCTAGACATTTCTTTCTCCCTTCTCTCCTCTTCTCCTTCGTCCCCCCTTCTCCTATAAAAAAAAAATGTAGTTCTCATTTGTTTCTCATCAAACAATTTAATCAAAAACTTCTTTTCTACTTATTTGATCTGAGGAGTGTGTAATATCTTCTCAACTTGTTTACTTCTTAGTGTCTAATATATAAGTTGTAATCAAGTCTGTAGTCTAAGAGATCTCCATCTCTCTTAGAAGTACACTTTGTTCTCCCCTTCAATCCGCTGCAAATCCACCTCTTCACCTTATCCGCCGTTCATCTCTCCATTCCGCTGCATCTTCAACCCATTCATCTTCATCATTTCGTTCATCCCTCTTCAAGACCTTGCAAAGTGTGTCCTTGGGCATAGATCCTCATCTAGGAGTCTATCAAATGATATCAGAGCCACTTTGCTACCAGGTTTTGAAATTTTAATCGTCACTTTGTGTTTTTTCCAGATTTTTTGATCATCTTGCAAGAATTTTATAAAATGTTTTACTCGTTCAAAAATTACGAAATAATTTGAATTTGGAACCTCTTTGAGTCTATTATTTTTAAAACATTGATTTTGGAATTTTTGGATTCGTTTTCATATTTTTCCAGATCTGTTTTTAGTTACGTGTTTTTGGAACTATTTACTTGTTGGATCTTTGTGCTTTGTTTTTCAGGTACCATGGTGACATCCAAAGAGGAAGATTCATCCACTTCTAGCCTGGAAAGGAGAATTACGAAATCAATCACAATCGCAATGGCAACAATGCTCGACGAAAAGCTTGGTGCTCTACGTCAAAGGCAACACCAAGATCTTAAACCCTAGCCACCAGACGACACATCTAGATCAACCTGGAGCAGCCCACATAAAACCTCTTACACTCCCAAATCTAAATCTGTGATTCATTCTAAAATCTCTCTGGTTCATAAACTCTATAAATTGTCAGGAAAAGGAGACTACCTTGAGTGGGAGAAAAACATGGACGACTGGTTCTACTACAAAGACATCCCAAAAAATGAGAGATTAGCATTTGCACTTACCCAACTCACAGGAGACACTTACAAATGGTGCTTGCAAGAAGTTGATGACCGTTGGTATTACAAGGAGCCAAATATCACATTGTGGAGAGATCTTAAGAAACTCTTAAGGAATAAGTATGCTTCACAAGCGCTACACCATGCTCCTCAAGCTAATTCCACCATCCAACCAGTTCCTGAAAAGAAAACCCCAAAATCTGTGGAGGCTAAGGCGCAATCAGATCTTTTTGAGGCATTAACCGAGTACATTAAAATTGAGAAGATGAAGGCTAAGTCAACATCTCAACCAAAAAAGGTCCCTGAACAGATTGTCGTTCATGAGAAAAGTCTAAAATCATCGCTTGACTCAAGTGGAGAACCAAAGCAATGTAAGTCTTCTACACTTTCAAAATCCAAGGAAGTAACTGTTCAAGGTTTAGAAAATTCCAATTCTTGTATGATGCACTTGTCTTTTCCTAAAAGTGTTGAGATATGTACAGATTCTAATGGAGGACAATGGAAGCAAGCAGAACAAGAAAAGGAGAATAAGGAGTTTGAAAGAAAGGATCAGTCCGGACCCAAGGAGGAACAGCTCAGAGATGGACCCAAGGAGAAACAGCTTGGAGAAGAAGCCAAGGAGAGACAGTTCATTGCTGAGGATGATGTTGTTATACCAATTGGACCTATGAATCCATCTCAAGCTAAGTGTGATATTTCTTCTAACCAATCCGATTTTGTGCTTGAAAAACTTACCCATTTGGAACCGGAGCAACCGAGTAGAATTAATTCCTTTTTACAGGTTCAGGAAGAAGAACCACTAGAAACAAAACAAATGAGTTTGCCATTGATTAGTGATTTGGAGCAGATCAACATTGTGTCAAACCCAGTCCCTATACCATATCTTTGTGACTACCCAAGAAAGCACTGTAAGGATATTGATTTGGTTAGGACAGGCCCTAATTATTTTGTAACGATTTCTGCTCAAGATGAAAAACGTTTTGGTTTAGAGAATGTGAAAGAATTTTGTGTTTCAAAATCTGTTTTTGACAAAATGATTCCAATTGTTGAAACTTTCGCTTTTAAAAAGTTCTTTAACCCAAAAGGTTTGTTGTTTGAAAAGTTTCTTGAGTTTAACTCTTCTTTGAGAGTTTCTTTGAGTAGCATTGTGATGGAATAGTTTAATGTTAGAATTAGCGGAAGAGATTTAGTGTTTAGTGAGATTTAGAAGATGAACATATAGAATATCGAATAGAATAGACTCTCACAATAGAATTGTCTCGTTGACATGGTGGCTACACCCTTAAGTAGGTAGGCAAACTAGGGCTCGCTATTACAAATAAGGAAATAAAAGATAGAGACATAAAGAGAGAGACACATATGCAATCTTTCCTTCTTTGCACTTCCAACGGTTATATTAGAAGCTTCTAGATCGGTTTAGTCTTCTCCCTTCTCCTCATGTCGTGATAAGCCTTAACTAATACTCCCCCTCAAGCTTAGCCGAACGGAGTGGCTAAGCTTGGAACCCGTGAAGCATCACCTCATTAAAAACCTTAATATAGAAACCTCATGGGACAAAACTATGTTAAGGGAAAAAGAATGTGATGTCCGCGAATTAGGAAAGTGGGTCAAGGATGTGTGAGGTCCACAAGTCCAAGTTTGCTATGAATATATTCACAAACCTTAGGACATGCAGCCTTGGTGAAAATGTCTGCTAGTTGATCTTCACTCCAAGTGTAACACGGTAAGACCACCCCTTCTTCTATCTTTTCACGAACTTTGTGGCAGTCTACTTCAATGTGTTAAGTCCTCTCGTGAAAGACAGAATTGATAGCTATATGGATCGCGGCTTGGTTGTCACAGTGCATGATTATTGGTTGTTTTGACTCGATGCCCAAATCCTTGAGTAGTACCTTCAACCATGTCAGTTCATTTGTAAGCTTCCTCAATTCTCGATATTCGGCCTCAGCACTAGAGCTTGAGACCACTTTCTGCTTCTTTGATTTCCATGTTACTAAGTTGCCTCCAATGAAAGTGCAGTACCCGGTTGTAGATCGTCGATCAATGGTGTTCCCGCCATAATCCGCGTCACAGTAGCCCACTATCTCTGTGTTATTATTCTTGCCCATCCAGATGCCTTGTCCCAGTGTCCCTTTTAGATAGCTGAGAATTCTTTCTACCATGCTCCACTGGTACTTGGTTGGAGCCTTCATATGTTGACTCACCTGATTCACAGCATAGCATATATCAGTATATCAGGTCGTGTAATTGTTAAATAAATCAACTTACCTACAAGTCTTCTATATCGGGTGACATCTTCATATGGTTCATCCATCGGGTCTCACGGCTTTCCTTCCTTTTTCCGGATGCTCTCCCCCTTTCGCTGGAGCTGGTAGTCTTCATCAAGAGGGGTGAGAACTGATTTAACACCAAGCTTTCCTGATTCACTCAACAAATCAAGAGTCTACTTCCGTTGGTAAAGAAATAAGCCCTACGGAGAGCGACAAATTTCAATAGCTAGAAAGTATTTTAGCTCAAAAAGATCCTTGATATCAAAAATAGATATAAGGAATTGTTTGGTTTCAGAAATACCGTCCTTGTTGTCGTCGGTGACAATAATGTCGTCCACATAGATGAGTACCACAATTAATCCAAGATCAGTTTGAAGAGTAAACAGCGTATGGTCAACTTCTGATCGTCGGAAACCACGATCCTTGAGGGTTGAGCTAAGCTTATGGTACCAAGCACATGGGGATTGTTTTAGACCGTAGATAGCTTTGCGTAGTCGAAGAACTTTTCCTGGTGGTGGTGTCATATAGACTTCATCATCGAGTTCTCCTTGAAGAAAAGCATTTTTGACATCCATTTACCATAAGTCCCATGAAAGGTTAACCGCCAAGGAGAGTACCACTCGAACTGTGTGTAACTTAGCCACAAGAGCAAAGGTTTCCGTGTAGTCAGCACCATAGGTTTGAGTAAAACCACGAGCCACCAAGCGAGCTTTGTAGCGCTCAATATCACCATTACTACGATATTTGATAGTGAAGACCAATTTGGAGTTGACCGCCTTCTTGCCTTTGGGGAGATCAGCTTCATCCAAAGTATGATTACGAATCATCGCTCCAGTTTCATCTTTGACAGCACCTACCCATTCGTCATGTGCCTGGGCCTCCTCATATGTTTGGGGAATCCAATGATCTTCAATCTTGCCGAAGAAAGTTTGATGATCAGAAGATAACAGCCCAAGTGAACAAACCGCCTGAATAGGATGAGCCACAGCTTGAGTGTTATAGTACACCCTTTTGTCCTTCCAAGTAGAGGGATGAGACCGAATGCGAGTGCTTCTTCGTAGGGTTTGGTGTGTATGGCCTTGTTCTTCTTGTGATTCAACTTGGTCTTCATTAGCAGCTGCTTCATCAAGATGCGAGGAGCTTTGTTCAGTTTCACCGTGATCACTGTCCATGGGTTCACTTGTGTCTACTTGCGGCTCATCAAGGACTAGAGGAACATCAGGTGGGTTGGCAATGTCTGGTTCCGGTTCAGCCTGTTGTGGTTCAGTTTGAGCGTTTCTTGGTTTGGATGGAGGATTGCCTAGATGATCAAGAAGAAACCCTAAGCTGGAGGTTTGGTCATTTGACGAATGTGATAGGTCCTTGAGACTGTTCCAATCCTGCTTGTCGAAATAACCCACATTTTCGATGAACTTCACATCTTTAGAGACGAACAGGCGACTTGTGGTTGGATCATAGCATTTATAGCCTTTTTGTGTAGTTGAGTAACCAATGAACATGCACTTGTTGCTCTTAGCGTCAAGTTTACTCCGCTGTTCTCCGGGTACTAAAACAAAATAGACACAACCAAACACACGTAATTGTTCTAAGGATGGTTTAAGTTTATTGAGTACCTTAAATGGAGACAAGTCGTTGAGAACTTTTGTCGGTGTTCTATTGATAAGATAACATGCTGTCATTACATCATCGCCCTAAAACCTCTTAGTGACGTTTGTGTGGAACATCATCGATCTTGCAACCTCCATAAGGTGTCGATTCTTCCTTTCTGTCACTCCATTCTGTTGAGGAGTGTATGGGCAGCTGGTTTGATGTAAAATGCCATGTTGAGTAAGGTGTGTTTTGAAATTGTGGCTTATGTATTCACCTCCATTGTCCGACCTAAATACCTTTATCTTAGCATTGAAATGGTTAGTAACATAATTTTGAAAATTAACAAAGGCATCAAACACTCTATCTTTAGATGGTAACAATGTAACCCATGTATATTTCGATTTTTCATCAATGAATGTGACAAAGTACTTGTTATTATCTCTAGATAGGCATGGTGAAGTCCATACATCGGAATGCACTAAGTCAAAACAATGCTCATAAATGGTATTAGATTTAGGAAAGATATACTTGAAATGTTTTCCCAGAATACAAGACTCACAGCTTGAGTTATCAAAAGAAACATTAGGCAACATTATTTCAAGAGCACGAGAATGAGGATGGCCTAGCCTAGCATGCCATATATTATTCAAAATAGCAATAAAACAAGACTTCAAAGACGTAGACAAATTTGATGAGGAATTCTCTAGGACATAGAGATCTCCTCTAGCATTTCCTTCTCCAAGAACCTTTCCCATCTTAATATCCTGAAAGTGAACACTATTAGAACCAAATATGGTTTAGCAATTCAAATCATTAGTGGTTTTCTTAACCGATAACAAATTTGATGTAAAAGTAGGCATAAAGAAAGCTTTTGAGTATTTGTCAAATAACTTCAAGTCCCCTATTCTTTTTACTGGTATTTGATCTCCATTTGCAATAATAACATTACCTAAGGCAGGTTTTATGTTGTCTAAAAGACTAGGGTTACTTATCATATGGTGAGAAGCACCCGAGTCAACAACAAGAGAACTACTCGGTTTAGAGGCAAAGAAAGTGATACCAGAATCCTTAAGTGAAGCAATGGATCGAATGAGTGCCTCTAGGTCGGATTTCCTCACCACCTCACCATAGGATGCTGTCATCGCTGCTTTGTCACCTTGCCTAGACGAGCCCGTCCCTTTCTTGCTTGTCGCCTCCTTGGAGAGGTTGGCTTTGAACTTTGCCGGCTTGAGATGGGGGTGAAGGATCCAGAACTTATCCTTCATATGGCCCTTCTTCTTGCAGTGATCGCATATCCACACCCTCCTATCTTCTTGTTTATACACTCCTTTGTTAGCAGTGACAAGCTCTCCCTTCCCACTAAAGAGATCTAGAGATCCCAACTCCTTTTGAATTTGAGAACATATTTCTTCAAAGTTGGGAAGTTTGTCGGCTCTTAGGATCTACTTCAAGAGGTCGTTGAAGGCCGGATTCAAGGTGAGAAGAAGACCAAAGACTTTACCTTGTTCCTTCCTCTCATTAAGTATCACCGGATCTTGAGTACTTGGCCGTAGGGCTTCAAGTTCCGACCATAGTGCTCTAAACTTTCCAAGGTGCTTGGTAAATTCCAAGTCTTCTTAAGTGAGACTGTTGATGGCTCGTTTAACTTCAAAGACTCGAGTCAGATTCGAGACATTCCCATAGACGTTCTTGAGTGTATCCCACAGATCCTTAACCGTCTTGCAATAAGAGTAGGCTTCAAAAAATTGGAGCATCAAGAGAATTTTGAAGAACGGACAGGACGACTTGGTCTTCTTGGAACCATTTTGCCTCCCTTTCCGCCTCCTTTTCGTGTTCTTCCTCCTTGAAAGCACCTTTGTTTTCTCCTTTAGAGGTTTGTTTTGGGACATAGTCCACTTCGACATGGCTCCAGAGTCCACGACCTCCAAGGGCAGTCTTTGTGGTTCTCCACCACAACAAGTAATTGGTTCCCTTGAGAATGACTGGAGTAACAATCGGCTTAGTGTTTTCCATGATGAGATCCAGCGTATAGACCAAGATATTACTTTGAAAGATTTGAGAATAAGATATAGAATGAGATGAGGTAGAAGATTTTGAGACTAGAATCGAAAAACACGCTCTGATATCATGTTAGAATTAGCGGAAGAGATTTAGTGTTTGGTGAGATTTAGAAGATGAACATATAGAATATCGAATAGAATAGACTCTCACAATAGAATTGTCTCGTTTACATGGTGGCTACACCCTTAAGTAGGTAGGCGAACTAGGCCTCGCTATTACAAATAAGGAAATAAAAGATAGAGACATAAAGAGAGAGAGACATATACAATCTTTCCTTCTTTGCACTTCCAACGGTTATATTAGAAGCTTCTAGATCGGTTTAGTTTTCTCCCTTCTCCTCATGTCGTGATAAGCCTTAACCAATATTTAAAACTAAAACTGAGCATGTAATGGTTAAACCTTTTTCTAAAATGAGATATTTGCTTGAAAAAGAGTTGTGTATTTTTAAACCGTTCATTGAGCTTTGCAAACCAACTGTGATAGATCATATTTTTGATTTCTCTATTTCAAGTATAATGCATTTGTTCTATCCCATGAGTGCTTAGAAAGGAACATGTTACATGGAGAAGCATAAGTACTTTGGAGAAGAAACATGTTCTGTTCAAATCAAGGACAAACCACCAGATATATGCCAACAGATGATTTATCATTTTGGAGTTAGAAGCTGGAAGTATTTCAGAAAATCAACTATGATCACTAAAGGATGCTCCATTCTAAAACTCTGTTTTGATAAAAACTACATGAATATCTATTTGATCTTTTTCAATGCGCCTAAACTGTTTCCTTTTGATGTAGGAGATCTTGTGTTCTTACAAGTTAAATCAGTAAACCATGAGCATGGAAAAGTCAAAGCTTCCTCAACGCTCAAAGATGAACCACCCGATGCAATATTTGTGCTCATATCCACCAATCATAAGATAAGTATTTTTATTCTAAAGAATTCTCTTATCCAAGATCACAAATATATGATTCGCTTGTCTTTGTCAAAAGAACCAAATACAGATTTGAGAGTAGTCGTGAAGCGAATAAGAAAAACTGAAAAGAAAGTGGGAGCACAAAGATGTCAGCAGCTTCATATTGATCTAAGAAGAACCCCCAGATCCACTTCCATTAACCATGATGAGCACAAATAATACCCAAGGCATTATCCAGCTAAGTAATTCCTTAACCCAATTTGTTTCTCATGATTCCAGAGCTTTGATTATCAGTTTTTTACATTCAGAAAACCATGGGAAAATGTTAGGTTTATTCAAAGAAAATTCTGAACATGACAAGAAAAATGATTTGTATCAAACTCATAATTGTACCATGACTATAATGACACACTTGATCTTTGCCAAAGGTATTGACAATTTTGCAGGTACAAAAGAGGAGCCCCTAGATTTTGCAATTCTCTCGTCCAGAGTCTTTCCAAGGACCGAAATTGGAGATATTTTGATGCATGATCATAAATCCAATGGTTGTTTTAGGATGATCTTTGAGGTTGGAGAACAACTAATGATACATTTGACGAGTACACAATTTTCAGCTGAAAAGGAGTCAAAACTAATGCCAAAGATCGATCGACCGCTCAAACTGCTCAAATGGATCAACAACAATGCTTACCAACTCGATCGCCAAGGTAAGTACAAAGTGAATGGCAATTTCAATGTTTATGATCTTTTTCCTTATTGTGCAGATAATTCGGATTTGAGGTCAAATCCTTTTCAAGTGGGAGAGGATGATGAGACCATGGACAGCTCAACCAAACCACACGGACCTGAGGAGCAGCTTGAACCTCAGGAAGCATCAAAGGAGCAGCTTCTACCAGAGAAAGCATCGAAGGAGCAGCTTGTACCAGCGGAAGCATCAGAGGAAGCATTGATCGTTCCGGCGGGTCCTCTAACAAGGTCAAAATCCAAGAGGTTCAACCAAGCCATCAATGGTCTACATAGATAGCTGGACAAGAAGCAAGAAGACATGGCTCAAGCCATCCTAACAATGATCACAGCTCAGGGTGTTCGATGAAGGGTTAACTGTTGCTTATGCACTCTTTTTCCCTTGTCAAGTTTTGTCCCATATGGTTTTCTTGACAAGGTTTTTAATGAGGCTTAAGTGACACTTTCAAGACCCCTTTGTCCCCCCCATTTCGTGGTCCAAAGCCCTTCTCTTTGCATTTGCCCATTATCTATTTCTCTCTTGTTCAAACTTTGCATTTATTGTTTTTGTATTTTCCTAGGCATTGTGCATGAGCTTGACCTTGTTAATGCTCTTGCATGATTTCCTAGACATTTATTTCTCCCTTCTCTCCTCTTCTCCTTCGTCCCCCCTTCTCCTATAAAAAGATAATGTAATTCTCATTTGTTTCTCATCAAACATTTTAATCAAAAACTTCTTTTCTACTTGTTTGATCTGAGGTGTGTGTAATATCTTCTCAACTTGTTTACTTCTTAGTGTGTAATATCTAAGTTGTAATCAAGTCTGTAGTCTAAGATATATCCATCTGCTGCAAATCCACCTCTTCACCTTATCCGCCGTTCATCTCTCCATTCTGCTGCATCTTCAACCCATTCATCATCATCATTTCGTTCATCCCTCTTCAAGACCTTGCAAAGTGTGTCCTTGGGCATAGTTCCTCATCCAGGAGTCTATCACCTAGACTGCAAAGCTTTCAGCTGTTCCTCAAATATATTCTTATCCTCTGAAGAAAGCCTATTTACACCTTTTTCAGCACCAAGTTGATCCATACCAAAACCCACTAAAGCTTCAACAAGAGAAGAAGACTCAACATCCGTTGACTTCCCATTCTTTGATTTCTTCCCATTAGACTTAACAGGTTATTCAGGAGCTCCCCAAACAAGCTTAGACAAGTCAAAGGCCTTGTGATCACGAGCTTTGACAAATGTCGAATCATCACCTTGTAAAACAAGCTTCTCATCATCTTCAGTCCATAGACGTTGGAAGTATGGTTTCCTCTCCACTGACATGACCTTAACTCTTGATAACAGGATTTTTCACCCAGGGTATCAATTCCCTATGTAGTTGTAGTACAAGGGTTATCAATCCAAATGGTTGTTATGCTAGCAGATAGGATGCAATCAGAAGCAAGCAAGTCAAGCCAAGCAATAAATGATTTTGTCTAACAATCCTAAAATAATAAAAGAAAAGAATATAAAAAAGGAACCACACGACCTAAGCACTCGATGCAAGCATTCAAGTACAAGATCGGTTGGGGTGATCGAGTAAACAAAGAAGGTATGAACAACTCGTTGGGTTACTCGAAGCAGGTGATCGTGTACTTGTTCGGGTAATGGATCGAGTGATGAATAAAAATGCAAACAATTAAAATACGAATGCTTCTATGGATGGGGTAATCGAATCCTAAGTGTTCCTGACCAATACAGATATCTTACATGCCTCAAGCAAATTTTCCCTAGACAATGAATCTCTAAAATCTTGTTAAAACACTCTCGTGATAGAAACAATCAACCTTGATCACTCCCCTACCCAACTCCCGTTGGAGAAACATGAGCAAGCAGGCAATATGAACCGATTCATTTATTGTCAATAAAACCCTTACTCATCTAATCTCTTAGGCTAAGTGAGTAAATCTCTAGCATTGATTGATTCAAGCATTTCATCTACCTCTCGGTGGTAAAACACCTTAGATCTAATCTCACCCTCTTGGTTTGTTGACAGCATTAAGAACACCAATCTAGAAGGCAATTTATAAAACATAAACAATCAAACTAAGACATCCTAACCGATCAAGAACACAAAATCATCTATCCCATCCCTTGAAACTTTACTTCA
Organism: Camelina sativa; assembly: GCF_030686135.1. NCBI lineage: Eukaryota > Viridiplantae > Streptophyta > Magnoliopsida > Brassicales > Brassicaceae > Camelina > Camelina sativa. The sequence goes on along the minus strand of NC_141880.1, from coordinate 26,205,691 downwards.
CTACTCGTAAATAATTGCAAGAAACATAAAAGCATATATGAACGAAAATTGCATTGTATTAAAAGATAGAGTAGAGAATAAAGAGTACAAAGTAGAAATCTAAAGAAATGACAAAAAGATATAAAATAAATCCTAACAAAAATTGAAAAGTGTTATGAGTCGCTCAGTACTCTCACAGAAGCTCTCGCTCTATGGTTTGAGGGTCTGCAGCGTGCTAGGGCTAGAGGAAGAAGAGGGGGGTTTATATATGGAAACCCATTAACCCTAGCTTCCAGTCCTGCCCGAGTGTCTGCTCGATGGGGTGCACGAGGATGTGCTCGGGTTACTCTTCGGGTTGTTCTTCCTTCTCTCGGATCCTCCTCGATCATGTTGGGGTTCAGACTGTTCTTCCAGCTCGATGGCTCCTTCGGGTAAATGCTAGGATTTGTCCTTGTTTCTCCCCATTTTAGGTTCTAAAGCACATGTTTTCATCCAAATTATGCAAATGCAAGAATGCAACACCCTAAATGGCCTAAAAGTGAATTGCTACAGTTAATGACCGAAAAATGCTAAGGTAAAGGTATAAAAAATGCAAAATATGGACAAAAAAGGATGCTAAAAACATGTAAATGAGAGAGTTATCAGACCCCCAAACTTAAATCTTGAGTTTTAGAGAGAGAAGAAGTAAGATGAAAGAAGTTTAAAAGTTTTTAGGACTTATCGGTATAAAGGATACCTTTGGGACTTCCTCCCAAGTGAGCTTGTTTTAAGTCACTAAGCTTGACCCTTCATGCTCTTTAAACATGGGATTTAGGAGGGAAAGGTTCTGGAGTCCTTTCCACTTTAGTAAACTGATTCAATAGATTCTCAAAGTCTTTTCCAGGTTCCACAGCAAATGTAGTGTTGACTTCTTCAAGATGCTTGACTTTTCTCTGCTTTGTCTTAGTGGAAAAAACTTGACCGTCAATGGTTGGCCTTTTAATCCCTTTCTTGACATCAAATTCCATCTTGAAATGCTCTCCGTGCTCAATTCTGATCTTGCCTTGTTTCACCTCAATCACTGCACTTACTGTTGCCAAGAATGGTCTCCCTAGGATCAGTGGATCATCTGGTTCCTTATCCATGTCAAGGATCATAAAATCAGTAGGGACTTCCACTCTTCCTATCCTGAGAGGCAAATTTTCCAAGATCCCAATTGGATGTCTGATTGTTCTATCAGCTAGAACCAAATACAGACTACTCGGTTTAAAACTGCTAAAACCAAACTTGTTGGCAACTGACAATGGCATAATACTGACTGAGGCTCCTAGGTCATACAAGCAATTTGTCCTATCGAGCATGGCAAAGTAAAAGAGCCAGGATCTTCCAATTTCTCCTCGATTCACAGCTCAGGATCTAAGCATACTCCAATCCTGAGAATTTCATACCCAATCTCCTTGACAGCTTCCTTAACCTCAATCTCCAGCTGAACTGCCTCCTTGTAGATTTCCTCTTGAAGTTCGTGTGGTGGTAGAAGTTTAGGAGGTGGAGCTTTACGCTTGGCCATACGTTCTGCAAGCGCCTCCAGTTGGATGTCAAGAGCAGCATTGAACCTTTCCTCTAGTTCCCCTTCTGCTGCTACAAGTAATTGAGGTTGATCTGTCATCTGAACATCTACTCGATGTATCATCTGATCACCATCATCGGGTAAGTCATTGGGTTCTGCCTCGGGTGGTTCATCGATTTGTGATTCTTGAACAACTGCTCAATCAGTCTCCTCGGGTAAAGGCTCGGTTCGTACTCGGATATGTAGTACTGATACTCATTCATCCCATAATGATCCATAGCCTCCCCATCTTGAACATCACTGCCCTTAGTGAGGTAATCCTCATAATCATCATCAAGGAAAATGGTCTGGGCAGTGGCATAATCCTTTGGGTTCTGAACAGCTTTACCTGTAAGCTGGTTGATCTTTGGAGCTGGTTTGTTGTTGTGGTGGCCTTCTAGGTACCTCAGTTTAGTATTGAGCGAATCGTACTTGGCCGTCAAGTCATTGTAGCCAGAATCGATCTTGTTGCTCATCTCCGCTAATCGCTTTGCGGTGTCCATAGCAGCGGATGCTTGATTTTGAATCATCTGCTGAATTAGGCCGCGTAGGTCAGCGTCTTGGGATTGGTGCTGTGGGCCTTGTTGTTGTTGGAATCCAGGTGGTGCAATTGGTTAGTTATAATTGCCAGAATATAGCTGCTTAGGGGCATAGCCTTGATTGTATTGAACAAAAGGCTTTGGCTGGTTTCCCTTAACGGCGGATGGGTAGGTTTGGTCATGAGGATTGGCAACATTCGGATTACGGTAAGACAAATTCGGATTCGGCTTGTAGTTGTTGTACCCTTTGTTGTAACCTCCTTGATTGTTGATTTAGTTCACATCCTCTATTTGAAAATTTTCCCCATCTTGTTGTATAAACTGATCTTCCTCTGATAATGCATGAACATGCTGCTGCTGGCTGAGTAGTTTATCGAGCTTGTCATTGAGGGCTTTCATGTCCCTCTTGTACTTGGCATCTTCCTCGTCTGTAGATCGCACAGTACGATCGATTCCTCATTATAATGCTCATCAGATTGAGCCAAGTTCTCCACTAGGTCCCAACCTTCATCAACATCCTTGTTGAGGAAGTTACCATTGCTTGCGGTGTCCAGCAACATCCGTATATTGGGGACCACTCCTCTGTAAATTGTACTTAGCAATGAAGCATTGTTGAATCTATGATGAGGGCATCTGGTGGTGTATCCCTTGAAACGTTCCCAAGCTTCAGTGAACGTCTCATTGTTCTTCTGAACAAAGCTGAAAATGTCATTTTGCAGCCTTGCAGTTCTGGAGTTGGAGAAGAATTTGGGTAGAAACGCTTTCTTGCATGCTTCCCAAGTGGTGATGGACTCCTTGGGGAGTGATTTCTCCCAGAGGTGCGCTTTGTCTCCCAAGGAAAATGGAAAAAACCGGAGTTTGAATCCATCCTCACTAACTCCATTTATCTTGGTGAGGCTACAGAGCCTATCAGATTCATCCAGATGGTCCAATGGGTCCTCCATTGGCAGTCCATGAAACTTGTTGCTCTGTATCATCTGGATAAGACTACTCTTGATCTCAAAATTGTTGTTCTGGACAGCAGGTAGCACGATGCCATTCCTTTGAGTATGAGTAGATGGAGCATCCTCTGCTCCTATGTTGGTCCTTGCTTGAGGAGCTGGTGGACCGTTTTGATTGTTCATTGTCTCCTTAATTTTTGCTGGTTGCGGTTGCTGGACTTGTTGTGGATGAAGTAACATGGGTCTGTCGATGTTGTCGATAAATGGACCTAGGTTTTGGTTACCCTTGGATCGTGTTTGCATGCACAAGTAGGTGACCGAGTGTGTACATGAGGGTCAACCCGATCCAGGTGATCGAGTGACGGGTCGGGTGGGTGCTCGGGTTGTACCTGAAATGCAAAACGAACAAAAACGAAAGCAAACAAGTCAGATTCCAAACCAATGTAGATTAGAGAACTTGATCTAGCAAGTGCTGAAATCCTAAACGTAGCAAAATTAAATTCAACCAAATGGCAACGGCGCCAAATTGGTAACAGGATTTTTCACCCAGGGTATCAATTCCATATGCAGTTGTAGTACAAAGTGTTATCAATCCAAATGGTTGTTATGCTAGCAGATAGGATGCAATTAGAAGCAAGCAAGTCAAGCCAAGCGATAAATGGTTTTTTCTAACAATCCTAAAATATTAAAAGAAAAGAATATAAACAAGGAACCACACGACCTAAGCAGGTGATCGAGTAAACAAAGAAGGTATGAACAACTCGAGGGGTTACTCGAAGCAGGTGATCGTGTATCTGTGCGGGTAATGGATCAAGTGATGAATAAAAATGCAAACAATTAAAATACGAAAGCTTCTAAGGATGGGGTAATCGAATCCTAAGTGTTCCTGACCAATACAGATATCTTACATGCCTCAAGCAAATATTCCCTAGACAATGAATCTCTAAAATCTTGTTAAAACATCTCGTGATAGAAACAATCAACATTGATCACTCCCCTACCCAACTCCCGTTGGAGAAACATGACCAAGCAGGCAATATGAACCGATTAATTATTGTCAATAAACCCCTTACTCATCTAATCTCTTAGGCTAAGTGAGTAAATCTCTAGCATTGGTTGATTCAAGCATTTCATCTACACCTCTCGGTGGTAAAACACCTTAGATCTAATCTCACCCTCTCGGTTTGTTGACAACATTAAGAACACCAATCTAGAAGGGAATTTATAAAACATAAATAATCAAACTAAGACATCCTAACCGATCAAGAACACAAAATCATCTATCCCATCCCTAGAAACTTTACTTCACTACTCGGAAATCATTGCAAGAAACATAAAAGCATATATGAAAGAAAATTGCATTGTATTAAAAGATAGAGTAGAGAATAAAGAGTACAAAGTAGAAATCTAAAGAAATGACAAAAAGATATAAAGTAAATCCTAACAAAAAGTGAAAAGTGTTTTGAGTCGCTCACTTCTCTCACAGAAGCTCTCGCTCTCTGGTTTGAGGGTCTGCGGCGTGCTAGGGCGAGAGGAAGAAGAGGGGGGTTTATATATGGAAACCCATTAACCCTAGCTTCCAGTCCTGCCCGAGGGTCTGCTCGATGGGGTGCACGAGGATGTGCTCGGGTTACTCTTCGGGTAGGTCTTGGGTTGTTCTTCCTTCTCTCGGATCCTCCTCGATCGTGTTGGGGTTCGGACTGTTCTTCCAGCTCGATGGCTCCTTCGGGTACATGCTCGGATTTTTCCTTCTTTCTCCCCATTTTAGGCTCTAAAGTACCTGTTTTCATCTAAATTATGCAAATGCAAGAATGCAACACCCTAAATGGCCTAAAGTGAATTCCTACAGTTAATGACCTAAAAATACTAAGGTAAGGGTATAGACAATGCAAAATATGGACAAAAAATGATGTTAAAACATGTAAATGAGAGAGTTATCAACCCTCTTCACAGACACTCCTCCTTCGTCTAACTCACGGGAGCGGGAGAGCTTTCTCACAGAGGATTCGTTTACATGGCGCTTGGTTGTCACAAGCTCCACGAATTCATTCTCGGAAGCACCTTCTTTGGATCCAGATTAAGAGCCAGATTCGGAATCCTTTTCTGTTGTGGCAGCGAGAGTCACAACCTTCTCGGGTTCAGATTCAGAATAACTTTCGCGATCCTTCTCCGTTGTGGCGGCGAGAGAAGGCTTCGTCACAACCTTCTTGGATTCAGATTCAGAATCACTTTTGGAATTCTTCTCTTTTGTGGCGGCGAGAGAAGGCTTCATCACAACCTTCTCGGTTTTAGATTCGGAATCACTTTCAGAATCCTTCTTCGTTTCAGCGGCAAGAACAGACTTCATCATAACCTTCGCAGGGTCAGATTCGGAATCACTTTTGGAATCATTCTCCGTTGTGGTGGCGACAGAAGGCTACGTCATAACCCTCTTGTCCTTCTCCTTTGTGGTGGTGACAGAAGGCTTCGTCACAACCTTCTCGGGTTCAAATTCGGAAACGCTTTCGGAATCCTTCTCTGTTGTGGTGGCGAGAGATGGCTTCGACACAACCTTCTCGGTTGTTTAGAATCACTTTTGGAATCCTTCTCCGTTGCTGCAGCAAGAGAAGGCTTCGTCACAACCTTCTCGGTTCAGATTCGGAATCACTTTTTGAATCCTTCTCCATTGTGGCGGCGACAGAAGACTTCGTCACAACCCTCTCGTCCTTCTCCTTTGTGGCAGTGATAGAAGGCTTCGTCATAACCTTCTTGGAAACTTGCTTCTCCATTGCGGTGGCCAGAGCAGGCTTCATCACTGCTGATGGTTCTTTAGAAGACACTTCATTCTCTTCCTCCTACGAGGAAACTTCTTCGCCGCTTACAGAAACCATCGGCGGTTCATCTTGTCATTTCCTTGACATCGTGCAATTAATTGTTTAAGCGACTATCTCTCTCTCACAAGTGCCTTTTAAGATTTTTCTTTATGGCTTTACAACTTCTTCTTGAGATTAAGGCTTCGTCACAACCTTCTCGTCCTTCTCCTTTGTGGTGGCGATAGAAGGCTTTGTCACAATCAACTCGGATCTCAATTTGGAATCATTTTCGGAATCCGATCCCGATTCGGAATAACTTTTAGAATCCGATCCTGATTCGGAATTGGAAACTTGCTTCTCCTTTGTGGTGGCCAGAGCAGACTTCATCACGACTGATGGTTATTTAGAAGATACTCCATTCTCTTCCTCCGACGAAGAAACGTCTTCGCCGCTTACAGAAATCATCGGCGATTCATCTTCTCATTTCTTTGACATCGTGCGATTAAGTGTTTATGATATGTCTATATTTTGCATCTCCTTAGCATGTATTTTTCATGCATTTAGCTAGGATAACTAGTTGTGTTGCATCATTTTAGAACCTCTTTTATACACTTTGCATGTTTAGGAAGTTTTTGCATTATCCTTGCATACATTGTGCATTTTGGAGTATTTCAGGTATCTAGGAGACATCGGGAACACTCAATCGAGCCACTCTCAAGTCACCATTCGGAAACACTCAATCGAGCCACTCTCAAGTCACCACTCGAGCCACCACTCGAGCCATCAATCGAGCCACCGGTCGAGAGATTCTGTTTTTTACGTCTTCATCACAGTTGTAGATAATTGAGTCAGCTTTCCAATGCCGGTTATTTCAAGCCAATCGGAGGTGTGGTTCAAGAGTTATCATCGTTTTAGTGGATGTCTATACACCCAGCTCGAGCCAACCTCCCCGCGTCACCACTCGAGCCACTCTCGATTCACCACTCGAGCCACCACTCGAGCCATCACTCGAGCCACTCCTACTCACACTATTCGAGCCACTTTCATATACCAATCGAGCCACTGGACGCACACCGACTCGTTCGGACATGTTAGGAAGACGTGCTGTTTCACACGCTTCAGGAGATTCCCGAACCGACGCTCTATCTTGTCGTTTTCAGTTTTAGAGATTCACATGTTTTTACTATATATACATTTTGTTAAGTCTTGGTTTGGGACATCTTATCTTTTATCTCGTTTTCGTTTTGGTCTTTTCCTAAAGGTTTTACCTAGCCACCATATACGTTCTAAGACTTTGTAATCCGACAGCTTGGAGATTATTGAGTATTTGAATTTGATTTCTTTTACAAGTTGTTCATCTTATTTTTATCTACCTAATAATGCTTATTTCAATGTTTTCTGGATTTGTATCTTTGGTGATGATTTCCGGATCTGAGTAGTGTCATAGTTCTTGAGGAAGGGATAGATTAGGAGGAGGATCTTAGGATGTAGAGTGTTTGAGATTTGATTGTATGATTCCCTTTTGCACTAGAGTTAGAAATACTAGTTTCTCTCTGATCAATTGGAACTGGGTTTTAGACATCTCCGCACCCAAAAGGTGTTCGATGAAATGTCTGACCATCTAGTGCCAGAGACTTACGTTCCTAGCCTAAGAGATTAGTTGTCTTGGATGTTTGTTGACGTGAATGAACTTGTTTTTCATGCCATGTTTGATCATGTTTCTCTAGCGAGAGCTAGGTTTGGAAGTGGTTGAGTTTGAGTAGCTTCTGTCAAGAGATTGGATTAGCTTAGAAGTGATGTTCATTGTTTAGGGATGGTTTGCTTGTGGCACGTTAAATACTCTATTGACTAGGATACTCCATCGACATCAATTACTCTCATCCTTAGGACCTCTTTCTTTTTGATTGATATTACATTCAATAGACTGTTTTGTTTGTTCATGCTTAGAATCGTTTTCTGTTTTCATTCATTTTCGCTTCTTGTCATACATTCTCGTTTCTAGTCTTGTAGCTCATTTTTCGTTTTGCATTCTGATCATCCTAGGATTGTTAGATAAAAAAACTCTCTTTGGATTGGCTTAACTTGTGATTTCTTGATTGTATCTCAATTGTTAGCAACATCCCAACTGGATTGACACCTTAAGTATTACAACTGCATAAGGTTAATTGAACCTACTAGGATAGACGCACAAAAATCCTTGTATAAATTTGGCGCCGTTGCTATTTGGGATTCGTTTTGCTACATATAAGATTTCAAGTCTTGCAAGATTACGTTCTATTACACTTATCATTCTGAGTACTGACTTGTTTTGGTTGTCTGCTTGTTTGTTTTGCATCGCAGGAACCTTTTGATTGCAACGTTGCATGCACACCAGATCAAGAAGACATCAGAACCTCCTTCATGTTATCGACGATATCAGCCGATTACAAAGACCACGACAAGCTCGTCAACTCACTGATCATCCCGCACCCGTCACAATGGAACAACCAAATGGACCACATCCAGGACCGCGAAACATTGGTGTTGTGGATGCACCGAACACTCATACTCAGCATGCTGGAATCGTCTCTCCCACCATGCAGAACAACAACTTCGAAATCAAAGGCAGTCTGATCTCCATGATCCAGGGAAACAAGTTTCATGGGTTGCCTATGGAGGATCCACTGGACCATTTGGACGAGTTTGACTGTCTGTGTAGTCTCACCAAGATCAACGGCGTGAGTGAGGATGGGTTCAAGTTGCGCCTCTTCCCGTTCTCCATGGGAGACAAAGCTCATCAATGGGAGAAAAACCTTCCCAATGGATCAATCACAACTTGGGATGGTTGCAAGAAAGTATTCTTGGCCAAGTTCTTCTCCAACTCCAGAACAGCCCGTCTCAGGAATGAGATTTCTAGCTTTACTCAGTAGAGCTCAGAATCATTCTGTGAATCCTGGGAGCGTTTCAAGGGTTACCACAGCCAGTGTCCACACCATGGTTTCAGCAACGAGTCACTGATGAGCACTCTCTACCGTGGTGTACTACCAAAGATACATATGCTGCTTGACACTGCTTCTAACGGTAATTTCCAGAACAAAGACGTTGATGAAGGATGGCAACTGGTTGAGAATCTCGCCCAGTCTGACGGCAACTACAATGAGGATTATGACCGCACAGTTCGCGGCGACGCTGGGTCTGAGGAGAAGTACAAGAAAGACCTAAATATTGTCAATGAGAAACTTGACGTATCTTGCTAAGCCAGTAGAGAGGCGTCCACTTCGTATCTGAGGATGACCATTTCCATGTTCCAGATGGGGAGGGTGAGCAGACTGAGGAGATCAACTATGTCCAGAATAAGGGTGGGTACAACAATGGTTACAACCAATACAAGGCAAACCCCAATTTGTCTTACCGAAGTAACAATGTTGCCAATCCACAAGATCAGGTGTACCCGCCTCAACAACAACAACAAGGTCAATAAAAACCTTATGTGCCTTACAATCCGGGATTCGTTCCTAAACAACAGTTCCAGCAGGGTTATCAGGCTCCCTCAGGGCCACCACCAGGATTCCACCCTCAAAAAGTTCAGCCTACTACAGCCTCAGATCAAGAAATAAAGCAAATGATGCAACAACTTCTTCAGGGCCAAGCTAGCGGTTCTATGGATACCGCTAAGAAGTTTGCTGACCTTAGTCAAAGGATGGAATGTTCATATAATGATCTGAACGTCAAATTTGAAGCTTTGAATTCGAAGATAAGGTATACGGAAGGTCAATCCGCTTCCACTTTTGCACCAAAGCCTGGCCAATTCCCTGGAAAAGCAGTTCAAAACCCCAAGGAATATGCTACTATCCATGCTATCACCACCCAAGCTGTAGATGTACGGCTCACTAAGGACAATGAGAGTTTAGATGGGAAGGATTTTCTTCAAGATGAAGTTCAGATAAAGGATCCCGTCAAGGTTCTCAAGAATCCAATTGAGTCAGCCAAGCAATCTGATCCTCAAGCTACTAACGAACCCGTTGCTCCCAAGGATAAGCCTGTGAGATTCATTCCTCCATCATACAAGCCACCTCTACCATTTCCAGTGAGGTTTAAGAAGCAGCTTACTAATAAGTATAAAATTCTGTTCGAAAAACAAGTCAAGGAGATTGAATTGAGGATGCCATTTCTGGATGCATTCGCACTTGTTCCTCACTACCAGAAATTCCTCAACGACAGTGATGGAGAGATCAAAAGAAGTTCAAGCCATGTCGGTACTAAGTCTTGAGTGCAGTGCAATCATTCAGAAGAAGATTGTACCCAAGCAGCTCAAAGATCCTGGATCATTCACTCTATCTTGCTCCCTTGGACTTATGTCTTTTGATAGGTGTCTATGTGATCTTGGCGCTTCAGTTAATCTTATCCCACTCTCTGTGGCTAAGAGGTTGGGTTTTATAAGGTTTAAAGGTTGCAACATCTCCATCATCCTTGCAGATAGAACAATGATACTTCCAAATGGTATTTTAGAAGACTTACCCGTCAGGATCAGGGACGTGGAAGTGCTAACCGACTTTGTGGTTCTGGAGATGGATGAAGAACCAAAAGATCCTCTGATCTTAGGAAGACCGTTCCTGGCGACAGCTGGAGCCATCATTGATGTCAGAAATGGCAAGATTGACCTCAATCTGGGCGACGACTTCACTATGAAGTTTGACATCAAGGATACCTTGAAGAAGCCAACGATAGGAGGACAAGTCTTCTACATTGAAGAGATGGATAAATTGGCTGATGAGTTGTTGGAGGAATTAGTTGAGGAGGATCATCTCAAAACTGCTTTGACCAAGGGTGGAGAAGAAGGGTTTCTGCATGAGGAGACCACTTGTTACAAGAATCTGCTAGACTCCCACAGAGAAACGGATGGACCAGAGGAATTTGAGCAGCTATCTGACGCAGAGGAGGTATCTGCAGTTGAGACAGAGAGTTCAGAACGTGATATCTCCGACTCGACTGACGTCAAGACCCGACTCGAGACACCGATGTCCCGCTCGATCGAGTCGCACCCCTCCCACTCAACTGTGCTCATTCCAGACTCCCATACTGACGAATGGTCGGAACTGAAAGCTCCAAAGGTAGAACTCAAAACTCTCCCTTCCGGGCTCAGGTACGTTTTTCTGGGAACCAATTCTACTTATCCTGTCATAGTGAATGCTAGGTTGAGTGATGATAAATTGGGGTTGCTAGTGACTGAGCTTAAGAAGTATAGGAAGGCTATAGGGTATTCATTAGATGATATCAAGGGTATTTCGCCTAGCCTTTGCATGCAAAGAATCAATCTTGAAAATGAATCTTATGCTAGTATTGAACCCCAAAGAAGATTGAACCCTAATCTGAAAGAGGTAGTGAAGAAGGAAATCCTAAAACTGCTTGATGCTGGAGTTATATATCCAATCTCTGATAGTACTTGGGTATCTCCAGTGCATTGTGTACCTAAGAAGGGAGGCATAACTGTGATCAAAAATGAAAAAAATGAGTTAATCCCAACTAGAACCATCACAGGACATAGGATGTGCATTGATTATAGGAAGTTGAATGCCGTTTCCAGGAAGGATCATTTTCCTCTGCCTTTCATTGATCAAATGTTAGAGAGACTAGCTAGTCATCCCTACTACTGTTTCCTTGATGGGTATAGTGGATTCTTTCAAATCCCTATCCACCCAAATGATCAGGAAAAGACAACCTTTACTTGTCCTTATGGCACTTTTGCCTATAGACGCATGCCATTTGGTGTGTGCAATGCTCCTGCCACCTTTCAGAGGTGTATGACTTCGATTTTCTCGGATTTGATTGAGGAGTCAGTGGAAGTGATTATGGATGACTTCTCTGTATACGGTTCAACTTTCTCCTCTTGTTTGTTAAATTTGTGCAGGGTATTGACGCGATGCGAGGAGACGAACCTGGTGCTGAACTGGGAGAAGTGCCACTTCATGGTTGAAGAAGGGATCGTTCTGGGACACAAGATTTCTGAGAAAGGAATTGAGGTTGACAAGGCAAAGATTGAGGTCATGGTTCAGCTTCAACCGCCTAAGACAGTGAAGGACATCAGAATTTTTCTGGGACATGCTGGGTTTTACAGAAGATTCATCAAAGACTTCTCAAAAATTGCAAGACCATTGACAAGGTTGTTGTGCAAGGAGGTTGAGTTCAAATTTGATGCAGCATGTTTGGAAGCTTTCAGCAGGATCAAGGAGGCCATGGTTTCGGCACCCATAGTTCAAGCTCCGAATTGGGATCATCCGTTTGAGATTATGTGTGACACTTCAGACTTCACAGTTGGAGCAGTTCTGGGACAGCGTATTGACAAGAAGCTTCATGTCATCTACTACAAGACTCGCACCTTGTACGAGACTCAAGGAAGATATGCTACCACAGAGAAGGAACTCCTAGCAGTTGTGTTTGCATTCGAAAAATTCAAGAGTTACCTTGTGGGTTCGAAGGTCATAGTGTATACCGACCATGCTGCTCTGAGACACATCTATTCGAAGAAGGATACCAAGCCGAGACTGTTGAGATGGAGTCTTCTACTTTAGGAGTTCGACATGGAGATTGTTGACAAGAAAGGCATAGAAAATGGAGTTGCGGACCACCTGTCAAGAATGAGGATTGAAGATGCTGTTCCCATAGATGATTCAATGCCTGAGGAAAAACTTCTGGTCGCCCAGGTTTGTGAGCAGATGCATGACACAGAGCTTGACAACCTCAGAATCAGATGCATGGCGATCACTTCTGAGACTGACCATGGTATGCAGATGTCGTGAATTATAAGGTCTGTGGAGAAGTTCCTATTGACATGGATCCTTATAGGAAGAAGAAGCTTTTCAGAGAGGTCAACCACTACTTCTGGGATGAACCCTATCTGTACAAGAGGGGTTCTGACGTTCTGTTCAGAAGATGCATAGCAAAAGGAGAAGTGCAGGGAGTGCTTGAGCACTGTCATGGCTCCACCTATGGAGGTCACTTTGCCACATTCAAGACAGCTCAGAAGGTTCTTCAAGCAGGTCTCTGGTGGCCAACCTTGTTCAAAGATGCTCACAGCTTCATCACCAAGTGTGATGCTTGTCAGAGGATGGGCAACATCACAAGGAGGAACGAGATGCCTTAGAATCCAATCCTGGAAGTAGAGATTTTTGATGTTTGGGGGATAGACTTCATGGGTCCTTTCAACCCCCCATCAAATGGCAATGTCTACATTCTGGTGGCAGTTGATTATGTTTCTAAGTGGGTCGAAGCCATTGCCAGTCCTACCAATGATCACAAGGTTGTTCTAAAGCTATTCAAGAGCATAATATTTCCAAGGTATGGGATACCTTGAGCAGTGATCAGCGATGGTGGAACTCATTTTATCAACAAGGTGTTTGAGAGTATGCTGAGAAAGTATGGGGTCAAACACAAGGTATCTACTGCGTACCACCTCAGACCAGCGGACAGGTTGAAGTCTCAAATAAGCAGATCAAAGGTATCCTGTCAAGGATTGTTGGGGTTTCGAAGAAAGACTGGTCTGTCAAGCTGGACGAGACTCTTTGGGTGTACAGAACGCATTCAAGACGCCAATAGGCAGAACACCATTTCAGCTGGTATATGGTAAAGCATGTCATCTCCCTGTAGAGGTTGAGTACAAGGCGCTTTGGGCTATCAAGTTGCTGAACTTAGATATTGATACAGCTCAGGCTAAGAGGACTCTTGATCTACATGAGTTGGAAGAAATCAGATTTGATGCCTATAAGAGCCCAAAGATCTATAAAGAAAGAACCAAGAATTTTCATGATAAGAAAATTGTTGTCAAGGAGCTCAAGGCTGGAGATCAGGTTTTGCTTTTCAACTCCAAACTTAAGTTATTTCCTGGAAAGCTTAAGTCTAGGTGGTCTGGACCTTTTGACGTCAAGGAAGTTCTGCCATTCTGAGCCATCACTCTTCTGAACAAGGATGGTAGTGAATTCACTGTAAATGGTCAGAGAGTCAAGAAATATTTAGCTGACCAAGTCCGACCATAGGGGTCTTCTGTGCTCCTCCTTGAACCCCAAAAAGCATAAGGAACTGAAAAGTCAAGCTAAGGACTTTAAACAAGCTTACTTGGGAGGAAGTCTCAAAGGTATCATTGTAAATATTTTTTTTAGGATCCTTGTGTTTTTAATTTTTTGTTTTTGGTTTTCTTATATTCAGGAATCTACAGAAGGGAGTATGGACAACAGAGATAGAAGATATAGAGTGAAAAGGGAGAGTGGGATGAAACTTCTTCTTCTTTCAAAAAAAAAAAAAAAAAAAAAAAAAAAAAAAGAAGAAAACGCCCACGTCAATGTTCACTCCATCTCCACTCAATCTTCACTCACTCTCTTTCACTCCACTTGCTTTTCTCCCCCACCACGTCAATGTTCAATGCTCTTATTCCTGCATTAGTTCTGTTGTGAATCTTAAATCCTTCTACAAATTTTTCTTACACAGGAGACTATGTAATTTAAGTTTGGGGGAGGGTTTGAGATGATGTATCAGATGTTGTGTCTTGTGATTCTTATTTCAAAATTTTGCATCATATCCTGTTTGAGTTTGCATCCATCTATAAAAAAAAAAAAAAAAAAAAAAAAAAAAAAAAAAAAAAAAAAATTGAAAAAGAAAACGAAATTTCCACAAAAAAACAGAGTGTTCATGTAGTTTGCACTTGCATATTAGGATTGAGTATAGGGTTGTACATTTAGCATAGGGGTTGATGATGATTGTAACCTTGGTAGCATGTTGGATTCAATAGGATAGGATCAAAGCCCTTGTTATTAGTTCTTTGATGCTTGTTGATTGAATTTGAAAATGTAAGATTGAGGCATGTTTTGAATTGACGTCATTCCCTATCTATCTGAACCTAATCCTGACTTGCAATATCTTGTTATGCATTGAAGTTGAACTCATGGATACCATATACATACTTGGATTGTCTTCCACATTTTTACCACCCTTGTCAATCCAAGTTGTTGATTCCCATTTTTGGAACAGTTCCCCGCACCCTTAACGAACCGTTCTTTCAAGCCAATTGTATTCTTGAGTGTCAGGCCTTTTTCCGAGTTGAGCTTGTTAGAAAGTGTTAGGTTCTAACCGACAAGAGTAGGATCCTGTGTAGTTCTAGTTTGCGTTATCCGGACTAGTAGGACTAGGTGAGAACTTGATTTTAGGCATTGGGTATGGATTTGTGCAGAAAAGTGAAGAGTAAAAAGAAAGTAAAGGGTAGAAAGTCTTTAGGAGGGGATGTGTTCTAAATGTTTACAAGTCTAGTAAAAGATTTGGGTTGAGCAAAATACTGAGTTACTGGTTTTGGGCATAAAACGAAAAGATTAGACAAAGAAAAGAAAGTAAAATGTTTAAGATGTCTAGAGTCCTTCGAAGAAAAAAAAGAAGAACTTTACTGATAATAAAGATTTCCCAATCCGCTAGAATGATAAGAAGTGAACTCCTCCTAAGACCAAGTCTAAAGAATGAAAGAATGGGCTTGAGATGAAGTTTCTGATAAAGGGTAGAGATAGGACCAACTTCGGTTTGGAATGTTCTTTGGGTAGACAGGGCGCTGCTCTTGTATTTATCGGTTGGTTTCAACCTTTAGCCTTCTCTTAAGCTTAACTCCTTTTCGTGAGAGAACCTTCTGTATTGATAAAACCACTTGAGAAGGAGGCCATCTATGTCTCTGACCTTTTACCCTAGCCAAATGAGTTTAATGACGTTGCTTAGCTTGATTCACGGTTCTTTGTTAATGAATGTTAAAGGGAATGGTTGATAGGATTGCATGTGTAGATTAAAGAATTAAAGTTCCTTCACCATGCATCAAAGAACTAAAAACAAGGACCTTGATTCTAACTACTCTATTCAGCATGTTTTAGGTTCTGAGACCCCATCCTCACACCTCTCTTCCATACTTTGTTCTTGATTGTTTGCTTCAGGGCAAGAAAATAATAAGTTTGGGGGAGTTGATATGTCTATATTTTGCATCTCCTTAGCATGTATTTGTCATGAATTTAGCTAGGATAACTAGTCGTTTTGCATCATTTTAGAACCTCTTTTATACACTTTGCATGTTTAGGAAGTTTTTGCATCATCCTTGCATACATTGTGCATTTCGGAGTATTTCAGGTATTTAGGAGACGTCGGGAACACTCAATCGAGCCACTCTCAAGTCACCAGTCGGGAACACTCAATCGAGCCACTCTCAAGTCACTACTCGAGCCACCACTCGAGCCATCACTCGAGCCACCGGTCGAGAGATTCAGTTTTGTATGTCTTCATCAAAGTTGTAGAGAATTGAGTCAGCTTTCCAATGCCGTTTATTGCAAGCCAATCAGAGGTGTGGTTCAAGAGTTATCATCGTTTTATTGGATGCATATACATCCAGCTCGAGCCAACCTCCCCGCGTCACCACTCGAGCCACTCTCGAGTCACCACTCGAGCCACCACTCGAGCCATCACTCGAGCCACTCCTACTCACACCATTCGAGCCACTTTCATATACCAATCGAGCCACTGGACGCACACCGACTCGTTCGCACATGTTAGGAAGACGTCCTGTTTCACACGCTTCAAGAGATTCTCGAACCGACGATCTATCTTGTCGTTTTAAGTTTTAGGGATTCACATGTTTTTACTATATATACATTTTGTTAAGTCTTGGTTTGGGACATCTTATCTTTTATCTTGTTTTCGTTTTGTTCTTTTCCTAAAGGATTTACCTAGCCACCATATACGTTCTGAGACTTTGTAATCCGACAGCTTGGAGATTATTGAGTATTTGCATTTGATTTCTTTTACAAGTTGTACATCTTATTTTTATCTACCTAATAATGCTTGTTTCAATGTTTTCTGGATTTGTATCTTTGGTGATGATTTCCGGATCTGAGTAGTGTCATATTTCTTAAGGATGGGATAGATTAGGAGGAGGATCTTAGGATGTAGAGTGTTTAAGCTTTGATTGTATGATTCCCTTCTGGACTAGAGTTAGAAATACTAGTTTCTCCCTGATCAATTGGAACTGGGTTTTAGACATTTCCGCACCCAAAAGGTGTTCGATGAAATGTCTGACCAACTAGTGCCAGAGACTTACGTTCCTAGCCTAAGAGATTAGTTGTCTAGGATGTTTGTTGACGTGAATGAACTTGTTTTTCATGTCATGCTTGATCATGTTTCTCTAGCGAGAGCTAGGTTTGGAAGTGGTTGAGTTTGAGTTGCTTCTGTCAAGAGATTTGATTAGCTAAGAAGTGATGTTCATTGTTTAGGGATGGTTTGCTTGTGGCACGTTACATACTCTATAGACTATGATACTCCACCGACATCAATTACTCCCATCCTTAGGACCTCTTTCTTTTTGATTGATATTACATTCCTGGGACTGTTTCGTTTGTTGATGCTTAGAATCATTTTCTGTTTTCATTCATTTTCGCTTCTTGTCATACACTCTCGTTTCTAGTCTTGTAGCTCATTTTTCGTTTTGCATTCTGATCATCCTAGGATTGTTAGATAAAAACACTCTCTTTGGATTGGCTTGACTTGTGATTTCTTGATTGCATCTCAATTGTTAGCAACATCCCAAGTGGATTGACACCTTAAGTATTACAACTGCATAAGGTTAATTGAACCTGCTAGGATAGACACACAAAAATCCTAGTATCAGTTTACTTAATTTTCTCTCACTCACAAGTGCCTTTTGAGATTTTGCTTTACGACTTTACAACTTCTTCTTTTTTAATTCAATTGACCTAACGACATTCTTTGCTTTATGAAGCCATGAACAATACTAGTAAGTAGAATATGCTAGTTTGCTAATTGATAACAAAAAGTTCAAGAATAATTCTTTCAGCAAAGCTTAACGAAACAACAATTTCAGAGAGCAACAATAAAAGCTTAAACTCATAATAAAAGCATCTAACGAGATGCTTCATCCATCTGTCTTAAGAATTGATGAAGAAACCTGGTCTTCTCCAAGTGAAAGTTTAATTCCCTAGACTGCAAAGCTTTCAACTGCTCCTCAAATATATTCTTATCCTCTAAAGAAAGCCTACTTACACCTTTTTCAGCACCAAGTTCATCCATACCAAAACCCACTAAAGCTTCAACAAGAGAAGAAGACTCAACATCCGTTGACTTGCCATTCTTGGATTTCTTCCCATTGGACTTAACAGCTGATTCAGGAGCTCCTTAAACAAGCTTAGACAAGTCAAAGGCCTTGTGATCACGAGCTTTGACATATGTCGGATCATCACCTTGTTAAACAAGCATCTCATTATCTTCACTCCATAGACGTTGGAAGTATGGTTTCCTCTCCACTGACACGACCTTGACCCTCTTCATAGACAATCCTCCTTTGTCTGAATCTTGGGAGCAGGAACGCTTTCTCACGGACGATCCGTTTACAGGGCGTTTGATTGTCACAAGCTCCACGGATTCATACACGGAAGCACCTTCTTCGGATCCAGATTAAGAGCAAGATTTAGCGAGAGTCACAACCTTCTCAGGTTCAGATTCAGAATCACTTTCGAAATCCTACTCTGTTGTGGTAGCGACAGAAGTCTTCGTCACAACCTTCTCGGGTTCAGATTTATAATCACATTCAGAATACTTCTCTGTTGTGGCGGCGAGAGAAGGCTACGTCACAACCTTCTCGGGTTCAGATTCGGAATCACTTTTCGAATTCTTCTCTGTTGCGGCGGCAACAGCAGGCTTTGTCACAACCTTCTTGTGTTCAGATTCAGAATCACTTTTTGAATCCTTCTCCGTTGTGGCGGCGATAGAAGGCTACGTCACAACCCTCTCTCCTTCTCCTTTGTGGCGGTGACAGAAGGCTTCGTCACAACCTTCTCAGGTTTAGATTAGGAATCACATTCGGAATCCTTCTACTTTGTGGCGACGAGAGAAGGCTTCGTCACAACCTTCTCGGGTTCAGATTCAGAATCACTTTCGGAATCCTTCTCCGTTGCGGCTGCAAGAGCAAACTTTCTCACAACCTTCTCGGGTTCAGATTCGGAATCACTTTCGGAATTCTTCTCTGTTGTAGCACCGACAGAAGACTTCGTCACAACCCTCTCATCCTTCTCCTTTGTGGCGGTGATAGAAGGCTTCGTCACAACCATCTTGGATCCCAATTCGGAATCAATTTCAGAATCCGATCCCGATTTGGAATCGGAAATTTGCTTCTCTGTTGCGGTGACCAGAGCAGGCTTCATCACGGCTGATGGTTCTTTAGAAAACACTTCATTCTCTTCCTCCAACGAAGAAACTTCTTCGCCGTGTTCAAAAACCTTCGGCGGTTTATCTTCTCGTTTCCTTGACATCGTGCGATTAAGTGTTTACGCGACTATCTCTCTCTCACAAGTGCTTTTAGAGATTTTGCTTTACGGCTTTACAACTTCTTCTTTTTTAATTCAACTGACCTAACGTCATTGTTTTCTTTATGAAGCCATGAGCAATACTAGTATGTAGAATATGCTAGTTTGCTAATTGATAACAAAAAGTTCAAGAATAATTCATTCAGCAAACCAAGTTCATCCATACCAAAACCCACTAAGGCTTCAACAAGAGAAGAAGACTCAACATCCGTTGACTTTCCATTCTTGGATTTCTTCCCATTGGACTTAACAGCTGATTCAGGAGCTCCTTAAACAAGCTTAGACAAGTCAAAGGCCTTGTGATCACGAGCTTTGACATATGTCGGATCATCACCTTGTAAAACAAGAATCTCATCATCTTCAGTCCATAGACGTTGGAAGTATGGTTTCCTCTCCACTGACACGACCTTAACCCTCTTCATAGACACTCCTCCTTTGTCTGACTCAGGGGAGTGGGAGCGCTTTCTCACAGAGGATTCATTTATAGGGCGCTTGGTTGTCACAAGCTCCACGAATTTATACTCGGAAGCACCTTCTTCAGATCTAGATTAAGTGCCAGATTCGGAATCCTTTTCCGTTGTGGCAGCAAGAGTCACAACCTTCTGGGGTTCAGATTCAGAATAACTTTCGGGATCCTTCTCCGTTGTAGCGGCGAGAGAAGGCTTCATCACAACCTTCTCGGATTCATATTGAGAATCACTTTTGGAATCCTTCTCTTTTGTGGCGGCGAGAGAAGGCTTCATCACAACCTTCTCGGGTTTAGATTCATAACAAAAAGTTCAAGAATAATTCTTTCAGCAAAGCTTAACGAAACAACAATTTCAGAGAGCAACAATAAAAGCTTAAACTCATAATAAAAGCATCTAACGAGATGCTTCATCCATCTGTCTTAAGAGTTGATGAAGAAACCTGGTCTTCTCCAAGTGAAAGTTTAATTCCCTAGACTGCAAAGCTTTCAACTGCTCCTCAAATATATTCTTATCCTCTAAAGAAAACCTACTTACACCTTTTTCAGCACCAAGTTCATCCATACCAAAACCCACTAAAGCTTCAACAAGAGAAGAAGACTCAACATCCGTTGACTTGCCATTCTTGGATTTCTTCCCATTGGACTTAACAGCTGATTCAGGAGCTCCTTAAACAAGCTTAGACAAGTCAAAGGCCTTGTGATCACGAGCTTTGACATATGTCGGATCATCACCTTGTTAAACAAGCATCTCATTATCTTCACTCCATAAACGTTGGAAGTATGGTTTCCTCTCCACTGACACGACCTTGACCCTCTTCATAGACAATCCTCCTTTGTCTGAATCTTGGGAGCAGGAACGCTTTCTCACGTAGGATCCGTTTACAGGGCGTTTGATTGTCACAAGCTCCACGGATTCATACACGGAAGCACCTTCTTCGGATCCAGATTAAGAGCCAGATTTAGCGAGAGTCACAACCTTCTCAGGTTCAGATTCAGAATCACTTTCGAAATCCTACTCTGTTGTGGTAGCGACAGAAGTCTTCGTCACAACCTTCTCGGGTTCAGATTTAGAATCACATTCAGAATACTTCTCTGTTGTGGCGGCGAGAGAAGGCTACGTCACAACCTTCTCGGGTTCAGATTCGGAATCACTTTTCGAATTCTTCTCTGTTGCGGCGGCAACAGCAGGCTTTGTCACAACCTTCTTGTGTTCAGATTCGGAATCACTTTTTGAATCCTTCTCCGTTGTGGCGGCGATAGAAGGCTACGTCACAACCCTCTCTCCTTCTCCTTTGTGGCGGTGACAGAAGGCTTCGTCACAACCTTCTCAGGTTTAGATTAGGAATCACATTCGGAATCCTTCTCCTTTGTGGCGACGAGAGAAGGCTTCGTCACAACCTTCTCGGGTTCAGATTCAGAATCACTTTCGGAATCCTTCTCTGTTGCGGCTGCAAGAGCAAACTTTCTCACAACCTTCTCGGGTTCAGATTCGGAATCACTTTCGGAATTCTTCTCTGTTGTAGCACCGACAGAAGACTTCGTCACAACCCTCTCATCCTTCTCCTTTGTGGCGGTGATAGAAGGCTTCGTCACAACCATCTCGGATCCCAATTCGGAATCAATTTCAGAATCCGATCCCGATTTGGAATCGGAAATTTGCTTCTCTGTTGCGGTGACCAGAGCAGGCTTCATCACGGCTGATGGTTCTTTAGAAAACACTTCATTCTCTTCCTCCAACGAAGAAACTTCTTCGCCGTGTTCAAAAACCTTCGGCGGTTTATCTTCTCGTTTCCTTGACATCGTGCGATTAAGTGTTTACGCGACTATCTCTCTCTCACAAGTGCTTTTAGAGATTTTGCTTTACGGCTTTACAACTTCTTCTTTTTTAATTCAACTGACCTAACGACATTGTTTTCTTTATGAAGCCATGAGCAATACTAGTATGTAGAATATGCTAGTTTGCTAATTGATAACAAAAAGTTCAAGAATAATTCATTCAGCAAACCAAGTTCATCCATACCAAAACCCACTAAGGCTTCAACAAGAGAAGAAGACTCAACATCCGTTGACTTTCCATTCTTGGATTTCTTCCCATTGGACTTAACAGCTGATTCAGGAGCTCCTTAAACAAGCTTAGACAAGTCAAAGGCCTTGTGATCACGAGCTTTGACATATGTCGGATCATCACCTTGTAAAACAAGAATCTCATCATCTTCAGTCCATAGACGTTGGAAGTATGGTTTCCTCTCCACTGACACGACCTTAACCCTGTTCATAGACACTCCTCCTTTGTCTGACTCAGGGGAGTGGGAGCGCTTTCTCACAGAGGATTCATTTATAGGGCGCTTGGTTGTCACAAGCTCCACGAATTTATACTCGGAATCACCTTCTTCAGATCTAGATTAAGTGCCAGATTCGGAATCCTTTGCCGTTGTGGCAGCGAGAGTCACAACCTTCTCGGGTTCAGATTCAGAATAACTTTCGGGATCCTTCTCCGTTGTAGCGGCTAGAGAAGGCTTCATCACAACCTTCTCGGATTCATATTCAGAATCACTTTCGGAATCCTTCTCTTTTGTGGCGGCGAGAGAAGGCTTCATCACAACCTTCTCGGGTTTAGATTCGGAATCACTATCGGAATCCTTCTCCGTTGTAGAGGCAAGAGGAGGCTTCGTCATCACCTTCTCAGGTTCAAATACGGAATCACTTTTAGAATCCTTCTCCGTTGTGGCAGCGACAGAAGGCTACGTCACAACCCTCTTGTCCTTCTCCTTTGTGGCGGTGACAGAAGGCTTCGTCACAACCTTCTCGGGTTCAGATTCGGAATCACTTTCGGAATACTTCTCTGTTGTGGTGGAGAGAGATGGCTTCGTCACAACCTTCTCGAGTTCGGATTCAAAATCACTTTTGGAATCCTTCTCCGTTGCTGCGGCAAGAGCAGGATTCGTCACAACCTTCTCGGTTCAGATTCAGAATCACTTTTCGAATCCTTCTCCATTGTGGCGGCGACAGAAGGCTTCATCACAACCCTCTTGTCCTTCTCCTTTGTGGCGGTGATAGAAGGCTTTGTCATAACCTTTTCGGACCCCGATTCAGAATCATTTTCGGAATCGCGATCCCGATTCACAATCGGAAACTTGCTTCTCCATTGCGGTGGCCAGAGCAGGCTTCATCACTGCTGATGGTTCTTTAGAAGACACTTCATTCTCTTCCTCCTACGAAGAAACTTCTACGCCGCTTACAGAAACAATTGGCGGTTCATCTTGTCATTTCCTTGACATCGTGCAATTAAGTGTTTAAGCGACTATCTCTCTCTCACAAGTGCCTTTTGAGATTTTTATTTATGGCTTTACAACTTCTTCTTGAGATTAAGGCTTCGTCACAACCTTCTCGTCCTTATCCTTTTTGGTGGTGATAGAAGGCTTTGTCACAATCTTCTCGGATCTCAATTTGGAATCACTTTCAGAATCCGATCCCGATACGGAATCACTTTCAGAATCTGATCCTGATTCGGAATCGAAAACTTGCTTCTTCTTTGTGGTGGCCAGAGCAGGCTTCATCACGGCTGATGGTTATTTAGAAGACACTCCATTCTCTTCCTCCAAAGAAGAAACGTCTTGGTCGCTTACAGAAACCGTCGGCCGTTCATCTTCTCATTTCCTTGACATCGTGCGATTAATTGTTTACTTAGTTTTCTCTCACTCACAAGTGCCTTTTGAGATTTTGCTTTACGGCTTTACAACTTCTTCTTTTTTAATTCAATTGACCTAACAACATTCTTTGCTTTATGAAGCCACGAACAATACTAGTATGTAGAATATGCTAGTTTGCTAATTGATAACAAAAAGTTCAAGAATAATTCTTTCAGCAAAGCTTAACGAAACATCCATTTCAGAGAGCAACAATAAAAGCTTAACCTCATAATAAAAGCATCTAATGAGATGCTTCATCCATCTGTCTTAAGATTTGATGACGAAACCTGGTCTTCGTCAATTGAAAGTTTAATTCCCTAGACTGCAAAGCTTTCAACTGCTCCTCAAATATATTCTTATCCCTTGAAGAAAGCCTACTTACACCTTTTTCAGCACCAAGTTCATCCATACCAAAACCCATTAAAGCTTCAACAAGAGAAGAAGACTCAACATCCGTTGACTTGCCATTCTTGGATTTCTTCCCGTTGGACTTAACAGCTGATTCAGGAGCTCCTTAAACAAGCTTAGACAAGTCAAAGGCCTTGTGATCACGAGCTTTGACATATGTCGGATCATCACCTTGTAAAACAAGCATCTCATCATCTTCACTCCATAGACGTTGGAAGTATGGTTTCCTCTCCACTGACACGACCTTGACCCTCTTCATAGACACTCCTCCTTTGTCTAAATCTTTGGAGCGGGAGCGCTTTCTGACAGAGGATCCGTTTACAGGGCGTTTGATTGTCACAAGCTCCACGGATTCAGACTTCGAAGCACCTTCTTCGGATCCAGATTAAGAGCCAGATTCAGAATCCTTCTCCGTTGCATTAGTGAGAGTCACAACCTTCTCGGGTTCATATTCAAAATCACTTTCGGAATCCTACACTGTTGTGGCAGCGACAGAAGGCTTCGTCACAATCTTCTCGGGTTCAGATTTGGAATCACTTTCAGAATCCTTCTCAGTTGTGGCGGTGAGAGAGGGCTACGCCACAACCTTCTTGGGGTCAGATTTGGAATCACTTTTTAAATTCTTCTCCGTTGCGGTGGCAACAGCAGGCTTTGTCACAACCTTCTTGTGTTCAGATTCAGAATCACTTTCCGAATCCTTCTCCGTTGTGGCGGTGATAGAAGGCTACATCACAACCCTCTCTCCTTCTCCTTTGTTGCGGTGACAGAAGGCTTCGTCACAACCTTCTCGGGTTTAGATTCAGAATCACTTTCAGAATCCTTCTTTGTTGTGGCGGCGAGAGAAGACTTCGTCACAACCTTTTCGGGTTCAGATTCAGAATCATTTTCGGAATCCTTCTCCGTTGCAGCGGCAAGAGAAAACTTTCTTACAACCTTCTCGGGTTCAGATTCAGAATCACTTTCGGAATCATTCTCCGTTATTGTGATGACAGAAGACTTCGTCACAACCCTCTAGTCCTTCTCCTTTCTGGCGGTGATAGAAGGCTTCGTCACAACCATCTCGGATCCCGATTCAGAATCAGTTTCGAAATCCGATCCCGATTCAGAATCGGAAATTTGCTTCTCCGTTGCGGTGGCCAGGCTTCATCACGGCTGATGGTTCTTTAGAAGACACTTCATTCTCTTCCTCCGACGAAGAAACTTCTTTGCTTTTTGAGATTTTGCTTTACGACTTTACAACTTCTTCTTTTTTAATTCAACTGACCTAACGACATTATTTGCTTTATGAAGCCATGAACAATACTAGTATGTAGAATATGCTATTTTGCTAATTGATAACAAAAAGTTCAAGAATAATTCTTTCAACAAAGCTTAACAAAACATTCATTTCAGAGAGCAACAATAAAAGCTTAACCTCATAATAAAAGCATCTAACTAGATGCTTCATCCATATTTCTTAAGAGTTGATGAAGAAACCCGGTCTTCCCCAAGTGAAAGTTTAATTCCCTAGACTGCAAAGCTTTCAACTGCTCCTCAAATATATTCTCATCCTCTGAAGAAAGCCCACTTACACCTTTTTCAGCACCAAGTTCATCCATACCAAAACCCAATAAAGCTCCAACAAGAAAAGAAGACTCAACACTCTTTGACTTGCCATTCTTTGACTTCTTCCCATTAGACTTAACAGCTTATTTACGAGCTAACCAATCAAGCTTAGACAAGTCAAAGGCCTTGTGATCACGAGCGTTGACAAATGTTGGATCATCACCTTGTAAGACAAGCATCTCATCATCTTCAGTCCATAGACGTTGGAAGTATGGTTTCCTCTCCACTAACACGACCTTGACACTCTTCACTGACACTCCTCCTTCGTCTGACTCATAGGAGCGGGAGCGCTTTCTCACTGAGGATTCGTTTACAGGGCGCTTGGTTGTCACAAACTCCACAAATTCATACTCGGAAGCACCTTCTTCGGATCCAGATTAAGAGCCAGATTCGGGATCCTTTTTCGTTGTGGCAGCAAGAGTCACAACCTTCTCGGGTTCATATTCGGAATAACTTTTGGGATCCTTCTCTCTTGGGGTGGCGAGAGAAGGCTTTGTCACAACCTTCTCTGATTTGGATTTAGAATCACTTTTGGAATCCTTTTCAGTTGTGGCGGCGAGAGAAGGCTTCGTCACAACCTTCTCGGGTTTAGATTCGGAATCACTTTTGAAATCCTTCTCCGCTGCGGCGGCAAGAGGAGGCTTCGTCACCACCTTCTCAGGTTCAGATTCAGAATCACTTTTGGCATCCTTCTCAATTGTGGCAGCGACAGAAGGCTACGTCACAACCCTCTCGTCCTTCTCCTTTGTGGCAGTGAGAGAAGGCTTCATCACAACCTTCTCGGGTTCAGTTTCAGAATCACTTTCGGAATCCTTCTCTGTTGTGGCGTCGAGAGATGGCTTCGTCACAACCTTGTCAAGTTCAGATTCCGAACCACTTTCGGAATCCTTCTCCGTTGCTGCGGCAAGAGCAGGCTTCGTCTTAACCTTCTCGGTTCAGATTCGGAATCACTTTTCGAATCCTTCTCCATTGCGGCAACGACAGAAGGCTTTGTCACAACCCTCTCGTCCTTCTTCTTCGTGGCAGTGATAGAAGGCTTTGTCACAACCTTCTCGGATCCCGATTTGGAATCACTTTTGGAATCGTGATCCCGATTAAGAATCAGAAACTTGCTTCTCTATTGCGGTGGCCAGAGCAGGCTTCATCACTGCTGATGGTTCTTCAGAAAACACTTCATTCTCTTCCTCCGACGAAGAAAATTCTTCGCCGCTTACAGAAACCGTCAGCTGTTCATCTTCTCGTTTCCTTGACATCGTGCGATTAAGTGTTTACGCGACTCTCTCTCACTCACAAGTGCCTTTTGAGATTTTGCTTTACGGCTTTACAACTTCTTCTTTTTTAATTCAATTGACCTAACGACGTTCTTTCCTTGACGAAGCCATGAATATTACTAATATGTAGAATATGCTAGTTTGCTAATTGATAACAAAAAGTTCAAGAATAATTCTTTCTGCAAAGCTTAACAAAAAATCCATTTGAAAGAGCAATAATAAAAGCTTAAACTCATAATAAAAGCATCTAACGAGATGTTTCATCCACCTTTCTTAAGAGTTGATGAAGAAACCCGGCCTTCTCCAAGTGAAAGTTTAATTCGCTAGACTTCAAAGCTTTCAACTGCTCCTCAAATATCTTCTTATCCTCTGAAGAAAGCCTACTTACACCTTTTTCAGCACCAAGTTCATCCATATCAAAACCCAATAAATCTCCAACAAGAGAAGAAGACTCAACATTCTTTGACTTGCCACTCTTTGACTTCTTCCCATTAGAAATAACAGCTGATTCAGGAGCTCCCCAAACAAGCTTACACAAGTCAAAGGTCTTGTGATCACGAGCTTTGACAAATGCCGGATCATCACCTTGTAAAACATGCATCTCATAATCTTCAACCCATACACGTTGGAAGTATGGTTTCCTCTCCACTGACAAGACCTTGACCCTCTTCACAGACACTCCTCCTTCGTCTAACTCACGGGAGTGGGAGCGCTTTCTCACAGACGATTCGTTTTATAGGGCGCTTGGTTGTCACAAGCTCCACATATTCATACTCGGAAGTACCTTCTTTGAATCCAGATTGAGAGCTAGATTTAGAATCCTTCTCTGTTGTGGCAGCGCGAGTCACAACCTTCTCGGGTTCAGATTCAGAATCACTTTCGGAATCCTTCTCCGTTGTGGCAGCGATAGAAGGCTTCGTCATAACTTTCTCAGGTTCAGATTCGGAATCACTTTCGGAATCCTTCTTTGTTGTCGCGGTGAGAGAAGGCTTCATCACAACCTTCTCGGGTTCAGATTCGGAATCACTTTCGGAATCCTTCTCCATTGCAGCGGCAAGAGCAGGCTTCTTCACAACTTTCTTGGGTTCAGATTTGGAATCACTTTCTTAATCCTTCTTCGTTGTGGCGACGACAAAAGGCTTCGTCACAACCCTCTCGGATCCCGATTCGAAATCACTTTTAGAATCCGATCTCGATTCACAATCACTTTCGGAATTCGATCCTGATTCGGAATATGAAATTTGCTTCTCCATTGCGGCGGCCAGAGCAAGCTTCATCACGACTGATGGTTCATTTAGAAGACACTTCATTCTCTTCCTCCGACGTAGAAACTACTTCGCCGCTTACAGAAACCGTCGGTGGTTCATCTTCTCGTTTCCTTGACATCGTGCGATTAAGTGTTTACGCGACTCTCTCTAACTCACAAGTGCCTTTTGAGATTTTGCTATACAGCTTTACAACTTCTTTTTTTTTAATACAATTGACCTAACAACAATCTTTGCTTTATGAAGCCATGAACAATACTAGTATGTAGAATTTGCTAGTTTGCTAATTGATAACAAAAAGTTCAAGAATAATTCTTTCAGCAAAGCTTAACAAAACATCCATTTCAGAGAGCGACAATAAAAGCTTAAACTCATAATAAAAGCATCTAACATGATGTTTCATCCATCTTTCTTAAGAGTTGATGAAGAAACTCGGCCTTCTCCAAGTGAAAGTTTAATTCCCTAGAATGCAAATCTTTCAACTGCTCCTCAAATATCTTCAGTCCATCGACGTTGGAAGTATGGCTTCCTCTCCACTTACACGACCTTGACCCTCTTCACAGACACTCCTCCTTCATCTGACTCACGGGAGCGGGAGCGCTTTCTCACTGAGGATTCGTTTACAGGGCGCTTGGTGGTCACAAGCTCCACAGATTCATACTCGGAAGCACCTACTTCGGATCCAGATTGAGAGCCAGATTCGGAATCCTTCTCCGTTGTGGCAGCGAGAGTCACAACCTTCTCGAGTTCAAATTCGGAATCACTTTCGGAATCCTTCTCCGTTGTGGCGGCAAGAGAAGGCTTTGTCACAACCTTCTTGGGTTCAAATTCAGAATCACTTTCGAAATCCTTCTCTGTTGTGGCGGCAAGACAAGGCTTTGTCACAACCTTCTCGTGTTCAGATTTGGAATCACTTTCGGAATCTTTCTCCGTTGTGGCGGCAAGAGCAGGCTTCGTCACAACCTTCTCAGGTTCAGATTTGGAATCACTTTTGGAATACTTCTCCATTGTGGCGGCGACAGAATGCTTCGTCTCAACCCTCTGGTCCTTCTCCTTTGTGGCGGCGAGAGAAGGCTTCGTCACAACCTTCTCGGATCCCAATTCAGACTCACTTTCAGAATCTGATCCCTATTTGGGATCACTTTCGGAATTCGATCCTGATTCGGAATTGGAAACTTGCTTCTCCGTTGCGGCGGCCAGAGCAGGCTTAATCATGGCTGATTTTTCTTTAGAAAACGCTTCATTCTCTTCCTCCGAAGAAGAAACTTCTTCGCCGCTTACTTGAAACCATTGGCGGTTCATCTTCTCGTTTCCTTGACATCGTGCGATTAAGTGTTTACGTGATTCTCTCTCACTCACAAGTGCCTTTTGAGATTTTGCTTTACGGCTTTACAACTTCTTCTTTTTAATTCAATTGACCTAACGACATTCTTTGCTTTATGAGGCCATGAACAATACTAGTATGTAGAATATGCTAGTTTACTAATTGATAACTAAAAATTCAAGAATAATTCTTTCATCAAAGCTTAAAAAAACATCCATTTCAGAGAGCAACAATAAAAGCTTAAACTCATAATAAAAGCATCTAACGAGATGCTTCATCCATCTTTCTTAAGAGTTGATGAAGAAACCCGGCCTTATCCTAGTGAAAGTTTAATTCCTTAGACTGCAAAGCTTTCAACTGCTCCTCAAATATCTTCTTATCCTCTGAAGAAAGCCTACTTACACCTTTTTCAGCACCAAGTTCATCCATACCAAAACGGCAAAACCCACTAAAGTTCCAATAAGAGAAGAAGACTCAACATTCTTTGACTTGCCATTCTTTGACTTCTTCCCATTAGACTTAATAGCTGATTCAGGACCTTCCCAAACAAGCTTAGACAAGTCAAAGGCCTTGTGATCACGAGCTTTGACAAATGTCGGATCATCACCTTGTAAAACAAACATCTCATCATCTTCAGTCCATCGACGTTGGAAGTATGGTTTCCTCTCCACTTACAAGACCTTGACCTTCTTCACAGACACTCCTCCTTCGTCTGACTCACGGGAGCGGGAGCGCTTTCTCACAGAGGATTTGTTTAAAGGGGGCTTGGTTGTCACAAGCTCCACGGATTCATACTCGGAAGCACCTTCTTTGGATCCAGATTGAGAGCCAGATTCGGAATCCTTCTCCGTTGTGGCAGCGAGATTCACAAACTTCTCGAGTTCAGATTCAGAATCACTTTCGGAATCCTTCTCCGTTGTGGCGGCGAGAGAAGGCTTCGTCACAACCTTCTCGGGTTCAGATTCAGAATCAATTTCGAAATCCTTCTTTGTTGTGGCGGCGAGACAAGGCTTCATCACAACCTTCTCGGGTTCAGATTCAGAATCACTTTCGGAATCCTTCTCCGTTGTGGCGGCAAGAGCAGGCTCCGTCACAACTTTCTCGGGTTCAGATTCGGAATACTTCTCCATTGTGGCGGCGACAGAAGGCTTCGTCTCAACCCTTTGGTCCTTCTCCTTTGTGGCGGCGACAGAAGGCTTCGTCACAACCTTCTCGGATATTGATTCGGAATCACTTTCAGAATCCGATCCCGATTCGGAATCACTTTCGGAATTCGATCCGGATTCGGAATCAGAAAGTTGCTTCTTCGTTGGGGCTGCCAGAGCAGGCTTCATCACGGCTAATTTTTCTTTAGAAAACACTTCATTCTCTTCCTCCGAAGAAGAAACTTCTTCGCCGCTTACTTGAAACCATTGGCGGTTCATCTTCTCGTTTCCTTGACATCGTGCGATTAAGTGTTTACGCGACTCTCTCTCACTCACAAGTGCCTTTTGAGATTTTGCTTTATAGCTTTACAACTTCTTCTTTTTAATTCAGTTGACCTAACGACATTCTTTGCTTTATGAAGCCATGAACAATACTAGTATGTAGAATATGCTAGTTTGCTAATTGATAACTAAAAATTCAAGAATAATTCTTTTATCAAAGCTTAAAAAAACATCTATTTCAGAGAGCAACAATAAAAGCTTAAACTCATAATAAAAGCATCTAACGAGATGCTTCATCCATCTTTCTTAAGAGTTGATGAAGAAACCCGGCCTTATCCTAGTGAAAGTTTAATTCCTTAGACTGCAAAGCTTTCAACTGCTCCTCAAATATCTTCTTATCCTCTGAAGAAAGCCTACTTACACCTTTTTCAGCACCAAGTTCATCCATACCAAAACGGCAAAACCCACTAAAGTTCCAATAAGAGAAGAAGACTCAACATTCTTTGACTTGCCATTCTTTGACTTCTTCCCATTAGACTTAATAGCTGATTCAGGACCTTCCCAAACAAGCTTAGACAAGTCAAAGGCCTTGTGATCACGAGCTTTGACAAATGTCGGATCATCACCTTGTAAAACAAACATCTCATCATCTTCAGTCCATCGACGTTGGAAGTATGGCTTCCTCTCCACTTACAAGACCTTGACCTTCTTCACAGACACTCCTCCTTCGTCTGACTCACGGGAGCGGGAGCGCTTTCTCACAGAGGATTTGTTTAAAGGGGGCTTGGTTGTCACAAGCTCCACGGATTCATACTCGGAAGCACCTTCTTTGGATCCATATTGAGAGCCAGATTCGGAATCCTTCTCCGTTGTGGCAGCGAGAGTCACAAACTTCTCGAGTTCAGATTCAGAATCACTTTCGGAATCCTTCTCCGTTGTGGCGGCGAGAGAAGGCTTCGTCACAACCTTCTCGGGTTCAGATTCAGAATCAATTTCAAAATCCTTCTTTGTTGTGGCGGCGAGACAAGGCTTCGTCACAACCTTCTCGTGTTCAGATTCAGAATCACTTTTGGAATCCTTCTCCGTTGTGGCGGCAAGAGCAGGCTTCGTCACAACTTTCTCGGGTTCAGATTCGGAATACTTCTCCATTGTGGCGGCGACAGAAGGCTTCGTCTCAACCCTCTGGTCCTTTTCCTTTGTGGCGGCGACAGAAGGCTTCGTCACAACCTTCTCGGATATTGATTCGGAATCACTTTCAGAATTCGATCCCGATTCGGAATCACTTCGTCACAACCTTCGTTGCGGCAGCCAGAGCAGGCTTCATCACGGCTGATGGTTCTTTAAAAGGCACTTCATTCTCTTCCTCCGACGAAGAAACTT